>NC_052066.1:79667676-79984494 GCF_015852505.1 Tachyglossus aculeatus | reverse complement strand
TAGTAAGATTGGAAAGTACAATTCAGCAATAGAGACAATCCCCGCTCAAACCGGACTTACAGTCTAGAAGTGGGGAGACAGACATCAAAGCAAGTAAAATATCATTTGCCACAGGTCTCCCATTCCTCAAATCCTCCATTGGCTACCCATTTCTCTGCATAACAAACACAAACTTCTGGGCATTGGTTTTAAGGCACTCAAACAGGTCTATCCCTCCTACTTACCTCCCTCTTCTCCCAACAGGTACCAGCTCTTACTCTTCATTCCTGTCAAGCAATCTATTCATTGTGCCAGGCTCTTGTCTCTCCCACAGTTGATTCCTTATTTAAACCCTCCATCTTTCCTGGTACTCCATCTATCTTAACCTATGAATGGATCATTGCTCTCCCCATCTGAAAACTCTTCTGAAATCACATCTCCTCCAAAAAGCATTCTCTGACTGATTTCTAATCTCACCACTCCACATGTCCAACTGCCACTCAAGTACTCTCATGCCACCTCAGCATTTAAGTACTCCTACAAAATTAATGTAACTATCTTTGCACTAATTACTTCCTCCTATCTGTAATACATTCCATGTCTGTCTCCCCCTATGAATTTTAAGTTCCTCAAGGGCAGGGATCATGTCTACTATCATGTACTTTCACAAGAACTTTTGGACATTGATTGGCACACAACAGCTGCTCAGTATACACCCAGGTTAATCAACTGACTCCAACTTCCCTGTCCTTTCTGTTGTCAGGTTCTCTTAAATGATCCCTAATACTCCTGCATCTCCAAGTGGATAAACCAACTCAAATTAGTTTCTGAGAGTGACAAGAGACACCATTTCTTGTAGACAGAGCTCGTCCAATAGCTCGCCAAACCTTAGCAGCCAGTATACACTCTGGACTCTCCTACACCTAGCTTCATATTTCCCAATTCCTTCACATTTGTGTGAGCAAAACAGGAAGGTGATGGGAAAGGTCTCCTGGGATTCTAAATGCTAAAAAACCTGAAGGTCCACCCATATAGCTGTCCAGTGGCTCTCCAAACCACTGTTGGGTGTGATCACTCAACTTCCAACCTTGCACAGAAATAGAAATGTCTGCTTTTTTTGTCCCCACTCTTTTTTGGAATAGCACTGCAGCTGGGCTAGTGTCTCTAGTGTTCATTTTCCATTTCCTCCTAGTCTTGTCCAAACTCTCTACCCCATCCTATTTGAAATTCTTCCCATGGGCTGGTAGGTCCACATTCTGCTGAGTCCCACCACTCTATTTCCTCCTTCCCCTTCAAATCTCACATACATATACCAGTTTTCAATATTCATTTGGTTCAACCTCTCCCTTTAACTTTGTAGGGCCTCAAATACACCATCATTCTTCCTGCCTTTCCCAGGTGAGGGACTTAGGGGCAGGAATCCACTAGCCTGCCTCAATTTTGTTGCCCATCTCTTGCTACCAAGAGATTATCCAAGCTTAACAGCACTCACTGCTCTAGACCCAAGGTAAAATTGATTAATCTTATTTATTGAGAGCTTACTGTGTACAGATACTGTACTAAGCACTTGGGAGAGTACAGTGTTACTGAGTTAGTAGACACGTTCCCTACCCACAAAGAGCTTACAGTCCAGTGGGACTCCTACAGTGGAATCATTGATTACCAAAACTGTAAAAATCTGCTTTATAGAGATGTTTCTCGAGATGATGAGCCTTAAAAATTTGTTCATTCTGTTTAGTAAAGCATCCCTGAATGTCATAACGTGGCAATATAGGAGCCCCTTGCCAGGAAAAGGATTCAGTTTTCATACTGCTTTCACATACTGAGCAATGAGAGTCTTCCAATATGATTTCCAGACTGGATTGCAGTGTGCCAACCTGCCACACAGCCTGTGAACACTTGACAATATTCTGTCTTAAGAAAATAGTGCCTCGGAAGCAGGAAGCATAACTAAAGATTTGCATACAAACATAATTTGGCACTCATATATCTTTTGCAAAAAATTCCTGCACATGCACTATTCTAAATGATACTGACAAGGGGGTGTAAAGTGTCCCCTTTAAGAGAAGGATGCTCCCCTCTCCTGCTTGTTTTTTTTTAAGTAAGCAGAGCTTGGGGGTGAAAGAAGGGAGGTGTCTTGGAGTGTTTTCTTGATCCCATCCAAAATCGCTTATATAGTGTTCCATATGCTATTTAATTAAGCCTTTGATTTGACCTTTCTAACAAGTAATAAAACTTCACAGGGGAAGAAAAGGGGGTAGAAGAAAAAGGAAAACAAAGCACTTCCCACCTTCTCAAGGGTGACTTGCTCTTACCAGAACTAATGAGGTCATCAGGACTTAATTGGACTGAAAGAGTATTTTCAATTATTCCCAATATTTTTCCTTCTTTAGGTTGTCTGTTTTTCTTGATTACAGCTTTCATCTGGGGTATGATACTTAGCAGCTGTTAATGGTATTTCGCTTAGTGACTTCATCCAAGCCTCTCCATTGGCAGGAGTTGGTGGCAGCAAGTCTTTGCCCTACTGGCTTGGCAAAGAATGTGTCTAGTAACACTGGAGTATTTACAGAATCTGAAAATCTAATTAATGAGGTGTATCAAAATGCTGGCTGGGAGAAGAAAGTCTAGACAAAAAAGGTCAGAAAATTTAAAAGTATGCTTTATGCATTTTAAATAAAGATCTAGTAACAGCTGTGGAAGATCTTGTTTTTCAAATGCCTGTCCTGAACATTAGGGTGATGGGTCTTTTAAATTATCCTAATAGCCGAACAGTGTGTGAAGAGGTTTAAAGAGCAGTTCTGCCCCTAAATCTACTCCTTGCTTCCTCCTTTCCCCCTAATATGAAATAGAATCCAGGGCTTGCCAAGGAAATGGATTTAGGCCATGTTAGAAATAATAATGATGGTATTTGTTAAGTGCTCACTATGTGCCAGGAACTGTACTAAGTGCTGGATATGTTTTTTTTCAGGAGAGAGGCTTGTTGCGTTGACTTTCTTACAAGCACCGGTGACCATATGCTCCCTCACCTGACAAGCTAGTTCACTTCCAAGTGAGCCCTGGTTTGTGTTAGAGTTCTGGTAGACCCTGGCATGTCTGATCCAGCTCCAATTTATAGGACTTTGAGGAAGTATTCCTCTCTGGGCTGACCCAGGAGATTAGGCCTGTCTGGGGATGAACCAAGGGACAGGCCTAAGCGCTCAATCGATAAATCGTACGTATAGAACATTTACTGTGTGCAGAGCACTTTACTAAGCTCCTGCATTAAGTTCACTGTGGCGCAGAGCTGAAGGCTGGCATGGCAATTTTGGAATCAATCAATCAATCATATTTATTGAGCGCTTACTGTGTGCAGAGCACTGTACTAAGCACTTGGGAAGTACCAGTTGGCAACACAAGTTGGGAGGGAGACAACATGGGATGAGAGAAAGCCTCCCAAGAAGAGGTCTCCATCAGTGGTATTATTGAGCACTACTTTTGTGCTGAGTATTGTGCTATGAGCTTGGGACAGTACAATGCTTGGAGAAGCAGTGTGGCATAATTGTTAGAGCATGGGCCTTGGAGCCAGAAGGCCATGGGTTCTAATCCTGGCTCCATCATTTGTCTGCTGTGTGACCTTGGGCAAGCCACTTAACTTCTCTGTGCCTCAGTTACTTCATCTGTAAAATGAGGATGAAGACTGTGAGCCCCATGTGGGACAACCTGATTACCTTGTCTCTACCCCAGTGCTTAGAACAGTGCTTGGCACATAGTAAGTGCTTAACAAGTACCGTCATCATCATAGTCATTAGAGCATGGGACTGGGAGTCAGAATAATAATAATAATAATAATAATAATGGTATTTGTTATGTGCTTACTATGTGCAATGCACTGTTCTAAGCACTGGGGAGGTTACAAGGTGATCAGGTTTTCCTATGGGGGGTTCACAGTTTTAATCCCCATTTTACAGATGAGGTAACTGAGGCACAGAGAAGTTAAGTGACTTGCCCAAAGTCACACAGCTTACAGTGGCGGAGCTGGGATTTGAACCCATGACCTCTGACTCCAAAACCCATGCTCTTTCCACTGAGCCACACTGCTTCTCAGAAGACCATGGGTTCTAATCCCAGCTCCACCACTTATCTGCTGCGTAACCTTGGGAAAGTCCTTCCATTCTCTGTGCCTCAGGTAGCTCATCTGCAAAATGGGGATTGAGACTGTGAGCCCTGCATGGGACAGGGACTGTGTCCAATCCAATTTGTTGTATCCACCCCAGCACTTAGTATAATACCTGGCACATAGTAAGCACTTAACAATTACCAAAAATAGAATTACAATACAGTAGAGTTGGTGGATCCCCTCCCTGCTCTCCAGAAGCTTACAACCTAGTGGGAGCAACAGACATTAAAATAAATTGCAGATAGGGAATGGAGAATTACAGCTGTTACTCCTTACTTTTCAACTTTTCCCATGACTCCCCACCTCCCATAACTAGCCTCCCACCATATGATTGATTTGATTTCATGGAAGAGGGGAAAACAATCTCCATTCATATTTCAGCATTTGCTTTGAGGACTTATCTAAAGGTCACAAGCATACTGCTTCATCCAGAGAATTTGGTCTTTAACTGTGATCCTACTGGCAGAGGACTCTATCCAAATCCCAGACTAATCAGTTGGGAATTGAATGCAGTTAGCTATAATTCATTTTCCACTGCAAACCAATGGATTTTATCTCAGCTATAGAAAAACACCCCTGGCTTACAGCTGAATAGCTAAAGCACAACAACTCTAGTGCCAGTTCTTTTACAAAGCACATCCAAATTGGAGTGCTGTTCAGTATATCCTGTCTTTCAGACTATAGGCCATATGTCATTTCACATTAAGTAACCTACAGTGAGGAAGCTTAGTTAGATGGACTAACCTACAGACCAACAATTTAAGGCCTGCTTCGTAACCAGCTGTCTGTAACTGCAGCTCCACTGCCAGCAGAAGCATCACAGAGATTCTGAAATGTTTTCTAACCCCTTTTTATGCCAGGGAATTTTTTCCAAGTAAACAGTTTTTGGGCCATCCTAACTGCACAAATATTTTTGCAAACATTTCCACCATGCAGCCACTCGAGTCAGATGAGTGTTTTTGTCCAGTTGAAGTTTACCCTGCAGAGGTTGGTGGGTGGGGAAGAACAAGAAGCCCATCTGGGGAAATGTTTGCAAAATATTTGGCCTGAAGAGCACACAGTTGTTTCTCCATAACAAACAAATCAGGTTTTTTCCAAATGGGGAACAGGCCCGAGTGAAACAAACATTTGCTTCTGAAACCAGTATTTATTTCATTTCCCGAAACAAATACATGATTGTGAAATGACTCGCAAGTGAAATCATCACCTCCGTTGGGGTGGGGTGGGGGTGGGGGGTCACTTAACTGGAATCCCAGTTTCTCCTCCAGAAGAGGGGTGACCCAGAAAGTACCATGAAGAACTACATACACAAAGAAGATGAATTCTCAGAGTGAATGCGGAATCACTTCAGGTCTTTCCACACGTAGATGGGAGTTTTGTTTCCTCTCCATACAAAGGCTTCTCCCCTGACCCAAGGGTCTATCATATCCCACCTCCTCATGGCCTGCCGGCCTGCCTCCAGTCTCTCCCCACTTCACTCTGCTCCCTGGATCACTTTTCTAAAAAAAAAAAAAAGCTAAATCCACATCTCCCTTCTCCTCAAAAACTCTCAGTGGTTTCCTAGTCGTCTTAGCATTCATTCATTTAGTTGTATTTATTGAGCACTTACTGCATCGAAAGCACTGTACTAAGTGCTTGGGGGAATACAATATAACAACAAATACAAATTCCTGCCCACAATGAGCTCACAGTCTAGCGGAGGAGAAAGACTTTAAAAATAAATAAATCAATCACAGCTGTATGCAGATAAATTCATATGTGCTGTGTGGATGGGAGGGAAATTGAAGGAGCAAGAGCAGCACAGAAGGGATTGGGAGAAGACAAGAGGAGGAGGCTTAGTCAAGGAAGGCTTCTTGGAGGAGATGTGCCATCAGGAGGAAATGCGAGGCTGCAGAGAGTGCCAGTCTACTCACTGTACCTCAATGTTATCCATCTTGAAACTGACTCCTGCCTATGTCCTGTCTCTGGCTTGGAACTTCCTCCTATATCATATCCAACAGATCACCACTCTCCCCACCTTGAAAGCCTTATTAAAATCACATTTCCTCAAAAAGACCCTCACCTACCAAACTCTCATTTTACCTACTCCCTCTCCCTTCTGGGTTGCTTATCTATATCCTTTAGGCAATCGATAGTCACCCCACCCTCAGCCCCAAAACACCTATGTACACATCTGTAATTTACTATCTCCTCCTCTAGACCTTATGGTCCTTGTGGACAGGGAATTTGTCCACCAACTCTATTGTATTGTACTTTCCCAAGTCTTTGGAACAGTGCTCAGAATAAAGTAAGCATTCAAAATATACCATAGACTGATTGATTGAGTGCACTTTTAAGCATTTTCAAGCATTGCTCGGGCCTCCTTCCAGGGTGTACCTCTGCGATCTGTCAAGAAGAAATCCCAAAAAAGTATTTTCTTAGAATCTTTGAAAAGTATATTCCCAGGATTTTCTCTCAGTCCCAAAATGGAGATATATAGCTGAGTTTCTTCTTGTTTCACATATTTGGGGTTGGGATGGGGAACAGAATTTAAGCTGTCTGGCTAACCAATTTGTTTTCCACTGGTTCAATGGGCCATTTAGTGGAGGAGGTGTCCTCAGTGCTGATGATTATCACGTCACTGTTGACCATGTCTCCTCAAATGCCGCCTTTCAAAGCAGCTTTGGCAAACACCTGGCCATTCATTTTCGTTCAAAACAAACTTTTGTAGCTCACCCCACAAGACCACAGCTCTTGATGTACTGTACTGTTCCATGGCTGCCCTCAGACATATACGAGCTTCAGAAAGCAGGGAACTGTGGCTTTGAGCTTCCAACCGCAGTCCCCTAGAGCTTGCAGAGAAGGACAGTATTTATTGATTATCATTTGTCAGAGGAGAATTTTCCTCGTCCCTACAGGCCAAGCCTACAATCTGGAAATAGTTCTGGGCTAGGTCAGATTTGATCTGGGCAAAATTCCCAAGTTGCATTCTCCTGAAGTCACAGAATCAAATTGGAAGACAGTGTGGTCTAGTGCATAGAGCATGGGCCTGGGAATCAGAGGGATCTGGGTTCTAATCCCTGCTCTGCCACTTGTCTGCTGTGTGACCTTGGGCAAGCCACAGTTTCTCTGGGCCTCAATTACCTCAGCTGTAAAATGGAGATTTATTCCCTGTAGGACAGGGACAGTTTCTAACCTGATTAGCTTGTATTTGCCCCAGTGCTTAGCATGGTGCCTGGCATGCAGAAACTGCTTAACAAATACTATTAAAACAAAGCAAATCATACCACTGTCAAGAGGTCTCCTTCCCACCCCATTCTTGTAATAGCTCTAATATCCAAAGTCAGGAAGCAGTTTCTTCTTTCTGGCCACAGCAACTTTTGTGTGCAAAGAAGTCAATATCCCTCTCTCTGTAATCAAAGGGTATAGACAGATTGGTTGACACAAAGGTTTGGAGCAGCTGGGAAACTGATGAGACAGGGAATGGCCTTGAGAAAACCGTGGAGTTTTAATTTGCTAGGGGTTGTTCACTAGAAATATAAGAATTGCCAACGAATATACAGGTTGTGAGTGGGAGAAGAAAGACACTCTAGAATGCTGGGGAGTGAAGAGATCAATCAATCAATGGTATTTACTAAGCACTTACTGTGTGCTGAGAATTGTACTAAGCGCTTGGGAAAGTATTGTACAACAGAGTTGGTGGTCCATGCCCACAATGAGCTTACAGTCTAGAGGGGGAGACAGACTTTAATATAAATAAATAATTTATAAATGCATACATCAGTGCCATGGGGCCAAGGGTAGGGTTAATACCAAACACTCAATAGGTTAAGATAAAAATAATAATAATAATTGTCATATTTGTTAAGTACTTATAATGTGCCAGGCACTGTACTAAGCGCTGGGGTGGAGCCAAGCAAAGCATGTTGGACACAGTTCCTGTCCCACGTGGGGCTCTCAGTCTTGATCCCCATTTGACAGATGAGGTAATTGAGGCCCAGAGAAGTGAAGTGACTTGTCCAAGGTCACACAGCAGACAAGCGGCAGAGTAGGATTAGAACCCACAACTTTCTGACTCCTGGGCCTGTTCTCAAGTGTGTAGACAATGCAGAAGGGAGAGAATGTCAGGGAAAAGAGGACTCATTTGGAGAAGGAGTCCTGAAAGGCCAGCCCAGGGGAGCTCAGGGGAGCAGAAAAACAAGGGCTGGGAAAAGACTTTGCCAACAGAGTCATTCATTCATTCATTCATCATCAATCATATTTATTGAGCGCTTACTGTGTGCAGAGCACTGTACTAAGCGCTTGGGAAGTACAAGTTGGCAACATATAGAGACAGTCCCTACCCAATAGTGGGCTTACAGCTTAAAAGGGGGAGACAGAGAGCAAAACCAAACATACCAAGAAAATAATATAAATAGAATAGATATGTACAAGTAAAATAAATAAATAAATAGAGAAATAAATATGTACAAACATATATACATATATACAGCTGCTGTGGGGAAGAGAAGGAGGTAAGATGGGGGGGATGGAGAGGGGGACGAGGAGGAGAGGAAGGAAGGGGCTCAGTCTGGGAAGGCCTCCTGGAGGAGGTGAGCTCTCAGTAGGGCCTTGAAGGGAGGAAGAGAGCTAGCTTGGCGGATGGGCAGAGGGAGGACATTCCAGGCCAGGGGGATGACGTGGGCCGGGTTCATTCAATCATATTTATTGAACACTTACTGTGTGCAGAGCACTGTACTAAGCGCTTGGGAAGTACAAGTCGGCAACATATTTCCCACCCTCTGGAGCGTGGGGAGGCCCCAGCCACCCCAGGTAAGTGGGCTCAGGTGCTAGCTAGAGGGAGGGGCAGAAGGCGGGGAGACCACCGGGGCTGAGGGACATTCTTTCTTGGGTTCATCTTCTGGCATCTAGCTTTATTTCTATAAATTCTGATGACTTGACACCTGCCCACGTTTTGTTTTGTTGTCTGTCTCCCCCTTCCAGACTGTGAGCCCATTGTTGGGTAGGGACCGTCTCTATCTGGTGCCAACTTGTACTTCCCAAGCACTTAGTACAGTGCTCTGCACACAGTAAGCGCTCAATAAATGTGATTGAATGAATGAATGAACATATAGAGACGGTCCCTACCCTACAACGGGCTCAGTCTAGAAGAGGGAGACAGACAACACCACAAAACATGTAGACAGGTGTCAATACCATCAGAATAAATAGAATTATAGCTATATGCACATTACTAATAAAATAGAGTAGTAAATATGTACAAGTAAAATAAATAGAGTAATAAATCTGGACAAATATATACAAGTGCTGTGGGAAGGGGAAGGAGTTAGGGCAGAGGGGGGATGGGGAGGAGGAGAGAAAAAGGGCTCAGTATTGGAAGGCCTCCTGGAGGAGGTGAGCACCTGTGAATGCATGCCTCTGAAGTTTTTCCATCTCTTTCTAGATCACTGTATTCCATATGAGGGGCAGTGTGGCTTAGTGGAAAGAGCATGGGCTTATGAGTCAGAGGTCATGGGCTCTAACCCTGTCTCTGCCACTTGTTTGCTGTGTGACTCTGGGCAAGTCACTTAACTTCTCTGGGCCTCAGTTACCTCATCTGGAAAATGGGGACTAAGACTGTGAGCCCCATGTGGGACAACCTGATTAGCAGGCCTCAGAGTTTCTGATCAACCAACCTACATTATTTTGTAGATGTAGGAAATGAATATCTACGGATGTGAAATCTGAAATCCGATGCCAGATTTCACCAGTGGAGAACACACTGTGCAAATGAAGTTAAAACCACTATCAAGTGCAACAAAACTATCCCCAAAGAATAATGTTGGCTTATAAATCAAGAAGGACAATGACAAAATTTTCCCAGTTGACTGCTAGGCCCTTTGAGTGAAGAGAAATAAGGGCTAAAGTCACTGATTAGGAATAGCTTTGTGAAGAAACAAATTGATCAATCTAAGGCTTTATAAGGGCCCCAGACCCAGTGAAGATTCTCTTTCATTACTGTGGAGGAATCTGCAGTTAGATTTTAGAGGTGAAGATAACACTAAATGCTCTGCAGCTTGAGGTCAAGGCATTTTCTGGCGATTGGTATGTGTGTTTTTAATGAATAACTTTAAAGGCAAACAAGAGGTCTCTAGTCACAGGGAAGCATTCTTGCTTTACAACAGCAATAAACCATTATTTTAAGGCTGATGTGGCACTGGCATTCAACCAGTTATCCCTTCAGAGAGATAAAAGTGCAAAGATAAGCGCTCATTTCCCCTACTCCCTCTCTCGAGTCACCTAAGCACTTGGTTCCTACCCTTCAAGCACTTGATATTCACCCCACCTTCAATACTTATGTACTCTCCAAAATTTATTTTCATGCCTGTCTTTCCCTCTAGATTGTAAGCCCCTTGTGGGCAGAGAACATGAATATACTAGCTCTGTTGTACTCTCCCAAGTGCTTAGTGCAATTCTCTGTAAACAGTAAGCACCCAGTAAATACCTTTAATTGATTGACACGATCTTTTGATGAAAAACGTAGTGGCACCAACCATCAGCAAACTTCCCCATTCCCTTGATGAAGGGATTTGACTTATAGGGAATGTCTCAGGGAATTAATGGAGTGGCCAAAAGTGATGTCTCCGTAAACTGCTGAAACAATAATGATTGTGATATTTGCTAAATGCTTACTAGCTTCCAAATGCTCTACTAGGTGCTGGGGTAGATAAAGTTTAATCAGATCAGAGAAGCAGCATGGCTCAGAGAAGCAGTGTGGCTCAGTAGAAAGAAGGTTTGGGAGTCAGAGATCGTGGGCTCTAATCCCTGCTGTGCCACTTGACAGCTGTGTGACTTTGGGCAAGTCACTTAACTTCTCTGGGCCTCAGTTCCCTCATCTGTAAAATGGGGATGAAGACTGTGAGCCACATGTGGGACAACCTTGTATCTACCCCAGTGCTTAGAACAGTGCTTGGTACGTAGTAAGCGCTTACCAAATACCAACATTATTATCATTATTATTATCAGACACAGTCCCTCTCACACAGCAGGCTCACCATCTAAGGGAATCATTTTCCAGATTAATTACATTCATTACATTAATTACATTTTTCAATGTTCCATGGTGTATAGAGTAAGAACATTTTGTTAATGATGTGCATATAGCTATAATTCTATTTGTTCTAATGATTTTGACACCTGTCTACATGTTTTGTTGTCTCTCCCCACTCTAGACTGCGAGCCCGTTGTAGGGTAGGGACCGTCTCTATATGTTGCCAACTTGTACTTCCCAAGCACTTAGTACAGTGCTCTGCACACAGTAAGCGCTCAATAAATACAAGTGAAAGAATGAACATTGTCCTTTCCCAAGTGCTTAGTACAGTGCTCTGCACGAAGTAAGCACTCAAGAAATATGATTGAATAAATGAACATGTTGGAGGAAACATTTCAACTAACCTGTAATGTATTATGTATAGCCTCTAATTCTGTATTTTGGAAAACCGTAAATAAATGTGTAAGTGCAATAACAAAGCAATGATACATCATCATAGATTGATCTTAATTCATATTGATGGTGGTGGTTTAGTGTACATCAATCACACTGACACTTTACAGAATATATGGGCCCGAGTGAGTGTACTTCATTTTTATAAATATAATCAATTAATCAGTGGTATTTATTGAGCACATATTGTGTGCAGCACACTTTAATCAACTCTTGGTAGAAGCTACCTTCCCTAAAGCTTCTTGCCATTAAATCTTTACTGTGGCAGGAGGTTAAGTCTCTGTGGGCCAGTGTTTTGTGGACTAGCAGTGAGAATTAATAGAATTCTTCTACATTTAAGAGTAATGTTGACTAAAAGGTTTGAAGGCAAGTCAGCTTTTTTCCCTTTTGTCATGGTGAACTGCTTCTAATGCAGTTAGAATATGGATCCTCACCCTTGGCTTCAAGGCTGTCCATCACCTCACCCCCTCCTACCTCACCTCCCTTCTCTCCTTTTCCAGCCCAGCCCTCACCCTCTGCTCCCCTGTCGTTAATCTCCTCACCGGGCCTCGTTCTCACCTGTCCCGCCATCGACCCCCGGCCCACGTCCTCCCCCGGGCCTGGAATGCCCTCCCTCCGCACATCCACCAAGCTAGCTCTCTTCCTCCCTTCAAAGCCCTACCGAGAGCTCACCTCCTCTAGGAGGCCTTTCCAGACTGAGCCGCCTCCTTCCTCTCCCTCTCCTCCTCCCCATCCCCCCGCCTTACCTCCTTCCCCTCCCTACAGCATCTGTATATATGTATATATGTTAGTATTATTTATTACTCTATTTTATTTGTACATATTTATTCTACTTATTTTATTTTGTTAATATGTTTTGTTTTGTTGTCTGTCTCCCCCTTCTAGACTGTGAGCCCGCTGTTGGGTAGGGACCGTCTCTATCTGTTGCCAACTTGTACTGCCCAAGCGCTTAGTACAGTGTTCTACACACAGTAAGTGCTCAGTAAATATGATTGAATGAATGAATGAATTCATCGTTTATCCATGGGTATTGTAGAATGAAAGATAGCATACCTTGTTTACCAGTTTACACCTTGCTCCGTTATCTTGCTTTATCCCCTGAAGTTCAGCTTGATGAACCAGGCATTTAACTGAAGTTAAAATGATTTGGAAAAGTTATTACATGCCCCTTCATTTATTTCTAGGTACTTACTTGAAATTGTTGTGCTTTGGGGGACTTGCGAGGTTTTGTAATTAAACTACTCAGTGTGACATACACTTCCTTGGATGCGTTCTATGTTCTGGTCTTCATGAGAATCCTTATTTCATTTTTCATTTGTGTCGAGGCCATGAGCATTAACGTCTTGAGAAGCAGCGTGGCTCAGTGGAAAGAGCATGGGCTTTTGAGTCAGAGGTCATGGGTTCAAATCCCCGCTCCGCTACTTATCAGCTGTGTGACTTTGGGCAAGTCACTTAACTTCTCTGGGCCTCAGTTACCTCATCTGTAAAATGGGGATTAAGACTATGAGCCCCATGTGGGACAACCTGATCACCTTGTACCTTCCCCAGCTTTTAGAACAGTGCTCTGCACATAGTAAGTGCTTAATAAATGCCATTATTATTATTATTATTGTTATCTTTGGCCACCATCCTTCTCTGAAAAGGATGAAGGTGCCCCCTGCCAACAAAGCAAATACAATGAATAGCAGGACCTCAGTTTTAAACCAGGTCTACTTAATGCCATGGGATACCTGTTGGAAATGGTCTGTGGGGAGTGGTTTAGAAGCATTATTGTACCCAAGATTTAGCCAAATAATTAGATGTCACTTATTTTTCTACCTAAGATGAGTCAGGATCGTATTCCACAGACAGAAGCCTCTGTTTCAGAGACACAAAGCCACCAGTCCCATCTCCTACCTAATGGATATCAGATTCACTGTTTGATTGGTGGGATTCCTCCATGGCCTCATCTCTGCCTGGCTGCCTCATGACATTCAGCACCATAACAACACCAAAAACCTCACTGATAAGTTCCTAGTCTGCACATTCAATTTCACATTGTGACCAACCCAGAGGGTAATGTCAGTTTGTTGATACCAGTTTGTTAGTACTACTCAATCAACAGTATTTATCAAGTGCCGATACTAAGCTTGGGAGAGAATAGTAGGGCTAAACTCCACAGTTTCAATCCGTCCAACTTTAATAATAGTTTAACTTGTTATACTTTTACAACTATCCTGTCTCCACTCCCCTGTGCTTTTTATTTTGAGATTGGGAGCCCCTCAGGTGTTACATCACCATTGGGATGGGAAAAAAAAATCCATAAAACTATTACAACCTGCCATTAGTTCTGATTTGTGCCTGACTCTGAGATCTTTTGGGGCAGGGAATGTGTCTGTTTATTGTTGTTATTATATTCTTCCAAGCACTTAGTACAGTGCTCTGCACACAGTAAGGGCTCAATAAATGATTGACTGATTGTGGGTACCAACTCAGAAATGATACAAGGCATGAACGAATTTAAGATCTGATCTACAGGCTCAAAGAGCTACCTAAATAGACAAATTAAGTATACTTCCCAAGGAAACATAGAGAATGAGAGTATTTAGGTCATTCCTAGATTAGCAGAATGCAGGAGACAATGAGGGGAACCAAAGCTGCATCTGATGGCATTAAGAGTGTGATAATGGCACTCTTTAGCTCAGGGTTAGGATTCTCAGCCTATCTAAGGCATCTGAAGATTTTCCAGGGTCCTAAGCTTTGTTGGGCAGCCTGGAGTTTGCAAAGCAGAATCCTAGGCACAGAACTCTCCCCTTCTACACTTTAAGCTCACTGTGGTCTGGGACTCTGTTATATTGTACTCTCTAAAGTGCTTAGTACAGTGCTCTGCACACAGTAAGCACTCAATAAATTCATTTTCATTCATTCATTCAATCATACTTATTGAGCACTTACTGTGTGCAGAGTACTGTACTAAACACTTTGGGAAGTACAAGTTGGCAACATATAGAGACAGTCCCTACCCAACAGTGGGCTCACAGTCTAGAAGGGGGAGACAGAGGACAAAACAAAACATATTAACAAAATAAAATAAATAGAATAAATATGTACAAATTAGAGTAATACGTACAAACATATATACATATATACAGGTGCTGTGGGGAGGGGAAGGAGGTAAGGCGAGGGGATGGGGAGGGGGAGGAGGGGGAGAGGAAGGAGGGGGCTCAGTCTGGGAAGGCCTCCTGGAGGAGGTGAGCTCTCAGTAAGGCCTTGAAGGGAGGAAGAGAGCTAGCTTGGCGGATGTGCGGAGGGAGGGCATTCCAGGCCCGGGGGATGACGTGGGCCGGGGGTCGACGGCAAAACAGGCGAGAACGAGGCACAGTGAGGAGATTAGCGGCAGAGGAGTGGAGGGTGTGGGCTGGGCTGTAGAAGGAGAAAAGGGAGGTGAGGTAGAAGGGGGCGAGGGGATGGAGATCCTTGAAGCCGAGGGTGAGGAGTTTTTGCCTGATAAATATGACTGACCCATGAACTGTATGCCTGACAGGAATTACACAGGAAAAGGTCCCTCAGTAGCAACTCCAGGTGAATATGAAAGTCCAGAGACCTGGAAAAATCTTATTTTATATGTCATACCACAGTGTGTGAATCCACAACAGAATTAAAGGATGTTAGGTGGGGCCATCCTAACAAAACTGTTGAACAACATCGAAAAATCATGTGAAATACCTCTTGAAACCCATGATAATTCTCATGTTCAGACTTACAGTGTAACAGAGGACATATTTGTAAAAGGTTATCTTCCTAACATATACCCATGAGTGTTAAAATTATTCTGACAGGAACTCAAGGAAAACATTAGAATAACAGTTAATTGAACTTTTACTTGAATCGTGTCTAACTGGTATTTAAGGAATGCATTTAAAACTCATGATATGTTATCAATAACCAACCTTTACCATATGGATTACAGTTTTCATTCATGACTGGAGAATTCTACAATGAAATGGAATTATGATTGGCTACAGATAATGAAAAATTGATTCCAAATATCTACCAAAATTTTTACCTTATATGCAGAAGCTGCTAGAGGTGGAATTTATAAGAAGCAATACTCATGTAGAAATGAAATTTGAAAATGCTGCTGAAAGAGCAGTGTTTTCAAATTTCATTTCTACAGTTAAAATTAAAACATTAGGATTGGAGGAGGAGCAAACCTGATGTACGTCATAGGTTTCAGACACACCTAGTCAACTGCTTCAGCAGCAGATGCTCAAACAACTGAGCATATCGTTCTAAGTAAATTTGACATATGTCCTTACAGAGTACATCAGATAAGAAAAACCTCCCTACACATTCCTCTGCTCAAACATACCTGGACAGTGTAGGGAGCTCAGGAGGCCAGTAAATCCCAAATAGAGACCAGGAAACAAACACTCTGAGAGGCCCACTAGAGCCTGGGAAGTTGTGTGTTGTTCAATCAAGACAATCAGCCATATTACTAATCACCAACATGAATTGGGAACACTCTAAAAGGTTCATGGCCACACTGGATTAGCCTTGCTGTTATCCTAACTCTCCCACCTCCAGTTTAAGTGTTTTTTCCAGTTCTCAAAAATGCAGAAATTTTCCTACTCATGACCTAGTGGAAAGAGTCAGTCAGTCCATCGTATTTATTGAGCACTTTATAGTGTGCAGAGAACTATACTACGTACTTGGGGGAGTACAATACAGCAACAGACTCATTTTCTGCCCACAGTGGGATTACAGTCTAGAGGAAGAGTTTACACGGGCCTGGGAGTCCAAAGGACCTGAGTTCTAATTGCGACTCAGCCACTTGTCTGCTGTGAGATCTTGGGCAAGACTCTTCGTTTCTTTGGGCCTCAGTTCCCTCATCTATAAAATGGGGATTAAGACTGTGAGCCTCATGTAGGACAGGGACCGTGTCCAACCCAATCAGCTTGTATCCACCTTAGTGTTCAGTACAGTACCTGGAACATAGCAAGTGCTTAACAGATACTATAATAACAACAACAATAATAATTATTATTTTCATTATGTCAATGCAAATACTAGTTTTAACTTAGCTCTGAAGCTCAGTACCTTCTGTGTAATTTGTTAGGGCCCTTTGTCTGAGAAATTATCAAATTTGATAAAGAATCAGTTTGGCAGCATCCCTTTGCAGGATATAGCTGTAATGTCTGACCTAGCCCCTCAAATGGCATACTTCACTGTATTAGTGGTATTTATTGAGTGTTTAGTGTGTGCAGAGCATTGCATTAAGCACTTGGTAAAGTACAATACAAAAGAGTTAGTAGAGGAGATCCCTGCCCACAAGGAATATATAGTCTGAAGGGGGAGATAGATTAGGGATAGGGCAAAGAGTAGGTATAAGGATATTTATGTCAGTAATGTGGGACGGGGTGATTATCAGAGTGATAAAGGGGTACATAGACAAGTGGATCTTGGTCACAAACGTTGAACTGTCAAAAGCTTTATAAAATGTACTTCCTCTGGTTAACATAATTAGACATTAGATTCATAATCTTCCCTTCGAAAGTCTAGTTTGGCTCCTTCTTTAAAGCAGCTTTTTAAATTAATACTTCTGCTGATTGAAAACTTATACTTGAAAACAGCCAACAGAGAAAACTAAACAAATATTAAAATTTCAGACCATTCCCTATAAAGCTTAAAGGCAGTTTTCTAATGTATTATTTAATGGCTGCTGTGAATTGAATTAAGCAGCTGTGTTGGATGATAATTTCTTTTTTAACCAGCAACCTCCCCAACGGCGTTACATTTTACCTCAGGTTTTAGGGGAACTGATATTCAAAAACAAAACGAATGAATATATTTCAGTCTATCTGATTGATATGGGCCAATCTGGTTATGACGCTGGGCATGGCTAAGTAAAAGTGTAAAAGCGAATAGATTGACCTGAGTGAGGCCTAAATTCAGTCATCTGGCCATGGAGAGATGAAGTCAGCCGGCCGAGCTGAAATAAGAGCCTGGTGAGAAAGAGAACCATTCCCACAGTCAAGGAGAGGGACACGGACATAAAATGAAGGTGAACACATTCTCAGAGTGCATCTTTTCATTGATTTATCCTTAATTTGCTCCAATGACAGTCCAAAAGTTATCCATTTTTCTTTAGGAGACATTGGAATGCTAGTATTTTCTAAACATGTGCATGTGTGTGTGTGTGTGTGTGTTGCCACCTCATACTCCAGCCACCAGATATTCATCACCACATATGGTGTGGAACTGGAAGCACAGCCAAGGGTTCTGTAGTTTCTAGACTAAATTTGCCAGTTATTTTCTTCTTCTTTTAGCATGTTTCCCTTGAATAGCTCAAGTCAATAATCTTTTCTGGCTGTAATTCCTGCTAGTATTGCTAGGTACTTCTACTGCTCCACAGATTAATGTTAGGATGAGGAAGAACACCACAACTGCATGTGATTTTATTTAAAAAAACAGAGCATTCTTTTCTTTCCTCTGCACAACAGTTTGGATTCATCATCAAATGAGAGGATTTTCATGCCTAGTCCAGTTACCCATCCTATTGGTGATGCCCTCGGGGTGAAATTGCACATTTTCATCAGCACTGTCCTTCTTAGTCCTGCCAAGAATTTGCTTTGAAGGCTCTTGGCTTCTTTTAGGGCCCCTTATGGGCAGGGAATGTGTTTAATAATTCTGTTGTACTGTACCCCCCCCCCCCCCCCCCAGGGAGTGCTCTGCACATAGTAAGTGCTCAATAGATACTACTGATTGATTAGGGTGGAATTAAGGGTATTCCAAATTACATATCTATAGCCTGCTTGAAAGTCACAGAGCTGACAATTGGCGGAGCCGGGATTTGAACCCATTACCTCTGACTCCAAAGCTCATACTCTTTCCACTGAGCAACACTGCTTCTGCCACTGAAGTTATTCTTTGTAAGACTTTGCAAACAAAACTTTGTTTTGTTACAAAATCACCCCTCCCTCACCATGTTAAATGGCAGGCAGACTAAGATGTGCCCCACTTTCCTTTTACAAGTTGACCCTACAGTAAAATTCTGTGGAAGGGCAAGCTAGAACAAAAAGGAAGTTTTGGGTTTATCACAGCAAGCCCTCTAGTCTTCGTTGGTTGATTGCACCTAAGATAGTGAAGAAATTATCTATGAATCCTCTTTCCCCCAACATTGTGATAGGGAGTCAGTTCTATCTCTGAATTCATTCATTCAGTTGTATTTATTGAGCACTTACTGTGTGCAGAGCACTGTACTAAGCGCTTGGGAAGTACAAGTTGGCAACAAACAGAGATGGTTCCTACCCAACAACGGGCTCACAGTCAAGAAACGGGCTCTGAATGTTTAGGTGCTGCATGAACTCAACCATGAATCTTTCATTTTTTTTAAATTACCTCATTACTGTGGCAGAATCTGAACATAGATCCAGTCTCCCCGACTTTATGCATGCTTCCTTCAAGAATAAGGCACTTTGGGAAGCAGCACCAACTCTTTGATACCAGAAAACCACATAGCACACAAGTAGTAAGTAGCACACTGGGGTTCTGAAAGAGATCATGCATTCAAGAGTTCTGCCCCCAGCTGTGAACACTTCACTTAGGAAAATTCTGGCTCATTTCCCTGACTGAAATGTAGGTAAATATCTCAGCGTCCCCACTGCTAGCTCCTACCCTTAGCAGAAATGTCTGGGCAGAGTAGAAATGTTGCATCTCTTGTCTAAATGGTGGGTGTATTTGCCAAACACGCATTGATGTTGGACTAAACCTTTCTGATTTTGTTTTTGTTTATGTTGTATCTTTTAGATTATAACAGAAGTCAGGGACTTTGTCTTTTTAATTAGCTTCACACAGTAGTTATGCCGGGTTCATTCATGAAATAGCTACTGTGGTCAAAGCACTGTATGAGGCTCTAGGTAAATTTATGTACAAAGAAAAGGGCAAGAGGGAGACAAACAGCATGGTCTAATAGAGCACAGGCTTAGGAGTCAGAAGGACCTGGGTTCTAATTCCAGTTGTGCCCTTCATCTGCTGTGTGACATTGTCAAGTCGCTTAACTTCTCTGTGTCTCAGTTACTGCACCTCTGAAATGGGGATTTGTAAGCCTGATGTGGAGCAGGAACTGTGTCCATCCAAAGTGATTATCTTCCATTATCTTGCATAGGGAGAAGCAGCCTGGCTCAGTGGAAAGAGCCTGGGCTTTGGAGTCAGAGGTCATGGGTTCAAATTCTGGCTCTGCCACTTAGCTGTGTGACTTTGGGCAGGTCACTTAACTTCTCTGGGCCCCAGTTACCTCATCTGTAAAATGGGGATGAAGACTGTGAGCCCCCTGTGGGACAACGTCATCACCTTGTAACCTCTCCAGTGCTTAGAACAGTGCTTTGCACATCGTAAGTGCTTAATAAATGCCATTAATATCATTATTATTATCTACCCCAGTAGCTGGCACACAGTAAGCACTTAACAAAGACCATTAAAAAAAAGAGAAAAAAAAGAAAGTAAAGATGCCATCTTTATCTGTGTGAATGTATATAAGTAAAAAGCAGAGAAATATATGAAGTAGGTGGCTGTAAAGATGGTGGAATTGGGGAAATATCACATCTCCCCAGCCTGTCTGCACACCCAACTGCCATTTCAGTACTTCTGGGTTACACAAACACCTGAGTTTTTCTCCGCATTGCCCAGAGCACTTCTATTCATACTCTGTATCTTCAAGCACTTAGTATAGTGCTCTGCACATAGTGCATGCCCAAAAAATATGATTGATTGATTTATATCTATAGTCTCTGACTCCCCTGATAGATTGTAAAGTCCTTAAGGGAAGGAATCATGTCCACTAATTATTTCATACTTTTTCAAGTGTTCAGTACATGCGACTGTACACAGAAGGCTTTCAATAGGTAACATTGCTTGATTGATAGGTACTTAGAAGGTTAGGGATATGTTTTGGCCATGTGACGGCAAGGACATTCTTGGCAGAGGGAATGAAATGATCAATAGGATCAGAGGCAGGGAAAAGAAATGAACAGGACATCTGTGATGCTCCGAGGAAAGATCATGGACCTGGGAATCAGAGGACCTGAGTTCTAATTCTGACTCTGACACTTGTCAGCTGTGAGCAAATCACTTAACTTCTCTGTGCCCCAGTTCCCTCATCTGTAAAATGGGGATAAAGACTGTGAGCCCTATATGGGAAGTGACTGGGTCTAAACAGATTATCTTCTATCTACCCCAGTGCTTAGAGCAGTTCTTGACACATAGTAAAACCCTTGATAAATATCATAACTGTTGTTTAGGTCAATCTTGAGCATAATGGGTAAAAGAGGGGACAACTGAAGGAAGGCCTGTATGTTTGTGGTCAAAAACCTTTGTTCTATGTGAGTGGCAATAGAAACTTGTTGTAGGCTTTTGTGGAGGAGAGTGATGTGATCAAACTGGCAGTTTCAGAAATATGACTCACATTACTGTATGTATAATAGCCATGAGACTGGAATGACTGGATGCAAGGAGACTGGTAAAGAGGCTGTTAGAGTGATCCATTTAGGGTAGAACAATCAGGCAATGTATTGTTTTCACTGAGCACTTTTTGTGTGCAGAAGACTGCACTAAATGCTTAGGGTGATGGTTTTCAGAGTGGAAAAGGGACAGAACCAAGATATTTTATGAAAAAAAGTATAATTTGTAAACTGATGTAAATTGGGAGTATAAATGATTGAAGAGGGTTCAAGATGACTAAATTCATTCATTCATTCAGTCAATCATATGTATTGAGCATTTACTGTGTGCAGAGCACTGTACTAAACGCTTGGGAAGTACAAGTCGGCAACATATAGAGACGGTCCCTACCCAACCACGGGCTCACAGTTGTGCATGGTTCTAAGACAGGAACATGCTGACATCAATAATTAATTTAGGAAGAGAGACATTGAAGAAAAGGAAGAATTCCATTTAGATATATTAGGTTTGAGATGTCAGTGGAGATACCCCAAAGGCAGAAGGAAATACAAAATCACAAAGTAAATGAGATGTAGATTTGGGCTGCCTTTGCATCGACAGAGCAATTGAAATCATGTGGTATTTGTCAAACACTTGTTATGTGACAAGAATTATACCAAACACTCGAGTACATAAAAGACACTCAGATCGGGCACAGTCACACTCCCACAAGGGTCTCCCAGTGTAAGCAGGGGAGAGAAAATGGGTATTTTATCTCTATTTTACAAATTAGGAAACTGAGGCACAGTGAAGTAAAGTGACATGGCCAAGGTCACACATCAGTCAAGTGATGGAGCCAGGATTACCACCCAGCTCGCCCTTGCTCTTTCCAATAGATCACTCTGCTTCTCGATCAAAATCCCGGGAGCAGATGAACTCCCTAAGAGAGTGAGTATAGAGTGAGGAGAGTGAAGATAAAGGAACTAAATTTTGAGGAATGTCCTTAGCTGAAGTAGAAAAAGGGAATTGAAAACAAACCAAGGAGGTTAAGAAGAAGCAGTCAGAGAGGTTGGATAGGAACTAGGAAAGAGTATTTTCAGTAACAGTATTGATAGGAAGAAGGAGAATGTCAACAGATGCAAAGTACGTAGGAAGTGTGGATAAGCAAGTTTTGGGAAAGCCATAATTTAATATAATATTGATGGCATTTTTAAGCCCTTACTATGTGCCAAGCACTGTTAGATATGCATCTTTCATATCCATAGAATACCACCACCTAGCAATTAATGTATGTTTTTTTTAATATCAGTAATATCTTATCTAATAATGAAGTAGCTTGTTCTTTTCCCCTTTTCCTGAACTACATTACTTTCCCAAGTACTAATCATATATAGTCCTTTGCTCCTGGACTCATTATGTAAATTTAGGATGACAGGCCAGGTGAAGCTAGATGAAGAGCCCTAGCAAAGTTTGGAATTTATCCTCCGGCTAGTAAGGTGTTTCACAGATATTTTCTCAAAACTTGAGGAGGTAGTTGAATGAAACGAAAGATAGTTTTTAGTGGATGGATGGTGAAGTGGTGTTGGTGAATTGTGTCTTTGAGGAACAGTGTCTTGCCCCTTTAAAACATGTTACAAAAGAATTGGTGAAAACAGAACTCCAGAAACTAAGAGTCCTCACTTGGTGACTAAAATGCAAAGATATTCAGAAAGAATAGCCTTATGTTTCATTCATAATGTTGCTGTCGAAGACACGCATTGTTAGACATTTCATTGCTTTTGTTAGCCAAGCTACCATCTTTTATATTGTTTGGATTCCTAATGTTTGCAGGATATAACTTTCTGGTTCATATAGGAAGGACAATGTATTCTGTTATAAATCAAAGAATAGGGTAATAAATATTTTATAGATTCACTTGGAAAAAAACATTTCAGTTTAGAACTTATTCCTGTCATAAATCCCAGCCTATTCCTAGTAGGCACTGAGGCATCTACTACAAATCTTTCACCTGGTTCCATGACAAAAGGAGAGAAAATGAGATATTTTTGGAAACAATGCAGTCATTTTTCCCTGGGTCATCATGGCCCATTATGGCTCTTGTTAAAAATGTAATCCTCTTTATTGTTACAGAAACAAATAGACCTTCCAGGTTAGCTTAAAATACATTCTCTGGACTTTTCCCAGATATGTTTGGGGAAGTATTTTGTGTGTGGGTATGTTTCTTTGTTGATTTGGAGGATAAATCTTCTTCCCCCTTTCTCATTTTATTTCACCATCTCATACTCAAATCCCAATTCTTGTTATTGTTATCATCGCTCATGAGGAGGACATTATGTATCTGAAATCCTGCCTGATAAACAGTGTAAGCATTTAACAAATAAATGCATTATTATTACTATCAATACTATTCCCTAGTTTTTCTTAGTCTGTTAAATCAACCATAAGCATTTTGAACTGTACGTCTTCTACCTTGCAAGTACAAGATTCCTGTGCATGCTATGCATGCTAAATGCTAGTCTCAGATCAGGAAACTGAGGCACAGTGAAGTAAAGTGACATGCCCAAGGTCACACAGCAGCCAGGATTAGAACCCAGGTCACCCGAATCCCTGGCCCATGCTCTTTCTTTCCAATAGCTTACTCTATTCAGAAGTGTCAGAGTCAGGTCATGAGTTCTAACATGGGTTCTATTCTCTGCCACTTGTTTGCTCTGTGACTTTGGGCAAGTCACTTAACTTCTCTGCATCTCAGGTACCTCATCTATAAAATGGAGATTGAAACTGTGAGCCCTAAGTGGGACAGGGACTGTGTTCAACCTGATTTGCTAATATCCACCCCAGCGTTTAGAACAGTGCCTGGCACATAGTAAGTGCTTAACAAATACCATAATTATTATCATTATTATTACTCTCCCCCCATTCAAAAATCTTATTGAGAGTGCATCTCCTCTTAGAGGCCTTCCCAGACTAAGCCCCTTCTTTCCTCTTCTCCCACTCCCTTCTGCATCACCCTGAATTGTTCCTTTTGTTCTTTCCCCCTCCCGGCCCCACAGCATTTACATACGTATCTGTAACTTATTTATTTGTAGTGTTGTCTATCTCTCCCCCTCAGGACTGTGAGAGGGTGTAGAAAGAATGGGTGATGACAGGCAGGAAGGACCAATAAATGCAACTGATGATGATGATGATGATGATGATCATAACAATAGTATGTTAGCCTATACTATGTGCCAAGCACAGTATTAAATATTGAGGTAGATATAAGACAATCTGATAAAATACAGTCCCTGTTAACAGTCGAAGAGGGAGGGAGAACAGGCAGGTTTCATCCTCATTTTACACATGAAGAAACTGAGTTAGAGAGAAGTTAGGTACCTGGACCAAAGTCACACAATAGGCAAGTGTTCTAATCCTGGCTCCACCACTTGTCTGCTGTGTGACTTGGGGCACACAGTTAGTTAGTGTATACTAACTCTGTTCATTCATTCAATCATATTTATTGAGCACTTACTGTGTGCAAAGCACTGAACTAAGTGCTTGGAAAGTACAATTCAGCAACAAAGAGAGACAATCCCTGCCCACAGTGGGCTCAGAGTCTAGAAGGGGGGAGACAGACATCAAAACAAGTAAACAGGCATTCAGTAGCATCATTATAAACTCATAGATATATACACATCATTAATAAAAATACATAGAATTATAATTATAAACATGTACATATATACACAAGTCCTGTAGGGCAGGGAGGAGGTAGAGCAAAGGGAGCGAGAAGGGACAACATGGAGGGGAGAGGGAGCTGAGGAAAATGGGGGGCTTAGTCTTGGAAGTGGAGAGCTGAAGGGTGGGAAGTGGAGAGCTGAAGGATGGGGAGCAGAGAGCTGAGGGGTGGGGGAGCAGAGAGTATGAAGCTGAGTGAGTTAAGGGTCAGGGAGCTGGAGGGCAGAGATGAAGGGCAGGGAACTGAGGGGAGGAGAGCAAAGAGCTGAGGGGAAAAGACTAGAGATCAGGCCAAGACTGAAGACCTGAAGGGCAGAGACTAAAGGCCTGGGGGGACAGAGATGGAGAGCAGGGGGGCAAACACTAGAAACTGTGGGGCGGGAACCAGAGACCTGGCAGGGGCAGAGAGCAGGAAGACTGTGAGGAGAGACCTGGAGGACAGTAAGGAGAGACTTAGAGGGCAGAGATAGACACCTGGATGGCAGACAACATAGAGCTGAGGGGTAGGTATCAGAAAGCAGTGGGTAGAGAGCAGCGGGTGGAGAGAATGGGATAGAATCCTGAAGGAACTGAGGGTCAGGGAAAAGAGAGCTGAGGGGCAGGGAGCAGAGATCTGGGAGATAGAGAATGGAGACTTGCAAGCAGACAGTATAGAGCTAAGGGTTAGAGAACTGGGGTAAAATGAACTAGAGGGCAGGGTGTCACCCATCACCTGGGGATGGGTTCATTCAGGAATAGGCATGGTGAGAGAGACAGACAGACAGACACACACACGAGGGGCAGAAAGCCTGCGTTCTATACAAAATTTATTCCATGAGGCTAATCTGCACCCAGTTAAGCATTCAGTTAATACTATTGATTCCCCAATTAAGCCTTCTTTTCACAAACTCTCCCTTTTGTGTCAACTCTGCTCTTGATTCTGTATGCTCTGACCACATGAATATTCACCCCTCTTCCAGCCCTACAGCATTTATATGCACACATCTATAGTTTATTCATTTATATCAATGTCTGTCTCTCCATCTAGAGACCATCTCGACCACCTCTCTTATATTGTACTCTCCTAAGGACTCAATACGGTGCACTGCACACAGTAAGTGCTCAATAAATACCAATGACTGATCAATTGATTCATCTGGCCCCAAGAGCTATTCCAAACTCTCACCTCCTCACTCAGGTGCTGTGTTTTTCCCTATCATATCAACTCTTCTGTCTACCTTTCTTCGATCATTGACAGTTTCTGTGGGGAAATAGGCTTTCTGGGAACACATTTTGAGGATGGATACTAGGAGATTACTATTCATGGATTTCAGACTATCTTGGGTCAAAACCCCAACTGTTAGTTTCCATTGACGTGACTCCGAGACCTGTGAGGCTGCTGTGAGTTCACAGCCCGGTCATGAAAATATACCTAGAGTGAACCCCCAGCAAGCTGAGATTTGTGTTGCTAACACACAAAACTCAACATTCCCTGTTTAATATAGAACAGCTTCCCTCTTGCTAGCAGTATGGTCCTGTACTTCTCTTAGAAGTAAACTAGGATTCCCCCTTCTATAAAATTAGCTTGTTTCCTTCAGGTAAGTTTTCTCCACACTATTCAACTATTGAGCTTCTAGTACGGTGATCTGCACACAGTAAGTGCTCAATAAATACTACTAATTGAACATCTACTTTGTGCAAAACAGCATGGCAGAGTTGATAGAGCATGAGCTTGGGAGTCAGAAGGACCTGGGATCTAATCCCAGGTCCACCACTTGCTGCTGCATGATCCTGGTCAAGTCACTTAACTTTTCTGTACCTCAATTACCTCATCTGTAAAACTGGGATTAAAACTGTGAACCTGATGAGGAACATGAAGTGTGTCCAATCTGATTAACTTGGACATGATAATAGTAATAATAGTGGCGTTCAAGTACTTACCATCTGCTAAGCACTAGGCTTAATGCAATACAATCTAGTACACACAGTCTCTATCCTACACGTGGATCACAGTCAGAGTTGTAGGGAGAACAAATCTTTTATAGTCAATGGACAGATATTGAAACTGAAGCACAAAGAAGTCAGGTGACTTGCTCAAGGTCACCCAAAAGACAAATGGTAGGGCTGGGATTACTACTCAGGGCAAAATTCCAGTTCTGTGCTCTTTCCACTAAGTCATGCTGCCTCTCTGCTTCTCTTTCTATTGAGTACTATATTTTGAGTTTGGTGCTTTGTCTTTCGGTGCTATGGTTATGTCTAGGGTCACATCCACTACTTACCTGCTAGGTGACCTTGGGCAAATCACGTAACTTCCCTGTATGTTAGTTCCCCCATCTGAAAAATAAGAATTCAATACCTGTTCTCCCTCATAATTGGACTTAGCCCCATGTAGGATGTGATTATTTTGTATCTACCCCAGCACTTAGTACAGTGCTTGGCACAAATTAAATACTTAACAAGTACCATTCAAAACCCCAAATATTACAATTATTATTGTTGTAGTAATTAGCCTATTATCCTCACCATGGGTGACGGTGTACATCACTGCAGATCGGCACCTACAGAGTGGTCCAACAGAGCAAAAGCAACCAAATTGTGATTTTTGAAACATTTGGGAGTTCTTTTTATGTAAAATGTGTCCCTGGAGCTCCCACCACACAATAAATCTTTTGTGGTCTTGCTTGTCAGCTCAAGGCTACCAGCCCACTTTCTTCCCCAACTCCCACCACAAATAGCCCTCCAGAACTGCTTACACCCCTTTCATTGTCAAATTAGTCTTTCCCCTTTCACTATTGGAAACTGTGAGCCACTACAAGGAAGGGCAGCACAGGTCATTCATTCATTCAGTTTTATTTATTGAGCACTTACTGTGTGTAGAGCACTGTCCTAAGCTCTTGGGAGAGTATAATGCAACAATAAACAATCACATTCTCTGCCCACAATGAGCTTACAGTCTAGAGGTCTTGGGGAAGAGACAATAAAAGTCACGGTATCCATGATCAGGCCCCTCCTCTAGCACTCCCGGGTCTAATAAATTGGGAGCAAGGGAACTGAAAGTTCATGGTGAGGTCAGCAGGGCGAGTGACAGTACCGCGGGGGGTTAACAATTGAGATGCAGAAGCAATAAAACAGTAGCAATGATAAAAGTAGGCGATGGCATCACAGGGTGTAGTTGAGCAATCAATATGCTATGGCAATAATAGAATTGGCAGACAATGATGCCACAGAGAGCAGATACAAACTATTAAGAGCTGGAGTAGGGTGGGCCAGTTAAGGGGGGTCAGGGAGCAGAGAATAAATTGGATGATGATAGTCATCATCAGTGGTATTTATTAAGTGCTTTCTATGTGGAGAATACTGTATTAAGTACTTGGGAAAATACAACAGAATTGGAAGACACATTCCCTGCCTACAACTAGTTTTCAGTCTAGAGGGGAAGACAGATATTAATATAAATCAATAATTTATATGTTATAGATATGATATCAATCAGGTCTAGAGGATGGATCAATCAATCAAGCAGTGGTGTTTAGTGTGTAAATAATAGGAGGAGAAGCAGTGTAGCCCAGTGAAAAGAGCATGGGCCTGGCATTCATTAGGTCCTGAGTTCTAATCCCATCTCTACTTCTTGACTGTTCTGTGACCTTGGGGAAGTCACTTAAATTCTCTGTGCCCCAGTTACCTCATCTGTAAAATGGGGATAAGTACTGTGCTCCCCATGTGAGACATGGACTGTGTCCAATCTTGTTAACTAATATCAACCCCAGCGCTTAGTACAGTGCCTGACACATAGTGTATATATATATATATATAGCCAACTTGTACTTCCCAAGGGCTTAGTACAGTGCTCTGCACACAGTAAGTGCTCAATAAATACAATTGAATGAATGAATGAATAGTAAGTGCTTAACAAACACCTTAAAACTGAATTTAGCTATGTGTTAAATACAAGATAATCAGGTCCCACATGGTGCTCACAGTCTACGTTGGAGGGAGAAGAGGTATTGAATCCCCATTTTGAAGAAGAGTGAATTAACAGAGAAGTGAAGTGACTTGCCCAAGGTCACACAACAGCTAAGTGAAGCAGCTGGATTTAGAACCCAGGCCCTCTGACTCCCCTTTCTGGGCTCCTTCCAGAAGGCCATGCTGCTTCTCATTCATTCAATGGTATTTATTGAGCACTTACTTTGTGCAGAGCACTGTACTAAGCATTGGGAAGTACAAATCGGCAACATATAGAGACGGTCTCTACCCAACAATGAGCTCACAGTCTAGAAGGGAGAGACAGACAAGAAAACACTGTATGCAGACAGCATCTCTGTGTGCACACTTCCTTTGTGCCGACCATCTTACTAAGTGCTTGGGAAAGTTCAATATAAAAGAGTTGGTAGACACATTTCCTGCCCACAAGGAACTAACAGCTGCTGGAGTTCTCCTTTCACACCAAATCCATGGCCGGGGTTTGCAAGGGGCCGGGGCTATTTTTCAGAAAGGGATTTCTCCTAATGTTGGCAGGGATTATGCTGCACGGTCATGACTAATGGTTCTGGAGCCATGTGCCACCCCAGGAATCCTGATATCGGTACAACTGCCTGACTGACAATAACGTTTCAGTCTTTCCCAGACCCCGGAGCTGACCCCTTCTCCGTCACTGCCGGGGAAAGACCAGGCCAGCTGGCAGGTGGGGCTGAGAGAAAGTGACACAGTGCTAGCAAGAACCAGACTGCTGCCTGGTTGCGTGGCCTGCTAGGTCCAACAGAGAGCCAGCCTACGAACAAATTCTTACTCTCTGGGCAGAATTTCACACTAATGCTTCTTAGTCCTTCACTGCTGAATTGTGAGAGAGGGTACTATTGTTCTTCGGCTAACAGGTCAACAGCATGAGGAACATCCAGATTCTTCCAGCCATATTCAACTTGATTATTTTCCACTTTGAAAGGTCTTTCATTGAGCAGGTCTTTTCACCTCACCTGGGTACTTCAGAAAATGTAATAAAATGGGTTGTAAAATGAACTTGTATCTAGTCCACTGCTTTCCAGGATTCCTGGACGTGGATTCTAATCCCATCTCTGCCACTTAATCTTCTGTGTAACCTTGGACAAGCCACTTAATTTCCCTGTGCCTCAGTTACCTCATCTGTAAAATGAGGATTAAGCCTGTGAGCCCCACGTGGGACAACCTGATTAGCTTATATCTTCCCAGCGTGGCTCAGTGGAAAGAGCACGGGCTTTGGAGTCAGAGGTCATAGGTTCAAATCCCGGCTCCGCCACTTATCAGCTGGGTGACTTTGGGCAAGTCACTTAACTTCTCTGGGCCTCAGTTACCTCATCTGTAAAATGGGGATTAAGACTGTGAGCCCTACATGGGACAACCTGATCACCTTGTAAACTCCCCAGCGTTTAGAACAGTGCTTTGCACATAATAAGGGTTAATAAATGCCATTATCATTAGTATTATTATTATTATTTATTACCTCAGCACTTAGAACAGTGCTTGGCACATAGTAAGCACTTTACAAATACCATTGTCATCATCATCATTTCCCTAGGAGGAAAGTAGCTTAATATGTGTAAATCCTGTTGTACAGTCCTATTAACGTTTTTGGGAGGATCTTCTAAGAGTCAAAACATTTTAATTTTTAATTGCTATTGACTGTTAGTCATAGTGATCCTCTATCTGCCTTGCTATGCTCATATAAGCATGATCCTCCAAACAGCTGAAGCAAAGTTGAAAGTAAGCCGGTCATGTGCAGTTCTGATAAAACAATGTGACAGAACCTCAGTTTTGATATAAATCTTTTGGAAGCACCAAGCTTGCTCCTACCCCTGAGTTCTGCAGCTGGGAAGCCTTCACTGACCTTAAAGAAGAAAAATAAAATCAGTATATCAGTGGTGTTTACTGAGCACTCACTGTGAGTAGTGCATTATACTAGGTGTTTAAGGGAGTTCAGTGCAACATAATTGGTACAGTTTTAGTCCTCATTTTACCTATGAGGTAACTGAGGCATGGAGAAGTGCCTTGCCCAAGATCACCCAACAGACACGTGGCAAAATCAGGATTATAACCCAGGTCCTTCTGAATCCTCAGCCTATGCTGTATCCACTGGACCACGCTGTTTCCTAGATATGATCCCTACTTTCAAGGAGCTTACAGCTTAGGAGGGTGGAGCATAGGTGCAGAAATCCTTGTGACACAGCTTGTTTCCTCAGCTGTTCAGGCTTCCAGGTGCTAGCCATGACAACTCCTCCCTTGGCAAGCCCAGCATGGCTCTGAGAAGGGGGGTAGAGGAAAGCCAGTCAGCCAATCAATTGTATTCATTGAATGCTTACAGCAAGCACAGCACTGTACTAAGCACTTGGGAGAATACAATATAACAGACACATTCCCTGCCCTCAACAAGCTTATGGTCTAGAGGACTTTAAGGAAGGCCAGCCTGTCACCTCCAGTGCTCCAGCCTTTGAGCTGGACAGTGGGGGCATGGACTAGAGTAATAGCTGTCCCTCTTTTGTGCACCACATGCGTTGCTGGAGGCATTGGGCACACTGGGCAGTAAGACATGTCCACTCTGTGGCCCCACTATGTGTGGGTGTTAGTGGGCCAGCATAAGACCATCAGTAACAATGCAGAGGGCAGGACACATCTTTGGGCACTGGGCCTCTTCCTCTACTCCATACAGAGGATTAAACTAGACACCCAGGAGCGTGATAACCACCCACTCCTGAGGGTCCTTGTCTCAGACACCCCAGTCCCACTTCTAATGTTTGAAATTCCTAGACATTTCAGTAAGAAAAGAAAAATTTATTTTCACCCTGGGCTCAAGCTAAATCATTTAAAGCAGGCACTAGATTGTGGATCCATTACAATGGAAAAAAAGACGGTATTTGTTAAGTGCTTACTGTGTGGCAGGCACTGAACTAAGCGTTGGGGTGGATACAGGCTGATGACTAATGATTCATTCATTTCATCCTCTACACTCCACCGAAACTGCCCTCTCAAAGGTCACCAATGACTTCCTTCTTGCCAAATCCAATGGCTCTTACTCTATCCTAATCCTCCTTGACCTCTCAGTTGCCTTCGACATTGTGGACCACCCCCTTCGCCTCAACACGCTATCCAGCCTTGGGTTCACAGACTGCATCCTCTCCTGGTTCTCCTCCTATCTCTCTAGCCATTCATTCTCAGTCTCCTTTGCAGGATCCTCCTACCCCTCCCAACCACTTACTGTAGGGTTTCCTCAAGGGTCAGTTCTTGGTCTCCTCCTGTTCTCCACCGATACTCACTCAGTGAACTCATTTGCTCCCACGGCTTCAACTATCATCTCCACCCCTGTTCTCTCTCCTTCCCTCCAGGCTTGATCTCCTCCTGCCTTGAGAATATCTCCATCTGGATGTCTGCTCACCATCTAAAACTCAACATGTCCAAGACTGAGCTCCTTATCTTCCCTCCTAAACCCTGTCCTCTCACTGACTTTCCTGTCACTGTAGATGGCACTACCATCCTTCCCGTCTCACAAGTCCGCAACCTTGGTGTCATCCTCGACTCTGCTCTCTCATCCATCCATTGCCAAAACCTGCTGGTCTCACGCCCACAACATCACCAAGATCCTCCCTTTCCTCTCCATCCAAATGGCTACCTTACTGGTTCAATCTCTCATGATATCCTGACTGGATTACTGCATCAGCCTCCTTTTCTGATCTCCCACCCTCCTGTCTCTCCCTGCTTCAGTCTATACTTCACTCTGCTGCCCAGATTATCTCTGTACAGAAACACTCTGGGCATGTCACTCCCCTCCTCAAAAATCTCCAGTGGTTGCCTTTCAACCTTCAAATCAAGCAAAAACTCCTCACTCTCAGCTTCAAAGCTCAACATCACCTCGTCCCCTCCTACTTCATCTCCCTTCTATCCTTCTACAGCCCAGCCTACATACTCCACTCTGCAGCTAACCTCCTCACTGTGCCTCGTTCTCACCTGTCCCGCCGTCAACCCCTGACCCACATCCTACCTCCGGCCTGTAATACCCTCCCTCCACACTTCTGCCAAACTAGCTCTCTTCCTCCATTCAAAGCCCTACTGAGAGCTCAACTCCTTCAGGAGGCTTTCCCAGCCTGAGCCCCCACTTTTTCCTCTCCTCCCCATCCCACCCTTCCTCCGCCCTTCCCCCTTCCACTCCCCAGAGCACTTGTGAATATTTGTACATATTTATTACTGTATTTTATTAATGATGTTTATATAGCTATAATTCTATTTATTCTGTTGGTATTGGCACCTATTTGTTTTGGGTTTTTTTGTCTCTCTCCCCCTTCTAGACTGTGAACCCGTTGTTGGGTAGGGACTGTCTCTATATGTTGCTGACTTGTACTTCCCAAGCACTTAGTACAGTGCTCTGCACACAGCAAGTGTTCAATAAATATGACTGAATGAAAGAATGAATAAATGCATGCCTATCGAGATGGACACAGTCCCTGTCCCACATGGAGCTCACAGTCTCAAGCCCCATTTTGCAGATGAGGTAACTGAGGCACAGAGAAGTGAAGTGACTTGACCATGATCACACAGCAGACAAGTACTGCCAGCATGGCTCAGTGGTAAGACCACGGGCTTTGGAGTCAGAGGTCATGGGTTCAAATCCCGGCTCCGCCAGCTGTCAGCTGTGTGACTTTGGGCAAGTCACTTAACTTCTCTGGGCCTCAGTTACCTCATTTGTAAAATGGGGATTAAGACTGTGAGCCCCATGTGGGGCAACCTGATCACCTTGTAACCTCCCCAGCGCTTAGAACAGTGCTTTGCACATAGTAAGCACTTAATGCCATCATTATTATTATTATTAAGTGAAGGAGCTAGGATTATTACCTATGATCATCTGACTCCTGGGTCTGTGCTCTATCCACTGCACCATGCTGCTTCTCTTGAAGCCCAACCATCTGCCAGAGTCTAAAGGATCAGGGGCTGGTTACATGCTGTGAGCAGGAAGGGGGCATCCTAAACACCCTCTGATATCCTTTACTTCTTCCCACCATTTATACTTACATTTACATTGTCCCTGACTGTTTCTAAAATGAACTCAAACAGAAAATCCTACAGTGTATCAGCCATGAGTTTAAACAGGCTACATTAATGATGGAAGCAGTGGAAGAGGGAGAGAAAAGCAAACCCAGAGCAGAAGAGAAAAAACAATGAAATGTCAGGGCCTGTGAAAATTTCCTCAGTTATTTGAAGTTGTCCTCGTTGCTCAAAATAGACGTCAATGGGGTGAAATTCTGAGGCGGTAACATGGTGGGCTGGTAGAGGTGGACTTGTAGTGCCTGGAAGTTATGGTAATATGGTGGAGAAATGGCAAGGCCAATTGGTGGAGAGTGGGGCAAAGTGAGTGCTCAGCAGAAGCTGTAGTTTACAAGCTGGCATGGATGAGGACCATATCCTGTAAGTGTCATGTCACTGATGCCACTGCTCAAGGAGTCAAATGGGATGCTTGTGGAAAGTCCAGCTTTCCCCCTCCCCATCCTCCCCGCCTTACCTCCTTCCCCTCCCCACAGCACCTGTATATATGTATATATGTTTTTACGTATTTATTACTCTATTTTGTTTGTACATATTTGTTGTATTTATTTCATCTTGTTAATATGTTTTGTTTTGTTGTCTGTCTCCCCCTTCTATCATCAATCATCAATCATATTTATTGAGCACTTACTATGTGCAGAGCACTGTACTAAGCGCTTGGGAAGTACAAATTGGCAACATATAGAGACAGTCCTTACCCAACAGTGTGCTCACAGTCTAAAAGGGGGAGACAGAGAACAAAACCAAACATACTAACAAAATAAAATAGAATAGATATGTACAAATAAAATAAATAAATAAATAAATGGAGTAAAAAATATGTACAAACATATATACAGGTGCTGTGGGGAAGGGAAGGAGGTAAGATGGGAGGATGGAGAGGGGGACGAGGGGGAGAGGAAGGAAGGGGCTCAGTCTGGGAAGGCCTCCTGGAGGAGGTGAGCTCTCAATAGGGCCTTGAAGGGAGGAAGAGAGCTAGCTTGGCGGATGGGCAGAGGGAGGGCATTCCAGGCCCGGGGGATGACGTGGGCCGGGGGTCGATGGCAGGACAGGCGAGAGCGAGGTACGGTGAGGAGATCAGCGGTGGAGAAGTGGAGGGTGCAGACTGGGCTGTAGAAGGAGAGAAGGGAGGTGAGGTAGGAGGGGGCGAGGTGATGGAGAGCCTTGAAGCCCAGGGTGAGGAGTTTCTGCCTGATGCGCGGATTGATTGGTAGCCACTGGAGATTTTTGAGGAGGGGAGTGATATGCCCAGAGCGTTTCTGGACCAAGATAATCTGGTCAGCAGCATGAAGTATGGATTGAAGTGGAGAGAGACATGAGGATGGGAGATCAGAGAGAACTGTGAGCCCGCTGTTGGGTAGGGATCGTCTCTATGTGTAGCCAACTTGTACTTCCCAAGCACTTAGTACAGTGCTCTGCACACAGTAAGTGCTCAATAAATACGATTGAAGGAATGAATGAGTCAGAGGGAAGCTTGGACAATACTACAGCTTCAAAGATCTTTAGTTTGGTCTGGAACCTACAACCACACTGCTGCTGCCACACTCAGTTTAACAGTCTTCCAAAAGATATTCTGGATATTCCAAAAAATATTCCAAAAGTTAGAGAATCAATCAATCATATTTATTGAGCACTTACTGTGTGCAGAGCACTGTACTAAGCGCTTGGGAAGTACAAGTTGGCAACATATAGAGACAGTCCCTACCCAACAGTGGGCTCAGAGTCTAAAAGAAGCAGCGTGGCTCAGTGGAAAGAGCACGGGCTTGGGAGTCAGAGGGCATGGGTTCAAATCCCAGCTCCACCACTTGTCAGCTGCCTGACTTTGGGCAAGGCACTTAACTTCTCTGTGCCTCAGTTACCTCATCTGGGAAATGGGGATTAAGACTGTGAGCCCCATGTGGGACAACCTGATCACCTTGTATTCTCCCCAGTGCTTAGAACAGTGCTTTGCACATAGTAAGTGCTTAACAAATGCCATCATTATTATCATTTATATTCTCACCTGGTCATTTAATTTCTCTACTTTCTTGTCTACTGTTCTATCATTGGTCTGGGTCCTGTGAGGTTAACAGAATTGCGTGACTGTTTTTAGTTCCCAGTTGCTGACAGACTTTAAGATTTTAGGTGGCTTCCCTAAATCAAGTATTCAAGTTTATTGAGTGCGTACTCTGTGCAGACCACTGTACTAAGCACTTGGGACAATGTGATAGAACATATAAACTAAGATGACATTTCCTCAGTTTCATTTCATCAACCTAAAATGCCAGGCTGATTTGGTGAATGGACATCTATTGACATACTTTCTTGAGTGTGGGCTTCTAGGGACAGTCATTTGCAAATAGCAATTATTAAATGATGCACCCCAGGACATTAGATGAGGGATAAAATCTGTTGAGCTTCCCAGAGGAGTCAAAGCATAATCTAGTACCTGCAAGGATGTCTTTTATTACATTCTCTTTAGAATCTCATCAGTTAAATGTAATATATTGCACAAATGCCCTGAGCCCCTTTCCCACCTTATGAGTTCATACTTCTCCTTTCTCCTCCTTTCCCCTCCAAAAATGGTGGGAATGTAGGACTCAGCCCTGCTGCTTTCACAGAATAAGATAAAAATCATTCAGTGTGGTACCTCTGTTTCCCCAAGCAATGAAAATGGTGGCACATTAGAGGAGTTCCCAAATAATTTCACAAAAAGAGATTTTAGAAAGATTATAGAACTGAATTCATATTTGGTGTTTCTTGTATTATTCACCATAGATAGGTGGAACAAGTTACAGTGAATACATACAAGTTACAGTGAAGTCATCTTAGGACAAATAGCAGGTTGTTTCCCTGCTCCGCCACTTGTCTGCTGTGTGACCTTGGGCAAGTCACTTAGCTTTTCTGTGCTTCTGTAAATTTTATCTGTAAAATGGGGATTAAGATTGTGAGCCCTATGTGAGACGGGGATTGTGTCCCTCCTGATTAACTTGTATCTATCCTAGCACTTAGAACAGTGCTTGACACATAGTAAGTGCTTAATAAATGTCATCATTATCATTATTAAAATGCAAAGGCTAAATAAGTATTTTTTTTCTTGTTTCAGATGTGTACACCAGAAAGAAAACAAAAGCAGATGCGACTGAACCAAAACCAGCTACTAAAAAGATGGATCACAATGGAACTACAACCACAGTAAAGTCATCTTCTAAACACAATTCATCTGGAAACATGGGCCTCCAAAGTTCTTATTCCTCTATTTACATTATTACTCTCCTGGCAAGTTTGTATCACTATCTGTCATAGCTGCAATTATCACAGTTATGGTGTAAGAATTTTGTTTCTCTGAAGTTTACCATCAGCCTTATCTGACAAGAAAAAACGTTGTTAAATGGTTCTCTAGTTTTCTACAGAATGGTAGTTTGGTGGTTTCAAAGTTGGCCAGGGCTGGCCAACAATCAGTATCAACATCTACATTTCTTTTAAAGATTATTCTTTTAAGTTTCTTAACCAGCAATATTATAAGGGAATGATAATAGAAAACCTAAAGAGAAATTATTTCAAGCGTTCACATTTCCAAATGATAGAGTTGCATTTTTCATTTTACTCATTGATGGGTTAGTTCAGCTTATTGGGTTTCTCAGAAAAGCACCCGTTATCAGTCAGCACTATGAATTTTTCTAGCAGATTGCAATTAATCTAGAACGACACTAGAAGAGTGTAAGGTTACTGACACTACCATTGATGAATTCCTCTTAATTAACAGCCAGTTTGAGGTCACTGCTTTTCTTTCAGTCCTTAGTGATCACCATACAGAGCTGATTAAATGCTCACTATATCAACAATATTCACTTAAATTGTACTTTGCAAATATTGGCATGCTTTGAAAATTGTCAAACTCTCCAGACAATTAGCTTCCTCGCCTCATGAACCACCATTATGGAAAGTTCTAGGCTTCAGAGATGAATGTCTAAAACCAGGGAAATTGAGGAAATCCACATTAAGCCTTCCATTCCCCCTGAAGGCCAATACACAGGATGAAAATCCAAATTTGTTCAAGCCATTTTATTACCTTTGTGGTGTAAAACTGGAACAAATGAAAATGTCTTGTAGCTTGCAAGGGGAGAAATAAGTAGCTCAGTAATCCTCTATTGTAGTTTTTGTGCACTGTAGGTCCAAGCTACAGTACATTCAAAAGCTGGGTATTATTTAAGTTTTAAATGGTACTATCACAGTATAAGTGAAATGCAAGACAAACACTCATCTGGAATAAAGTTGGTAATTTGTATTTTGATATGTTAGGCATTGTAGCTTTTTGGACATAAGCAGAAATGCATGACTATTTAAAAAAGTATGATGGAAAAGGTATTCTGAGAGTCCTATGGGTGGTTGAAAGCAAAAATATGTATTTTCCGACAACTGTGTTTACAGTGCCATTGATGATATATGTAGTACTGCATACATATTCTAATGTACCAATAAATAACGCTTCATGTATTTATCATATTTACTAACAATGTCATAAACATCTCAACAGTTAAAGGACATTTCCATGCTCCAGGCTATAGTGCTGTACAGTTTTTTTATGAAAAAACAGAAACAGTCACCTTTAATAATCTTCTTTTTGTAAAATTGTCCCTGGGGTCATGTCACTTTTCAGAAGATATTGTTCCATTCAAAGCAAAGAGTCTGTTGCCTTGTCATCATAGTAGTTTTGTGAAATTTGTACTTATAAGGTGACAAGGCTGTAAGGGAGCCCTTTTTGAGCAAGAGCAGTGAGTGACGCTGATGGACAATTTCATCCCTGTGAGTGTCTGATAACAGACAGGCTCCCACTGCTCAAAATCCCTGTTAACGAGGGCCGTGAACACTCCGTATCTTCCAGAGGGAAAATGCGTTGATATTTACTCATTTTTAATGTTTGTCTGTAATTCATGTGGGTGCACAATTCTAAAAGGAAAATTGTATAAAATAGATCCCCAATGCAGCTAAAACTGAGTGCTCTTCCGAGTCTCAATCCAGAATGTCAATCTGCTTCCTCTTCCACAGAATATTCAAAAAATCTCAATTGTATTAACATTGTGATGGATGTCTAGTGAACAGTGTGTCACAATGATCGTTGTAAACTGTTAGTGGTAAAATATCCTTATTGGTGACAGTGCAGTAGAGAGAGTTTTCAGAGAAAAGTGGCTTTCATTGAATCATTTGGAAATTTCGGTGGAGTTGTAGACCTGCCGATTGAAATATGCAATGAAAGTGCCTTTCTGCTCAGGTATTTGTACTTCCCCCTGCCTCCCTTCAGAAATATTTTATTAAATCCTTCCAGTGAGGATCAAGAAAGTGCTTCTAACTTGAAAATTGAAGGGGGGAAACATCAGAAAATAATTGGCTGCATGCTCCTAAGTGGTCCCAAATTCCAACTGTATAATCTTCTGAGCTGGAGGTTAGCAATGTTTTGTATTTGTTAGGTTGATTAGACATCCAGAACTTGTACAAATTTACCATTGAAAATTACCTTGTCATTCTAATAAGGACAACAAATAAACATTAATAAAGAGTTTTGTTTTGTTTTTCCCAAGTTTCTGATTTATCCAGTTTGGGTCCTGCATTGACAACTCTTTGACATTCCCAAATCAATGGCAACTGTTCTTCTTAGATTATCAACAGGGGGCTGGGGTAGAGTTTGTATCCATGAATCTAACCCTGAAGAGCGATGTGTAAAGAAGTAGAATGAGACACTTCTCCCTCTCTGTAATTAGTTCTCTCCTGGGCTGACCACTCAGGACACTAGCTCAGTTCCAGGGAACTGCAGTGTCCCCTTAGCCCCACCTAGTCACCTGGCCTCGCTGAGCCAGAGGTGATGAAACTCTTGCTCCAATAATAATGACGATATTTGTTAAGCACTTACTATGTGCCAGGAACTCTATGAAGCGCTGGGGTGGACACAAGCAGATTGGGTTGGACACAGTTCCTGGCTCTCAAAGCATTCACAGTCTTAATTCCCATTTTGCAGATAATAATAGTAATAATGATGGCATTTGTTAAGCACCTACTATGTACAAAGCACTGTTCTAAGTGCTGGGAGGATACAAGGTGATCAGATTCTCCCCCTCGTCCCCCTCGCCATCCCCCCCATCTTACCTCCTTCCCTTCCCCACAGCACCTGTATATATGTATATATGTTTGTACATATTTATTACTCTATTTCTTCATTTATTTATTTTACTTGTACATAGCTATTCTATTTATTTTATTTTGTTAGTATGTTTGGTTTTGTTCTCTGTCTCCCCCTTTTAGACTGTGAGCCCACTGTTGGGTAGGGACTGTCTCTATATGTTGCCAATTTGTACTTCCCAACTGCTTAGTACAGTGCTCTGCACATAGTAAGCGCTCAATAAATACGATTGATGATGATGATCAGATTGCCCCATGTGGGGCTCACAGTCTTCATCCCCATTTTACAGATGAGGTAGCAGCGTGGCTCAGTGGAAAGACCACGGGCTTTGGAGTCAGAGGTCATGGGTTCGAATCCTGGCTCTGCCGCATGTCTGCTGTGTGACCTTGGGCAAGTCACTTCACTTCTCTGAGCCTCAGTTACCTCATCTGTAAAATGGGGATTAAGACTGTGAGCCCCACGTGAGACAACCTGATCATTTTGTACCCCCCCAGCGCTTAGAACAGTGCTTTGCACATAGTAAGTGCTTAACAAATGCCAACATTATTATTATTATGAGGTAACAGGCACAGAGAAGTTAAGTGACTTGCTCCATGTCACACGGCTGACAATTGGCAGATCTGGGATTTGAACTCATGATCTCTGACATGCAAACCCATGCTCTTTCCATTGAGCCACGCTGCTTCTCTAAAGTAACTGAGGCACAGAGAAGTGAAGTGACTTGCCCAAGGCCTCACAGCAGACAAGTGGTAGAACCGGGATTAGTACCCATGACCTTCGGACTCCCAGATCCACTCTCCATCCCGTATGCTGTGCTGCTTCCTAATAATCAACATTTGAGGAGAGAACTGATTAGTAGTGGATGTGAAGCAGTGGGCTCCATGTCCAGAAGAAATATCCAAAGCCAGAGGTGACGTTTTGGACAGAAACATGTTCCTCATGTATAGGGACGGATGATAACTGAGAAGCAGAGCGGGAACATCGTCCACGCCAAAGCCAAGTAGGCCACAAGAAAAGATCACGTCCTGGCATGTTGCAGAAGAATAGTACTCTCCCAGGTAGCTACCAGTGTGGTCACAGCAGTGTTGCCTAACAGATACAGCCCCGACTTGGGAGTCTGAAGGACCTGGTTTCTAATTCCGGCTCTGACACTTGTGTGCTGCGTGACCTTGGGCAAATCACTCAACTTCTCTGTGCCTCAGTTACCTCATCTTTAAAATGGGGTTTAAGACTATGAGCCCCTTGCTGGACTGGGACTGTGTCCAACTCAATTACCTCATATCCACCCCAGCGCTTGGTACAATGCCTGGCACATAGTAAGCATTTAAGTGCCACAATTATTATCATTATCATTATTACTACACATCCCACGCAATCAACAAGATTAATCAATCAATTTTGTTTATTGAATGCATACAGGATGCGGAACACTATACTAAGCCCTTGGGAGACTAATACTGAGAATGGTGATTTCAGGCATTTACTACGTGACAAAAGGCATACTAAGCACTGGGGTAGATACAAGATAATCATGTCAGACAGTTCCTTTTCACAGTCTAGGAAGGAGGGAGAACAGGTATTTAATCCCCATTTCATGGATTAAGAAACTGAGGGACAAGGAAGATTTGTCCAAGGGTCATACAACAGGAAAGTGGTGGATCCACAGTCTTTTAGACTGTGAGCCCACTGTTGGGTAGGGACTGTCTCTATATGTTGCCAACTTGTACTTCCCAAGTACTTAGTATAGTGCTCTGCACACAGTAAGCGCTCAATAAATACTATTGATTGATTGATCCAGGATTAGAACTCAAGTTCTCTGACTCCCAATCCCATGCTCTTTCCAGTCGACCAGACTACTAAACTGCAATTAGGTTGGTAGATGCAATTCCTGCCCTCAAGGACCTTACAAGTTTTAATTGTCTAGTGTATCCTTTCCCTCACTGTAGGTTTGCTCCACAAGTCTCAGACAGAACACACACACACATGCAATTGGTTGTGGACAAAAGTGGTGGTCCTGAGGTAGCTTTTTTGTCTTAATTCTACCCTGGAATTGAATAAACAATCAATCAGTCAATTCTATCGAGTGAGCATCTGCTGTGGGCAGAACACCATGCTTAATGCATGGGAGAGTACAATACAGCATTATTGGTAGACATGTTCCCTGCCCACAGTGAGCCTATAGTTTAGAGGGGGTGACAGACATTAATATAAATACGTAAATTACAGATATGTAAGTTAATGCTGTGAGGCTGAGGGAGGGGTGAATAAAAGGCAATGAAGAAGGGAGAGGGAGAAGAGAAAACGAGGGCTTAATCCTACCACAGGCTCAATCCTTCAAGTTGGTTTACAGAACATAGATAATTCAATGGTTTATGTGTTTTCATCATATCTAGAAACTTCAATTTAGAGTAAAAACTTCCGAACACTGGTAAAAACCTGCATAATGCCATTTTAAAAAGCATAGAACAGATTTCCTATAGTGTATTCAGAATATTTTATTAATGAAGCAGTGGGGTTTAGTGGAGAGAGCATGGGCCTGGGAGTTATAAGAAATGGGTTCTAATCTCAGCTGTACTACTTTCCTGCTGTATGATCTTGGACATTGCACTTAACTTCTGTGCACCTCGGTTTCTTCATCTGTAAAATGGGGATTTAGAACCTTCTTAGATTGTGAGTCCTCCTTCTCAGATTGTGAGTACCATTTGGGACACTGACTGGTTCCAATCTGATTACCTTGTAGCTAACTTAGCACATAGTTGCTGCTTAACAAATACCCCAGTTATGATTATTATTATTATCATTATTAATGGATGAGTTGAGTTTGGGTAGTGTTTCCTTTGCTTTAATACAGCTCATTGCACAAAGTTAGCAGTAGCATTACCATTACTTAAAGAATGTCAGAATAAATATCTATTATCCATCAGATTCATACCATGCCCAAAATAAATTTTAAAATCAAAGAAAGAAGTCTCGAGATTTCTAATAACAGCTTAATATATAACTCCTTGCAGAACTGCAACATACGCTTAAGGGTGCTTAATATTACTTGATGACCATGAGTGGTGGTTGCAGGAGGAGGGGAGAAGATATCTATAATCTCACTGACAAATAAATTTGGTCTGTTTTGCCTATTTTATTTTAGCTATACAAAGACCCAAATTAGATTACTTTCAATCTAAAAGAGGTGTATTCATTATTCTCACAGATACATTTAGGAATTTACAGTTTTATCACTGGGAGGCTTTCTGCTTTGAGATTCTATTTTTTAATACTTTACAGTTTCCCAAATCAATGAATCCAGAAATTAACATAAACCACATCTACACAGCTTCCTGGTGGAATTATATTTCAAATATATCTTTGTAGACAGCTATGTACCTTATAGATATAGAACACCATTTCTAATCTCAGTATAATTGCATCTCATCTATTGCCTCTGTGTTACGAAGCGGAGGTTTATTAATAATAATAATGTTCTCCATGAGGGAGTGTGCCACTCCCCCCACCCCACTTCCTGCCAACCAGCCTGAAGAACCAGTTCTGCTCCCCAGAGAAGCAGCTTGGCTCAGCGGAAAGAGCACGGGCTTTGGAGTCAAAGGTCATGGGTTCAAATCCTGGCTCCATCAATTGTCAGCTGTGTGACTTCGGGCAAGTCACTTCACTTCTCTGTGCCTCAGTTCCCTCATCTGGAAAATGGGAATTAGGACTGTGAGCCCCACGTGGGACAACCTGATCACCTTGTATGCCCCAGTGCTTAGAACAGTGCTTTGCACATAGTAAGTGCTTAACAAATACAATTATTATTATTATCATTATTATCATCATCTCTGGGTAGACATTGATCTTTTATGATCATTTAGGAATCCAGTAGGAGTAAGGAATAGAAGCCAGGAAGGTTACTTATCTAGGTCAATCAGTAGCTTTGATTGAGTACTTCCCAAGTGCTTAGTACAGTACTCTGCACACAGTAAGCGCTCAATAAATATGATTGATTGATTGAGTACCTCTGCAATAATAATAATGATAATAATAATAATTGTATATCTTGGAGGCTTGTTTCGTGCCAAGCACTATGCTAAGTGCTGGTGTAGATACTAGAAATCAGGGTGGACACAGTCCCTGTCCAACATAGGGCTCACAGTCTGAATAGAAGGGAGAACAGGCATTGAATTTCCATCTTACAGATGGGGAAACTGAGGCACAGAGAATCTTAGTGACTTGCTCAAGATCATACAGCAAAGAGCAGGATTGAGATAAGAACCCCAGACCTGTGCTCCTTCCACTAGGATACACTGCTTCCTGTGTGTAGTGCACTGTACTAAACTCTTGGCAGAGTGCAAATGATTTAATGGTGTGCCAAGGTGTCTAAAATCCAACGTAGGGGGTAGACACTAACATGTCATAGAGAGGAGGAAGAAGGGGTAAGAAGATACATATAGGAGTTAGTTGAGTTAGTGCTTAAGCAATCAGATATAAATTCCCGGTAGATAGGGATTGTGTCTACCAACTCTATTGCATTAATAATAATAGTTATTATTATTGTGGTATTTGTTAAGTGCTTACTAGGTGCCAAACACTGAACTAAGGTCTGGGGAAAATACAAGCAAATCAGATTGGACACAGACCAACTTAAGGCTCACAGTCTTAATCTCCACTGTACTGATGAAGTAACTGAGTCACAGAGAAGTTAAGTGATGTGCTCGAGGTCATATAGAAGACAAGTGCTGGAGACAGAATTAGAATGCAGGTTCTCCTAACTCATTCATTCATTCATTCAATCGTATTTATTGAGTGCTTCCTGTGTGCAGAGCACTGTACTAAGCGCTTGGGAAGTACAATTTGGCACAATATAGAGGCAGTCCCTACCCAAGAGTGGGCTCACAGTCTAGAAGGGGGAGACAGACAACAAAACAAAACATATAAACAAAATAAAATAAATAGAATAAATATGTCAAAAAAATAAGTAGAGTAATAAATATGTACAAACACATATACATATATACAGTATTATCATTATTATTATTCTTAACTCCCAGGCCCAAGCGTTTAGTAGAGCCCTCTGCACATAGTAAGTGCTCAATTAATATCATTGACTGATTGACAGCATAAATGAAAGACACTGAATACAAATAGCATATAGGCAGCAGTAGCTTCTTGAGTCAAGTGCTCTTGTTTTGAGTTGAAACAGAAACTCCTTAGCATCTGCTTTAAGGCACTCAATTAGCTTGCCCCTTCCTGTACTACCTCACTGATCTCCTACTAGAGTCCAGCCTGCACAATTCATTCTTCTAGCTCCATCTTGCTCGCAGTGCCCTAATCTCGTATGGGCAGGGAATGTGTCTGTTCTATTGTTGTGTTGTACTCTCCCAAGCGCTTAGTGCAGTGCTCTGCACGCAGTAAGTGCTCAATAAATATGATTAATTGATTGACTGACCCTTCTAGCCTGGAACTCCTCCCCCCCTCCATATACGCTAGACCACCACTCTCCCCACCTCAAAAAATTATTGCGGTCACATTTTCTCCAACAGTCCTTCACCGATTCAGCCCTCTTTTCTGTTGGTTCCTGCTCTCTCTCCCTCTCCCTTCCATGTCATCTATGCAATTGGATCTGTGCCCTTCGGACATTTGGCATTCACCCCATCCTCAGCCCTGCAACACCTATGCACATACCTATAAATTCATTATCCCTGAGTTCGGGAGCTACGTCTCAGCAGCCTCTGCGGAATATGAGCCCACTGTTGGGTAGGGACCGTCTCTAGATGTTGCCAACTTGGACTTCCCAAGCGCTTAGTACAGTGCTCTGCACACAGTAAGCGCTCAATAAATGCGATTGAATGAATGAATGAATTTGGCCCAGAGGGGCCGGGGAGGGGGGAGCAAGCTGTCATCGCTACTTCTGCCTCTGTGAAGGAGACTGTCTTCACCGCTTACAAGAAAGACCTGAAACGCTCCCAATAAATACGATTGAATGAATGAATTTATTACTCTATTTATTTATTTTACTTGTACATGTTTATTCTATTTATTTTATTTTGTTAATCTGTTTTGTTGTCTGTCTCCCCCTTTTAGAATGTGAGCCCGCCGTTGGGTAGGGACCGTCTCTATGTGTTGCCAACTTGGACTTCCCAAGCGCTTAGTACAGTGCTCTGCACACAGTAAGCGCTCAATAAATACTATTGAATGAATGAATGAATGAATTATTTGTGTTTATGTCTGTCTCTCCCTCTAGACTATAAGCTCATCGTGAGCAGGGAATGTGCCTACCATCTCTGTTGAACTATACTCTCCGAAGCACTTAGTACAGTGCTCTGCACACAGTAAGCATTCTATAAATTCCATTGATTGAAATGGAGTGATAGAAAGGATGGACAGAAGAGATGCTTTAAGGACACTGGGAAGAAAAACTCTAAATGCTGGGGCAGACCAGTAGTCAGTTTTGAGTCAGCCTCACATGATGGGTCAATGTAGCACATGCAGCTGGAGAGAAGCAGGGTGACTGCCTTGGTGGATTTTGGGACACTGAGTCAAAAGAAAGAAAGCAGAGATAAATCTGCAGCAAAAGACCATCGTTACCCACACACAAGACAAGGTTGAAATTGACAGTGTCACCCACTAATGAAATCTCACTGTCGGAGCAAGAATGAATGCTAAACCACTTCAGGTCATGTTGAGAAGGAGAGAATAGGAGAGAGACAGAGAGACAGAGAACACAAACACACCTTTGCCATGGGGAAGGGACACTGACTTTCCAGCCTCATTCCACCCACCAGAAGCCTGAAATCAGGCCAAGGAGAAGCAGCATGGCCTGGTGCAAAGAGCACAGGCTTGAGAGTCAGAGGACCTGGGTTCTAATTCCAGCTCTGCCGCTTGCCTGCTGTGTGAACTTGGGCAAATTATTTAACTTCTCTGGGCTTCAGTTACTTCATTTGTAAAATGGGGATTAAGACACTGAACTCAGTGCAGGACAGGGGTTCTATCCAACCTGACTAGCTTGTATTTTTCCCCAGCACTTAAGACAATTCCTGGCTCACAGTAAGTGCTTAAAATACCATTTAAAAAAGGAAAATTGTAATCAGTGCTGACACCCATCCTTGTACCACTTACCAGGAACCTCCACTGGCTGATTCCCATCCAATCCTTCCCCATCCCTTTCACCATCTCCTTCCATTCCCTCTACCTTCTCTCCACAACCAAGTGAGGCCTGTTCACTCCAACTGCTCTTCCTCGCCATCACTACAACCTCGCTCTCCCCAAATGACACTTCCCCCAACCCCTCAGCTGTCTCCTGCAAGGGCCTAATCTTCTCCCATTCCTTTTTTCTAATGGTATTTGATACATTTTCTCTATGTCCCATGCACTGTTCTAAGCACTGAGGATGATGCAAGATAATCAGGTTGGATATAGTCTCAATCCTCATTTTATAGATGGGATAACTGACACAGAGAAGTTGACCTGCCCAAAGTTACACAGCAGACAAGTGGCAGAACTGTGATTAGTGGCCAGGTTTTTTTAATTGCTGGCCCATGCTCTTTCCACTAGGCCATGCTGCTTCTCTCCCCAAGACTCACTGAGGAAGGGTGAGAAATTGGTTTTCTTCTCCCTCTCTTTCCTTTCCTTTGAAGGTCCTATCATCTGTCTCTACAGCACTCTCCAGTGTCTCCTACTGTCCCTCATGATAATAATAATAATAATGTTGGTATTTTTAAGTGCTTACTATGGGCCAAGCACTGTTCTAAGCGCTGGGGAGGTTACAAGTTTACCAGGTTGTCCCACGGGGGGCTCACAGTCTTAATCCTTATTGTACAGATGAGGTAACTGAGGCCCAGAGAAGTTAAGTGACTTGCCCAATACACCTCCAACTCTCCAAAACATTGTGATCCCTTTCTTATATTCCTTCTTTTTCCAACTTTAGATTCATCCTCATCCATGTGGGTGTTCCCAATAACTCTCCTATTGCCTAGTTTCTCTTACTCAATACCAACAATTTCCTGCTCCACCAAACCTACCCACTTAGCAACTTGGACACATGCCCAAACTCTTCATCTCTAATCACTGCAATCTCTGATCTGGTTTCTCTAGTTGCTGTACAATCTCCAACCTCTCCAACTCTGAAATTCCACTCTCCAACCACAGCCTCCTCTCCTGCTTTCTCTCCCACAAACACCCCCAACATAAATCTGTTCTGTTCCTCCATAGCAATTTCCAATTTCTTGACTTCCTCCAATTTTCCAAACTCACTTTCTCCATTTGGTCTTATAATGATGATAGCATTTACTAAGCACTTACTATGTGCAAAGCACTGTTCTAAGCATTGGGGAGGTTACAAGGTGATGAGATTGTCCCATGTGGGGCTCACAATCTTAATCCCCATTTTACAGATGAGGGAACTGAGGCCCAGAGAAGTGACTTGCCCAAAGTCACACAACTGACAAGTGGCAGAGCCAGGATTTGAACCAATCCAAAGCCCGTGCTCTTTCCACTGAGCCACCCTGCTTCTCTTCATTGATACCCTTCTTTCTCAAGATGCACAAATTCATGCCCTCTACTCTGCCCTCTCCATTGAATTCAATTCCCTTGCTTCCTTATATTTCCATCGATCTCATATCACCAACCCACAGTCCTGAATAGCATCCAGGGGTGTGCTTGAGCCACAGAGTGCTGCTAGAGGAAATCCAGACAACAGGCTGAACTCCTCCTTCTCCAATACATCCTCTCCTCTACCAATCATATTTATTGAGAACTTATTAAGTGTAGAGCACTGTACTAAGCACTTGGGAGAGTAAAATACAACAGAACTAGCAGAAACATTTCCTGCCCCTAACAAGCATTCAGTCTAGAGGGGGAGACCGACATTAGTAATTTGCCCTCTCTTCTGCCAATCAATCAATAGTATTTATTGAGTGCCTACTGCATGAGAAGCACTGTACTGCGAGTTTAGGAAAGTATAATGTGCATTTAGCTTTAATTCTATTTGTTCTGATGACTTCACACCTGTCCACATGTTTTGTTTTGTTGTCTGTCTCCCCCTTCTAGACTGTGAGCCCGTTGTTGGGTAGGGACCATCTGTATATGTTGCCAACTTGTACTTCCCAAGCACTTAGTACAGTGCTCTGCACACAGTAAACACTCAATAAATACGATTGAATGAATGAATGAATATAATACAATAGAGTTGGTGGACATGATCTCTGCCCACTAGGAGATCACAGTTTACGGGGAGAGACTGACATTAAAATAAGTTAAAGACAATGGAAAAAGTAGAGTGTAAAGACATGTATGTACTTATGTATATATCTTTAAATTATAGATTATAAATTATTTATTTATTTATATTAATGTCTGTCTTCTCCTCTAGACTATAACCTTGTTATGGTCAGGGAAAGTGTCTCCTAATTTGGTTGTATTATGCACTCTCCCAAGTGCATAGTGTGTGCTCTGCACATAATGAGTGCTACATAAATACGATTGATTGATAGGTAAATACTTTGGGGCTGAGATGAATAACAAATTTCTTAAAGTATATAAAACCAGCACCATTTAAAAAAAAAAGCCAAGGTAATAGGCATAAGAAAGGGGTGAGATAGGCAACCACTGGAGGTTCTTGAAGAGTTGGGAAACCTGGACAGAATGGTTTTGCAGAAAAATGAACTGAGAAACAGGGTAAAGTATGGACTGGAGTGGGGGGATAGAGGAGGCAGGAAAGTCTGCAAGGAGACGGATGTAGTAATCAAGGCAGGGCAGGATAAATTCTAGGATTAAAGTGGAAGCAGTTTAGACAGAGGGGAATTGGTGGATTTTAGCAATGTTGTAAAAGTTGAAACTGACAGGATTTGGTGACCCTGTCGACCATCCTCTGGAAATATTATCCTACCTTGGCCTCACTGACACTGTCCTGTTCTGATTCTCCTCCAATCTCTCTGGCTTCTCATTCTCAGTCTCTTTCATGGGATCCTCCTTGGCTTCCCATTCCCTAACTGTGAATGTCCCTGATGACTCAGTGCCAGGTCCCTTTCTATTCTCCATCTACGTGCACTCCCTTGGAAAACATATTCACTCACAAGGCTTCAACTGCCACTTCGAGGCAGATGACTCCCAAATCTACATCTCCAGTGCTGATTTCTCTCCCTCTCTGCAGTTTCACACCTTCTCCTGTCTCTTCTCTCTACTTGGAAATCCTGCTTTCACCTCAAATGTAACATGTCTAAAAGAGAACTCCTTATATTCCCACCCAAACTCTATCATCCCCCTAACTTTCCCATCACTGTAGACAGTACCACCACCCTTGCTGTCTCACAAGCCCATAAACTTGGCATTATCCTTGACTTCTCTCTCTTGTTCAACCCACATATTCAATCTATCACTAAATCTTGTCAGTTCAAACTTCACAACACTGATAAATTCTGCCCGTTTCTCTCCCGACAAATGTCTACCATGTCAATTCAAGCACTTATCCTATCTCTCCTTGATTGCCATATCAGCGTCCTTGCTGACCTCCCTGCCTCCCTTCCTGTGTGTAGGTTTTTCCTACGGCCTGAGCCTGCGGAGGAGGTGAGCAGGTCTGTGTTACCTGGATCCCTTGAATCAGAACAGGGATTTATCCAGAAGCCCAGTAATTCTCCAGCTGTGGCTGAGCATAACTCTGATGGCAGGGGAGAATCCAGGTAAGCAGTAGTCTCAATCAATCAATCAGTGGTATTCATTGAGGACTGATTGTTGTTAATGATATTTGTTAAGTGCTTACTCTGTGCCAGAGACTGTTCTAAGTGCTGGGGTAGATAAAAGGTAATCGGTTGGACACAGTCCCTGTCCCACATGGGCCTCGTAGTCTTAATTCCCATTTTACAGATGAGGTTATCGAGACACAGAGAAGTGGAATGATTTGCCCAAGGTAACACAGCAGACAAGTGGTGGAGCCGAGATTAAAATTCAGTTCCTTCTGACTCCCAAACCCGTGCTCTATCCACTAGGCCATGCTTGTGCACAGAGCACTGTACTAAGCGTTATTCTGCATCCCACACAAGGCCAGCACCATTTTCCACTGGAGGCACTACTCAGATACAGAAATTCTTGCCTTATACCGCAGCATCAGGGACCTCGCAACTGCACATGAGGGTTTGCATTAGATGCATTCCAAGCATGGTTATAAAATCAGGATTAAGCTTTCTGAAATGGCATTACCAACGCTCATCATTAACAGGTTTTAGAGGAATTACTACTGTTGAGCCATCTCAGATTTGCTTCAATAAGGGCATAAAGGCTAACTCCAATTCACAGGTGCTTTCATTTCCTTTGTAAAATGCTTCATTAGAAACACAATGTCATCAGGTCAATCTGTCATTCCCCTGAAAACTGAATTAAAACTCCTGTGTCACAGTTGTACGCTTCGCACTTTACGTTTCAGTTAATCTGTTGACTAAATTATCCAATACTTTTTAATTATAATATTTGCACCTAATTTAACAGCATCCTAAGAAATCATTTGTTGCACAGTATAAGCAATTAACATTTGTTCAATTTGTTAGTCTACTACATGGGAATATGTAATTTAACAATGATTGCCTTTCTGTACACCTAATTAGTAGCACTTGGAAATGTGCTGAAAATGAAGGATTCTTTTTTAAAAAACAAACAAACAAAAAAATAAGAATGGACTGTAGCTATTTGAAAAAGTGAAATTTTGGCAAGGAATTCCCCAAGGGATCTCTGGATTAACCTACAGGGTTTTTTTTTTTTCTCTTTTATTGCTGTGCAATATTTTCTAGAGGAACAATACAAGGAAGAATTGGAGCTAACTACTCCAAGTATTAAGTGACATTCACATAAACCTTAAAAAAGATTAAATACAGCCTAGCAGATGTCCCCCTTATTTTAGTAAGTATTTAGCATGTAGTATTCAGTAGTAGACTACCTATTCTCCCTCCTACTTAGATTATGATCCTCTTGTGGAATACAGACTGTGCCCAACCTGATTGACTTGTATCTACCCTAATAGCACTTAGAGAAGCAGCATGGCTCAGTGGAAAGATCCTGGCTTTAGAGTCAGAGGTCATGGGTTTAAATCCCGGCTCCTCCAATTGTCAGCTGTGTGACTTTGGGCAAGTCACTTAACTTCTCTGTGCCTCAGTTGGCTCATCTGTAAAATGGGGATTAAGACTGTGAGCCCCACGTGGGACAACCTGATCACCTTGTATCCCTCCAGCGCTTAGAACAGTGCTTTGCACATAGTAAGTGCTAAACAAATACCATCATTATTATTATTATTATTACTTAGAACAGTGCTGATGCACAGTAAACGTTTAACAAAAATCATTATTATAGTTGTTATATTAAAGAATAAAGAGTGAAAAACTGAGTGGATTCATGGTTGGTTTTATCTTCCCACAGTCCTACAATATGACTATTTAAATTTTCTCTGCAATTCTGAGGCAAAATTCAAAATGAAATCAGATGAAGGTAACTACAATAATATTTTAAGCAAAAAAGAAAGCCTAAAATTTATGTTTTCTTTTCAAGTGCACATTTTAACTTTTCAGATAATATCAAAGATCTCTGTTGGAGGACAGAACTTGTGTTTTATACAAAACATTCCATTTTATCACACCAGCATCAAACATATACTGCTTCATTGTTCAAAACCAAAGTAAATAAATTTGAAGTTCTTCACCAGATTTATGAATTAATAGGATATGAGAACTATTGGGCTGTGATTCTTATTGCTTTAAGGCACTCAATCAGCCCTCCCCCACGTACCTCACCTCATTTATCTCCTGCTATATCCCAGCAGAGGCATATCCATTCCATTCCTAGCTTGGGCAGCGGCTAGTGAGTGAAAGGCAATCTGCTAAAAGTCAAAACTCACCTGTGCTGGGCAGCAGCGGCATGGGAGTCAATAAAGGATAGAGACTCAAGTTTACTGCATGGAAGGATGCAGTAGTAAACCACTTCTATATTTTTACCAAGAAAACTCTGTGAATACACTCCCAAAACGATTGCAGATGGAGGTGGGGCATTCTGGGAGAGATGTGCCCATGATGTCGCTCTGGGTCGGAGACAACTCGACAGCATAAGACAACAACATCCCAGCCCTCACACACCACTCCTCTAATGTCTATCTATTCACTGGATCTCATCTCAGTCACCGGCAACTCCTTGCCCAAACCCCCTCTCTGTCCTGGAATCCCTTCGCCCTCTATATCAGACAGACCTCCACTCTCCTCATTTTTAAAGCCCTAATAAAACTGCACCTCCCTCAAAAGGCCTTCCCTGGCTAACCCCTCACACTTCCCCCACTTTATTTGTCTTGCCCACTATGTTGCCTATGCACTTGGATCTGTACCCCATAAGTGTTCTGGTACATACCCCACAGCATTTACTTACATATCCTTATATTCTGCAGCTTCTTCCATATGTAATTAATTTTAATGCCTGTTTCACCCACTAGACATTAAACTCCTTTTGAGCAGAGATCAACCAACTCTATTGCACTCTCCCAAGTGTTTAGTACACTGCTCAATACACAGCTAATGCTCAGTAAATACCATCAATTGATTGATATCTCTGATACCTGGCTTATTCACCTCCTTGCGAATGTCATTCCTTTGCTCAACAATTTTCATTCATAATTTTCCTCATGGAGTCCTAATACCCTTCAGGGTCAATCCAGGTTATCCCCTCTGTCTTCTTCCTGCTGACTTCATCTAAATCATTCTTTTTTTATGGTATTTAAGTGCTATGTGCCAGGCACTGTTCTTAACACTGGGGTAGACATAAGACATAAGGTAGACATAAGGTTGGACAAAGTCCCTGCCTCATGTAGGGGTCCCAGCCATAATCCCCATTTTACAGAGGCAGAGAGAAGTTAAGTAACTTGTCAAAGGTCACAAGCAGATAAGTGGAGGAGCTGGAATTAGAACCCAGAAGCACCTTGGCGTAGTGGATAGAGCACGGGCCTGGAAGAAAATCATGGGTTCTAACACTGGCTCTGTCACTTGTCTGTTGTGTGACCATGGGCAAGTCACTTTACTTCTCTTTGCCTCGGTTATCTCATCTGTAAAATTGGGATTGGGACTGTGAGTCCCATATGGGACAGGGACTGTGTCCAGCTCAATTTCGTTGTATCCACTCCAGCCCTTAATACGTCATCATCATCATCATCAATCGTATTTATTGAGTGCTTACTATGTGCAGAACACTGTACTAAGCGCTTGGGAAGTACAAATTGGCAACATATAGAGACAATCCCTACCCGACAGTGGGCTCACAGTCTAAAAGGGGGAGACAGAGAACAAAACCAAACATACTAACAAAATAAAATAAACAGAATAGATATGTACAAGTAAAATAAATAAATAAATAAATAGGGTAATAAATATGTACAAACATATATACATATATACAGGTGCAGTGGGGAAGGGAAGGAGGTAAGAAGGGGGGGATGGAGAGGGGGACGAGGGGGAGAGGAAGGAAGGGGCTCAGTCTGGGAAGGCCTCCTGGAGGAGGTGAGCTCTCAGCAGGGCCTTGAAGGGAGGAAGAGAGCTAGCTTGGCGGATGGGCAGAGGGAGGGCATTCCCGCCCCGGGGGTCGATGGCGGGACAGGTGAGAGCAAGGTACGGTGAGGAGATTAGCGGCGGAGGAGCATCATCAATTGTATTTATTGAGCGCTTACTATGTGCAGAGCACTGTACTAAGCGCTTGGGAAGTGCAAATTGGCAACAGATAGAGACAGTCCCTACCCAACAGTGGGCTCACAGTCTAACAGGGGGAGAAAGAGAACAAAACCAAACATACTAACAAAATAAAATAAATAGAATAGATATGTACAAGTAAAATAAATAAATAGAGTAATAAATATGTACAAACATATACATATATACAGGTGCTGTGGGGAAGGGAAGGAGGTAAGGAGGGGGGATTGGAGAGGGGGACGAGGGGGAGAGGAAGGAAGGGGCTCAGTCTGGGAAGGCCTCCTGGAGGAGGTGAGCTCTCAATAGGGCGGGGGCTTGGCCTGAGGAATTCAATCAATCAATCAATCGTATTTATTGAGCGCTTACGGAGCCCTCCCCTCTTTGAGCCCAGCCCACCGCCCCAGGAGGCCCTTCCCTCTATGCAGTCCCCACCAGTGCCTGGCACAAAGCACATAAGAAATGCCATCATTATTATTATTATTCTGCTTCCCAGGCCCATGCTCTTTACACCACACCTCTTTATAACAGTCTCCAAGGATGAAGATTCCTTAATTTAACCCTCAAAAACTATTCCAGTGCTTAATTGTTATGGTATTTATTAACCTGTTGTGATGTGCCAAGATGACACAACTTATCAAGCACAGTCCCTGTCCCACGTGGGGCAAGCAATAATATTAAATTCAGTGTCAACACTAGTACAATGCTCTGCACATAGTAAGCACTCAGACACAATTGATTGATTTCTTGCTCCATTATAAGGCCCTCTTTCTGCAGTTTCCATTGATTTATCCTATCCTTCAGTAGAGATGTAAAAAGTGGGTCACCATTATAAGGTAAAGAAACAATCAATGGATTTATTAGGAGAGTACTCTTGTGACCTTGGGCCAGTCCCTTAACTTCTCTGGGCTTCCTTATCTGTCAAATGGGGATAAAATAGTTTGTGAGCTCTATATCTCTGGGTCTCCTCATCTATAAAATGTGGATGAAGTCCCTTCCTCTAAACTGTAGGCAGGGAAGATATCTACCAACTCTGTTGCATTGTACTCTCCCTAGTGTGTGGTGTGATGCTTTGCACAAGTAAGTGCTCAGTAAGTACCATTGATTGATAAATGGATGATAAAATCTGAGTGGGATCAAGTGTCCAGTCTTATCAATTTATATATTCCTCAGCATTAAGCACATATTAAGTGCTTAATAAATGACATAATTACAACATCAGTAGCAAGATGCAAGTTCAGTGACCTCAAGTTATTTTACATTTGCTGGGGGACACAGGTAAATATTATTTACAGATAATAAGATTAGGAGAAAGAATGAGGATCAAGCAGCAAGCAGTATATTTTTGTGCAGAGTAACCCAAAAAGAGGATTGTACTTTTAATAATCCACACTTCAAATGCCCCAACACCACTAATCTTTACCGAATTCATGCTCTTCCGCAAAAATATCATTTTTTTTCTGCCCTGAGAATTAATGGAAGATAATGAGAAAACCAAAATGGTCTCATTTGGGCCCAAACATGGCCCAACATTAAGGAGAAGACATTATGGATATTGAGAAGGTACAGAAATTTCTGGTTGAAAAAAAATAGAAATCACAGATTTCATCTCTTACTCTCCATATGTCTCTTGGATCCCGGCTCTGCCACTTGTCTGCTGTGTGACCTTAGGCAAGTCATAACTTCTCTGTGCCTCAGTTACCTCATCTGCAAAATTGGTAGTAAGACTCTGAACCCCATATGGGGCCGGAACTGTGTTCCACCTGAACACAGTTGTATCTTTGTATCTACCCCAGTTTTTAGAACAGTGCTTGGCACATAGGAAGCACTTAATGAATACCATAATTAATGTAATCAAAAAAAATAAAGGAAAATTCAGAATGAACTTCTAGACATTGTCTTTTCTTAATTTACTTCAAAATCATTTTCTGTAATGGGGGCCCAGAGTCACCAAATGTTGATTATATCTATGTTTATAATAGCACCAAAGCTCCTTCCACCACACCTACTGGGGAAAAATTCTAAAACAAAATCCATATCGGTTTATGTACATATCACTAAGCTTTAAGAGCTGTACTATTTTGCACTTACCCCAGAAGTCCCTGAAACATGCAGCTGGTTGTGGCTACTCAGTCTCTCTATTCTGTCTTTCCTTGGTCTCTGTCTCATCTGCTTGTTTCTGACTGGGTCTGTCTGTAACCACATCACCGTCCAAAGATGGTATTTGAGAAATACCAGGCTGAAGCCAAGGTTGATTCTTCATTCAAGAAATTCAAAGTGTCTGTGTTATCACAGCAATATGCACACCACCTGAGTTAGACATTGCGATTCCTATTTTATGAATCAGAGATTGTGCATAATTGACTTATTCATGGTTTTCCAGGAATCCCAGGGTTGACCGTAGCCTGGCGAAAGAGTATGGGACTCAAAGTCAGAGGGCTTGGGTTCTAATTCCCAGCTCCACCACTTGCCTGCTGCGTGACCTTGGATGAATCACTTAACTTCTCTGTATCTCAGTTTCCTCAACTGCATAATGGGATTCAATACTACTTAGTGAGCCACATTTGGGACAGGAACTATGTCCATGCTAGTTAACTTGTATCTACCCTAGAGGTTGAAATGATGCTTGACATATATTAAGCAGTTAACAAATATGATAAAGATAATAATGATAATAGTAATAACAGCCATTTTCCTGTTTCATTGTATCATCCAGCCTGAAATGAAGAAATGACGCTGGAGTATATCAACTACAAAATGTCTCTACATATGCATTTATCTTTAATATAGCACAATTAATACTGTTTAAATGTTTGCAGTACAACAGGGGTGAAGATCATCACAAAATGATTGCTTGCCATTTAGATCTTAAAACAATTATGGTTTATGGTCTCTTGGTCTTTGTTCATCTGACTCTATGGAAATCAAGGAAGCCATTTACATTTTTATTGTGAGTTAATTGTATCTTGGGTATTTTAAGCTCTTTTGCAATTTGCCCTAAGTTAAATTCACAGTTTAAAACTCATCCATGTCAACAGATCACTTGTTATATTTACAATGTGGCTGGCTCATCAACTTCAGTTTCCAGTACCAAAATGTGGATAAAAAAGCCTACCACTCTATCCATTGCCATATTTTGAAAGGATGTTTTGAAACTGAGAAACTGTAAAACACCTGAAGGTTGGCAATAATTTGCAAGCAACCAATCAATGGTATTTATTGAGAACTTACCTGGTGCAGACATTGTGCTTAGCACTTGGGTGAGCTCACTACCATATTGTTGATAGATATTCCTGCCCTCATGGAGGTCACATGATTGTCATTAAAATAAATTGATAAGGAAAGCTGCAGAATAACTCAGTACGTATGTAAGCACACTTCCTGGAGTGGGTGGTGAGTATCAAAGTGCTTAGGAGTGTAGACTCAAGTTCATAGGTGATTCCTCGAGGACAGTGAATAAGGCAGGGAAATGAGAGGTTAGTCAGGGAAGACTTCTTGGAGGAAATATCATTTAATTAGGGCTTAGGACATGGGAAGATTGGTGGTCTGTCAGACGTGGAGCAGGAGGGAGTTTGGAGGCAGAGGGACAAGCGAGCACGGGGTCAGCAGCAAGAGAAAGGAAACTGAGGAATGGTAAGTAGGTTAGTGTTAGAGGATCAAAGTGTACAGGCTGGATTGTAAAGGAAGATGAGTATGGTTAGGTAGGTTGGGGAAAGCTGACTGAATCCCAGAAAACCTATGGTAGGATTTTCTGTTCGACGCAGAATTGTATGAACAAACCCTGGAGTTTTCGGAGGAGTGGGGAGACATGGGCAAAACTATTTTATAGAAAAGTGATCTGGGAAGTATGGACTGACGTTGGGGCAGGAAGGTCAGCTTGGAGGCTGATGCAGTAGTTCAATCAGTGAATCAATTAATGGCAATTATTGAGCACTTGCTGTGTGTGGGTTACTGTACTAAACAAGAGTTTAGACAAAGCCCCCTTTTTCCACAATTCCCCCCCACTTCATCCTGACTCACTCCCTTAGCTCTCCACCCAATAGCACTTGTGTACATATGTACATATCTATAATTCTATTTATTTTATATTAATGCCTGTTACTTGTTTTGTCATATGTCTATAATTCTATTTATTCATATTGACACTTGATGGCTTGTTTTGATGTCATCATCATCATCATCATCAATCGTATTTATTGAGTGCTTACTATGTGCAGAGCACTGTACTAAGCGCTTGGGAAGTACAAGTTGGCAACATATAGAGACAGTCCCTACCCAACAGTGGGCTCACAGTCTAAAAGGGGGAGACAGAACAAAACCAAACATACCAACAGAATAAAATAAATAGAATAGATATGTACAAGTAAAATAAATAGAGTAATAAATATGTATAAACATATATACATATATACAGGTGCTGTGGGGAAGGGAAGGAGGCAAGATGGGGGGATGGAGAGGGGGATGAAGGGGAGAGGAAGGAAGGGGCTCAGTCTGGGAAGGCCTCCTGGAGTAGGTGAGCTCTCAGTAGGGCCTTGAAGGGAGGAAGAGAGCGAGCTTGGCAGATGGGCAGAGGGAGGGCATTCCAGGCCCGGGGGATGACATGGGCCGGGGGTCGACAGTGGGACAGGCGAGAACGAGGTACAGTGAGGAGATTAGCAGCAGAGGAGCGGAGGGTGCATAGTGGGCTGTAGAAGGAGAGAAGGGAGGTGAGGTAGGAGGGGGCAAGGTGATGGACAGCCTTGAAGCCCAGGGTGAGGAGTTTCTGCCTGATGCGCAGATTGATTGGTAGCCACTGGAGATTTTTGAGGAGGGAGTAATATGCCCAGAGCGCTTCTGGACAAAGATAATCCGGGCAGCAGCATGAAGTATGGATGGGAGATCAGAGAGAAGGCTGATGCAGTATTCCAGATGGGATAGGATGAGAGCTTCAATGAGCAGGGTAGCGGTATGGATGGAGAGGAAAGGGCGGATCTTGGCAATGTTGCGAAGCTGAGACTGGCAGGTTTTGGTGACGGCTTGGATGTGAGGGGTGAATGAGAAAGCAGAGTCGAGGATGACACCACGATTGCGGGCTTGTGAGACGGGAAGGATGGTAGTGCCATCAACAGAGATGGGAAAGTCAGGGAGAGGGCAGGGTTTGGGAGGGAAGACAAGGAGTTCAGTCTTGGACATGTTGAGCTTTAGGTGGCGGGCAGACATCCAGATGGAGATGTCCTGAAGGCAGGAGGAGATGCGAGCCTGGAGAGAGGGGGAGAGAGCAGGGGCAGAGATGTAGATCTGGGTGTCATCAGCATAGAGATGATAGTTGAAGCCGTGAGAGTGAATGAGGTCACCAAGGGAGTGCGTGTAGATCGAGAACAGAAGGGGACCAAGCACTGAACCTTGGGGAACCCACACAGTAAGAGGATGGGAGGGAGAGGAGGAGCCTGCAAAAGAGACTGAGAATGAACGACCAGAGAGATAAGAGGAAAACCAGAAGAGGACGGAGTCTGTGAAGCCAAGGTCAGATAGCATGTTGAGGAGAAGGGCGTGGTCCACAGTGTCGAAGGCAGCTGAGAGGTCGAGGAGGATTAGGATGGAGTATGAGCCGTTGGATTTGGCAAGCAGGAGGTCATTGGTGACCTTTGAGAGGGCAGTTTCCGTGGAATGTAGGGGACGGAAGCCACACTGGAGGGGATCGAGGAGAGAGTTGTTGTTGAGGAATTCTAGGCAGCGTGTGTAGACAACCCGTTCAAGGAGTTTGGAAAGGAATGGTAGGAGGGAGATGGGGTGATAACTAGAAGGTGAGATGGAGTCAAGAGAGGGTTTTTTTAGGATGGGAGAGACATGGGCATGTTTGAAGGTGGAGGGGAAGGAACCAGTGGAGAGTGAGCGGTTGAAGATGGAAGTTAAGGAGGGGAGAAGGGATGAAGCGAGAGATTTCATGAGATGAGAGGGAATGGGGTCAGAAGCACAGGTGGCTGGAGTAGCACTTGAGAGGAGGGAGGAGAGCTCCTCTGAGGATACTGCTGGGAAGGATGGGAGAGTAGCAGAGAGTGTGGAGAGCCGGGGGGTTGGAGAAGGGGGGGAAGTGACTTTGGGGAGGTTGGACCTGATGGATTTAATTTTGTTAATGAAGTAGGAGGCCAGATCGTTGTGGGTGAGGGAAGGAGGAGGGGGAGGAACCGGGGACTGTAAGCCGAATGTGGGCAGGGATTGACTCTATTGCTGAATTGTACTTTCCAAGAATTTAGAACAGTGTTCTGCACACAGTAAGTGCTTAATAAATACAATTGAATGAATGAGTATAATACAACAGAGTTGGTAGATTCATACTCTGCACATGAAGAGCTTACGGAGGGGGAGACAAACAAAAAAAATGCAGGTAAGTACATAAGTGCTAGGGGGGAGAGAGTGGGGTAAATATCAAATGCTTTAAGTTCACATATCCAACTGCATATGTGATATAGACTGGCAAGGGTTCAGAGGAGAGAGGACTCCATTGCCCTCCTATCATTCCTCTCCAAACTCCTTGAGCAGGTTTTCTATGGTCTCTGTCTCCAGTTCCTCTCCTACAATTCTCTCCTTGACCCACTCCACTCTCTTTTTCATCCCCTTTACTCCACAGAAACTGACCTCTCACAGGTCACAAATTAAGTCCTTCTTGCCGAATCCAATGGCTTCTACTTCATCCTAGTCCTGCTTGACATCTCAGCTGCCATCAACAATGCTGACCACCCCCTTCTCCTGGAAACATTACCCAACCTTGGCTTTACTGACACTGTCCTCTCCTGGTAGCTCTCTAGCCGCTATTCCCAGTTGTTTTAGTGGGCAACTTCTCTGTCTCCCAACCCCTAGCTGTGGGTGTCCCTCAGGGTTCAGTTCTGGGACCCTTTCTATTTTCCATCTACACCCACTTCCTTGGAGAATTCATTCACTCCTTGGTTTCAACTACAATCCTCTAAGTGGATGATTCCCAAATCTAAGACTCCAGCCCTGATCTCTTTCCCTCTGCAGTCTCTCAATTCTTCCTGCCTTGAAGACTGTTCAAGGGAATGTTGTCAGCGTGGCTCAGTGGAAAGAGCATGGGCTTTGGAGCCAGAGGTCATGGGTTCAAATCCCGGCTCTGCCAATTGTTAGCTGTGTGACTTTGGGCAAGTCACTTAACTTCCTTGTGCCTCAGTTACCTCATCTGTGAAATGGGGATTAAGACTGTGAGCCCCTCGTGGGAAAACCTGATCACCTTGTAACCTCCTCAATGCTTAGAACAGTGCTTTGCACATAGTAAGCACTTAATAAATGCTATATAAAAAAAGACATGCCCTGATGTAAATTCAAACTTAACATGTCCAAAACAGAACTCCTTTCCTTACCACCCAATCCTCGTCCTCCCTATGAATTTCCCGTCACTGTAGACAGCATCACAATTCTTCCTTTCTCACAAGCTCTTAACCTTGGCATTATCCTTGACTCCTCTTTTTTCAACCCATGCTTTCAATCCATCTTCTGCCAGTTCAACTTTCACAACTTAACTAGAATCCACCCTTTCCTCTCCTTCCAAACTGCTACCACATTAATTCAAGTACTTCTTATATCCTGCCTTTATTAATGTATCAGCCTCCTTGCTAACCTTCCTATATCCTGTCTCTCCTCACTCCAGTCCATACTTCACAATGCTGCCCAGATTATTTTTTTATAAAACATTCAGTCCATGTTTCCCCACTCCTCAAGAACCTCCAGGGGTTGTCCAGCCACCTCAACATCAAACATAAACTCCTTGCCACAGGCTTTAAAGCACTTAATCACCTTTCCCTCTCCTACCTCACCATGTTATTCTGCTACTACAATCCAATCCACCCACTTTGCTCCTCTAATGCCAAACTATTCACTGTAACTCAATCTTATCTATCTTGCCACCAATCTCTTGCATAGTCCTTGACTCCTCTCTCTCATTCAACCCACATATTCAATTCATTACTAAATCCAATACAACTTCAAGTGCTTACTATAGTGCTCTCTACACAGTCAGTGCTTAATAAATATGATTGAATGAAAGAATGAATGGAGAGTACAATATAACTGAGTTGGTAGACATGTTCCCTGTCTACAGTGAGTTTAACTTCTTGACTTGTCATGGAACATATCTCATCAACCACAAAGGGTTAGACTAAGCCTTCTTAAAATGTGTTTTAGCTAGAATCCCTTAGGATAGTTCCATCGAACATCAAGAGGCCCACAGATGAAGTGAACATGCTTGTTACAAGTCTTTTGTTTCCTTAATTTTGTTTCCTTAATTTAGATATTTTTGTTTCCTTAATTTCTATATTAGTTCTACAATAAGCTCTGTTATCCTTACTAATAATAACAATAGTATTTTTAAGCTCTTGTGTGTCAAGCACTGTTCTAAGCACTAGCATAGATACAAACTACCCCAGCAAGATACAAGGTAGGACACAGTTCCTTGTCCCACATGGGGCTCACAGTTTTAATCCCTATTTTACAGATGAGGTAACTGAGACACAAAGAAGTGAAGTGACTTGCCCAAGGTCACACAGTGGACAGGTGGCATTGTCAGTAGTAAGACCCAGGTCCTTCTGAATCCCAGGCCCTTGATCTATCCACTAGGCCATGCTTCTTCCTTATAATTCATTCATTCAATCGTATTTATTGAGCACTTACTGTGTGCAGAGCACTGTACTAAGCACTTGGGAAGCACAAGTTGGCAACATATAGACATGGTCCCTACCCAACAGCGGGCTCACAGTCTAGAAGATTCTTGAGGGCAGGGATCATGTCCTTTTAGACTGTGAGCCCACTGTTGGGTAGGGACTGTCTCTATATGTTGCCAATTTGTACTTCCCAAGCGCTTAGTACAGTGCTCTGCACATAGTAAGCGCTCAATAAATACGATTGATGATGATGTCTACAAGATGTATTTCACTCTCCCAGATTCTATGTACGGTGCTCTGCACAAAATAAGACCTCAGTAAATACCATTGATTATTGCATCAATAATATCAGTATCTGTTACATCTTATTATGTACCAAGGACTTTACAAAGTAATGGGATAGATACAAGAAAATCAAGTCACACACAGTCCCTGTCCCAGTTGGGGCTCACAGTTTAAATTCAACTACCTGCACATTAAATCTTATCAATACTATTTCCACAAGGTCTTCAGAATTTTCTCCTTCCTCTCCATCCAAATGTCTATCACACTGGTCAAGTACTTGTCATATCCCATCTCAATTATTGCATCTTCGTCAACCTCTCTGCCTCCAGCCTCTCCACTAAATCATCCATATTTCATCAGGTGTTCAGATTATTTTTCTAAAATATCATCCTGCACCCACCTTGCCATTCCTAGAAACCTCCAATGGTTGCCCACCCATTCCTTCAAGAAGTGGGCACTCTTCATCATCAAAATTGAATCACTCAATCAGATCTCTCCTCCATATTTATCCTTGCCCTCCTCCCACATACAACCTAGCCAACATACTTCCTTCCTCTTAGTGGTCTCCTCACTGGTCTTTCTTCAAGCCTCTCCCCACCACATACCTCTGTCTGGACCATATTTATGAAACAACAATCAGACATAACTACACTTTTCTCAAAGCCCTTCAATGGTGGGTACCTACCTCCCTCAGCATCAATGAATCAGTGATATTTATTTAGTGTTTATTATTTGTGGAGTGCTGTACTGTGCACTTAGGAGAGTGCTGTGCAACAGAGTTGGTGGACATGATGCCTGCCCACAAAGAGTTTACAGTCTACAGGAGGAGACAGATAAAAAAATGCATTTATGGATAGGAGAAATTAGAGTAGAGCATGCTCTCTCTTTCTCAGAAGCAGCATAGCATAGTGGCTAGAACACAAGCCTGGGTGTCAAAAGGTCATGGGTTCTAATCCCAGCTATGCCACTTGTCTCTGTGTGACTTTGGGCAAGGCACTTCACTTCCCTGGGCCTCAATTAGCTCATCTGTAAAATGGGGATTGAGAATGTGAGCCCCATGTGGTACAGGGACTCTGTCCAACCAGATTTGCTTGTATCCAATCCCAACACTTAGTACAGTGCCTGGAACTTAACAAATACCATAATTATTATCATTATTATTATTTTTCCCACTCTCTCTCAATATTCATGCCTTATATCTCCATGGATCTGGGAACTTCTCAAACAAAAACTCCTAACTGTATCCCCAGCTCCTGACTTGCCCCATCCATCTCTCTTGCTCACCCTGTATCCCTAGGTTGGAATTCCCATTCTATCTAAATCTGCCAGTTCTCAATCTTTCCCACCTTCAAAGTCCTCCTAAAATTGTACCTTCTTTAACAAGTCTTCCTCAAATTAAAATCATATTAACCCACCAGCCATTTCCAGAGCCACGTCAAGTGGGCGTTCAAATACCACTACTATTACTATTGTGATCTGTACACACAAAATGATATGATATGGATTGATCCATTTGCCCACACACTCCATCTGGTGATTCAATTGTGACAAATATTTCCAGATGAAGATACTTAAACTTCGAAGGCCAAATAACCCACCGGAAGTTTTGGATCATCAAGTGTGTGGCCTGCCCCTATTCATGGAAACTTTTGCTGACAAATTGCAATGATTCTTCAATCTCTACCCCACTCTAAAATTAATGCATATTGTTGCCTTTGAATCCAAATAGCAGAATAAACATCCTCACTACCTATCACTAGGGACAAGTGAAAAATCAAGGTTATCAAGAGAGCTGCCCTTGCATCATTTTTGTAATGAGCAAATTCAGCAGCAGGAGGCAGAATGATATTGAGAAAAGGGCATCAAACTAAAGTTGAGACATGAACTAAATTAAGGGTGAGAACATTAGACAAGAAGTAACTTTAGTTAGTGAACTAAAATAGCATTCTTTTATTATTTTACATGTTCTATTAGTGAAGTATATTAGCCATATTTGGGTTTCTCCTTGTTTAGATTTTCGTTTGATTCTGGATCTATTAAAATATATTGAATTAAGTTCTATACTGGAGTATAAACTGCATTTCAATTTGTGAAAGTTGGTCTAACAGCATTGACAGAGGAGACATCAGGGAGAAGTTCAGGGATTCTCTCATCAGGATTAATCACCAAAGCAATCTTAGAAATTGAGTAGTGGTAGTAGTGTTACTACTAGTAGGAGGAGTGTTTATTGAGGGCCTACTTGGTGTGGTGTGTTTATTTACTAGGTCATGCAGCAGACAAGTGGCAGGGCTGGGATTAGAACCCATGTCCTCTGACTCTCAAGCCCATGCTCCTGTCACTAGGCCATGCTGCTTCTCTTATCCTAAGGTAGCAGCAGTTTGGGTGGAGAGAAAGGAAGGGATCTGGGAGAAGTGCACACCTAGACAGTAGCCTGAATGTGAGAATTAAACAATAGTAATAGTTGATGATGCCAAGTTTAATGGGCTTCTGGGTTGGGAAAGACAAGAACAATGTCAACTGAGATGGGAAAGTTAGGGCTAGGAGTGGGTTCCACTGGAAAGATAAGGTGTTGTGTTTTATACGTGTTGGGTCTGATGGCAGGATATCCAAAACTAGATGTCTAGGAGGCAAGAGTAGATTGAGAGTCAGATAAGAGGGTTCACTGTCTGCAGGGAATATGCCTGTTATATGGTTGTGTTGTACTTCCTCAATCACTTAGCACAGTGCTCTGTACACAGTAAGTGCTCAATAAATACTATTGGTTGATTGATTGAAGGCTAGAGAGATAGATTTGGGAGTCATCTTCATAGAGGTGATAAATGAAGAGAGTGAGTGTAAAATGAGAAGAGCAAAGGAGCCAGAAAGGAGCTTTCAATCAGTTATATCAACTGTGTAGAGCACTGTAAAATACAATACTACAACACAATGCTGATTACTGCAGCAGCCTCCTTGCTGACCTCCCAACCTCCTGTCTCTACCCACTCCAGACCATACTTCCCTCTGCTGCCTGGATCATTTTTCTACAAAAACGTTCAAGACATGTCTTTTCCCACTCCTCAAAAACCTCTAGTGGTTGTCCATCCACCTCTGCAAACAAAAACTCCCCACCGTTGACTTTAAAGCACTCAATCACCTTGCCCCCACCACCTCACCTCGCTACTCTCCTACTTCAATCCAGCCCATACACATCACTCCTCTCATGCTAACTTTCTCACTGTGCCTCAATCTCGCCATTCTCATAGCTGACCCCTTGCCTGTGTCCTCCCTCTGGTCTGGAATGTCCTCCCTCCTCAAATCTGACAGACAATTACTCTACCCACCTTCCAAGCCTTATTGAAGGAATATCTCCTCCAAGAGGTCTTCCCTGACTAAACCCCTCACTTTCCTCTTCTCCCAGTTCCCTTTTGTATTACCCTGACTTGCTCTGTTTGTTCTTTCTCCTTCCAAGCTTCACAACACTTATGTACATATCTGTAATTTATTTATCGTAATGTCTATCTCCCCCATCTAGTCTGTAATCTCACTGTGGGCAGGGAATGTGTCTTTCATTGTTGTACTGTACTCACCCAAGTGCTTAGTAAATGTTCTGCACAAAGTAAGCATTAATAAATACTATTGAATGAAAGCATGGAGTTCGTAGACAAGATCCCTACCCACAAGGAAGAGGATGAGGGGCAGAGGAGAAGTCAGGGAATGAAACTGAGAAGAAATTGTCAGAGAGGTAGGATAAGAACCAGGATAGCACTGTGACGGAAAAGGCAACCTGAATATTATTTTTAAAGATGATGGGTTGACATGTGGTTCTAAAAACAGTGGCAAGACTGAGGAGATTCGGGATAGGGTAGAGTACTTGGGACATGGCTATAAGGAAGTCACTGATGACTTCAAAGAAAGCAATTTCAATGAAGTAAAGAGGTCAAATGCCAGACTTCAGAGGTTCGAGAAGAAAGTCGATAGAGAAGAAATTGAGGCAGATGGTATATAAGACTCATTCTATGAGTTTGGGTGGGGTGGTAGCTAGACAGGACCATGTTTTTGCTCTGCACACAATAAGTGCTCAAAAAATACTATTGAATGAATGAATAAAAGAATGAATGAGTGAGTCGGGAATAGGTTGAGGATAAAGGAGATGGAGAAGGGGTTCCACAAACCACAGTGATATTGACTAGTGGGAACAAGGCATGAGATGAGGAAGTTAGTGATGGGGGGAGGCAGGTGATCCAAGTGAGGGAATGGAAGGTGTTGAAAGGGAAGATGGGTTTGGGAGGATGGTGGAAGAGGGTAACAGGGATGGGAAGTGGGAAGAAAGAGAGGACAAGTTGGAAGAGACCAATCGGTGCTGAGGATGCCAATTCTAAAACTTGGAGAGGTTATACTCTGAATGAACGAAGGAGTTTGTGTGTTTATCTAGAGAGATAGAAAGAGGAGGATACAGATCAAAATACATTTCCACCAACTACATATGTCTACATATGTATATAATAAATATACATTTCCAACTTCCAGCATACAAGCAATCTTCCATAAATGCCCAATCAAAAATTCTACAAATACTCAAGCTTTCTTGGGCCTGACAATTACTCATGGTTCAGCAACCAATCAATGGTATTTATTGTTTACTGGATGTGGTTACTATACTAAGTGCTTGGGAGAGTACAATATAACAGGGAAGGTAGACATGTTCTTTCCTCACAACAAGCTCATGAGCACAGAGGAAATTAAACATCTAAAAATTTTTCCTTCAGAGTAATCCTATGAGTCAGCCAGAAACCAGAGAGAGAGAATTTTGGCTCCTCCTCTCCTGAGTTTCAGAACTCTGCCCTCTCTTCCCAAAGGTTCCTTATCTTCTTCACCTTTGTGGGAAGTGCTGTACTTCCATATTTGGAAAATGTGGTCCCAGTAAATGAAGTGCTGTTGGAATAATTTTCATAATATCTTGTCAGTATTCTTAAATACTGACTTAATTCCTCCTATACTGTGAGCCTGTTGTTGGGTAGGGACCGTCTCTATCCGTTGCCAAATTGTACTTCCCAAGGCTTAGTCCTGTGTGCTCTGCACACAGTAAATGCCCAATAAATACTACTGAATGAATGAATGAAATATGAGTTCTGTCTCTAATAGGGGTCTGAATAGTTTTGCAAATAGGCTTTGCCCAAACCTGTCAGTTGATATCATCCCAGTTGTAATAAAGGTTTGGAGAATGGCTTTCATTTCAGGGTAGGTCCTGACTACCCATTCAGAAAGCATCAAGTGAAATCTGGATAAAATGCAATGTGAAGTAAATCAGCAAGAAAATTTCCAGTTCCATTTGTTTCTCAATGTATTTAGCCCTTAAGAAGCTTACAGTTTAATGTGGGAATAGGTACACTGTATAATACCATAAAACATAGATATGACTGAAAAGAAGATTAATGATAAATGAAACACTGGAACATCAGATAAAAGTGGAGGTCAATATTAGTTGGAAAGAACTTCCTTGATAGGAAAATACATTTACATGTATGTTTTCCTTCCCCTTCAAGTGATAATTGCCTCCATGACAAGGTCTATGCCCATGAATTTGAATTGTAACTTCCTACAGTGCTAAAACTCACTACTCCACGGTCAGTGGGTGGCTACTCACTAAATTCTGCTGGCTGACTGGCTGACAGAGTTGGAAAAGGGAAGGTGAAAAGGCAAGGGAAAAAGTAAAAATTGAATCATAAGGAAATGGTGGTAGGCCCAAGGCATTAAAAACCACCATGCCACCTCTCTGCTTCTCACTCCCCACACTCCCTCCCCATCGGAGATTTTGGGGACCCTGCACAGCTCCATGTAGTTCTTGTGCAAATCCTAAGCTCCTAACTCAGGAAAGACTGTCTGGGGGCTCAGTGAATTAAACCTTCAACTTTATAGAATAGCTGCTAGAAAATTATTCAAGAAAGGATGGTAGCAAGGTGGAAGCCCAAACAGATGATGAAAAAAAATGACAGATAAAAGATTGCAATTTTAAAGGCAAATGAAAAGAAGAAAAGGTAGTGGAAAACATGAGTGGAAAGAGTCATCGTCTCCTGGGAAGCTTTGAGTCACAGAACATGGAACAAAGGGTATAAGAGGGAGTGCTATGGGGAAGAAGAGAATCATTTCATACAAGACAAAGAGTTGTATCTCAATTCAGTGCTCCAAAACTATCCTGACATTATGGATTTCCAGGGTCTCTTAAGAGGATCAGCAGTCAAACAGTCATGACAGATTCAAGGCAGACTTGGTTAGCAGAAGGAGGTAGGTAAATCTAACTTCTTAGTTCCCCAGTGGGCTGCCAAAATCCCCATTCGATAAGACAGTGACCCTCGGTGCAATGTCCTAATAAACAAACTCCTGGGAAATTTCCTTCCTGACAAAAACAGGTCGATGTCTAGATCATCTAGAGATGGAGCCCCTGGCTAGATCTCAGTTGTCAGCTTGCAGGTGTAGGCTGGCAGGACAATTACAGACTGTGGCTGACAGAGAGACAGAGAAAACCACCCAAGAAGGGGGCTCCATCAATGAATAGCTAGTAGTTGTTGAGGGCTTACTGTGGAGACAGCACAAAACAGCGCTCGGGAGAGTATAGTACATTAGAATTAGTAGACTTGATCTCTGTCCACAAAGAACTTCTTGGCCCCTTTTATCTGGCCCTCCATTGGTGGGTTGTAATGCTGTCAGCCCAACTCCAGTGCAATTGACATCATCATCATCATCATCATCAATCGTATTTATTGAGCGCTTACTATGTGCAGAGCACTGTACTAAGTGCTTGGGAAGTACAAATTGGCAACATATAGAGACAGTCCCTACCCAACAGTGGGCTCACAGTCTAAAAGGGGGAGACAGAGATCAAAGGGTCCTCTGAAGCCTTGGCTGGCTTTGTTGGGAAATGAGAAAAGTGTATTTTTTGCACCTCCCTTTCGATGCCACTACCATAGAGCCAGGAAAGTACCTCTCTAAAGGCTCCAGGTTAATAACATATTTGGGGACTCCTTATCCTGTTAAAATAAAGAGAATTGAATTGAACAGAGTTTGGAACATCTGTTTCAAGCAGCTCTCTATGTCCATTGTAAAGCACAACATAATATTATTGAAGGAGAACAGAAGGCAGAATTTCAAAATGATATTCTCAAAGTACTTCCTATGAACGTCTCAAAGGTCTGCAGGGGTATTATGAAGCATAAAAGACATCTGGTCACATTTTCATAATCTCATTAGAGGATACCGGCAATTTTCTCCCAATTTACTTCAACTTGTCAATGGTAGAGATGCTTCAATTATTAATTTATTTTCTGACCAACACTTGGAATGCTTCTCACTGAACCGAGATTTCGGAAACTGACTCCAACACATCATCAGAATCAGAAGTCAGTGTTCAAACATAATCCCATCACCAGCCATGCTAATTGGACCATGACCTCCCGTCCTTCTTTTTGTTTGTCTTTTTCCCCACCTCCTGCTTTTGGCAGTGTCTCAACACCTAAAACCAAGTGGACAGTTGATGCAATTTTCCAGACAACGCTTCTTTGAAACTTTTTCCCCAGGATTTTCCATATTATTTTGCCAGTTAACATCTTTTGGTGCCAATGCAGTCCCACACCTGGTTTGATCAGTTTAAGACTAGTGTTGTCAGCTAACCTGTCTCCAATTATATGGCATTAGCAAGTCTTTGTGACAAAAATAAGTATGCTCTGATCATCTGCAATTGGTTCTGTGTTCCTTTTCCTTCAAGATTTTCTGTAGTCAGATGGTTTAAAGGAAAGCTGACCTTCACATTTGCCCTGCTGACCAGCTTCTGAGTTCTTTGTGCTTTCATGGGGTACTCAATTATTTTCATAATAATAATAATAATAATACTGGCATTTATTAAGCACTTACTATGTGTAAAGCCCTGTTCTAAGCACTGGGGCAGTTACAAGGTGATCAGGTTGTCCCATGTGGGGCTCACAGTCTTAATCCCCATTTTACAGATGAGGTAACTGAGGCCCAGAGAAGTTAAGTGACTTGCTCAAAGTCACACAGCTGACAAGTGGCAGAGCCAGGATTTGAACCCATTGACCTCTGGCCCCAAAGCTTGTGCTCTTTCCATTGAGCTATGCTGCTTCTCTTTTCATCCCTTGTGACAGAGTGCTCTACACTTCAGAGTATGCCAAAGGCTGCTTCTGACTCAGATTGAATAAAGATTTCACAAATCCCACATATTTGTGTTGCTCTGGAGATATTGGACTGGCTAGGTAATGATACAGGGATTTGATAGTAACATTCACACCAGGTATTTAAGTAGGTTAGGAGACATTTAAGTAGGGTGTGGGCACACATGACATTTTTTTCTGTGATAGTATGTCCTTTGGTGCACATCCTCATTGGCCTGGGAGCTTACTTGAGTAAAAGATGCTTTTAATGGGAGCTGACAAACTCAGCAGTGAAGATTTCATGGAAATTCATAGCTCAGGAAGGTGAAAACGTGGCATATAGGACATTCACCCTCCTGCTACTCCATAATAGTAATAATAACAGTAATAACAGTGGTATTTGTTGTGCCCTTACTAACTGCCAGGCACTGTTCTAAGCTCTGAGGTGGATACAAGCAAGTCCCTGTCCCACATGGGGTTCACAATCTAAATCTCCATTTTACAGATGAGTTAACAGAGGCACAGAGAAGTGAAGCAACTTTCCCAAGGTCACAGAGCAGATATGTGTCAGAAGATTGATTAGAACCCACATCCTTCTGACTCCCAGTCCTGTGCTTTATCCTCTAGGCCATGCTACACATGAGACAAAAAGGCACCAGGATATGTCGATAAAGTGACATGTTCCAGTCAATGACTTTTCAAGGCACAGGTTATGCTACCACATTCTTTACCTATTGCTATTCAATTCTTCAAAAAGGCCAATTAGGGTTACAGCAGGGTCTGTGGCTGAAAGGACACACAGAGGAGATGTTCCACAGCCACAGACCAAATCAATCAATCAAGTGACATCACATCTGGTCCCCCAAGACAGAACCCAAATGTTGCCATGGCGGATGATGAGTGTCTTACTCAACCACCTTTTAAAAACCAAATAAAGGTAGAGCAAGGATACCCTTTCCTAAGGGTGTGGGCTTCTAGTGTCTGTTTGTTGTTGTATTGTACTCTCCCAGGTGCTTATTTCAGTAATCTGAGCACAGTAAGCACTCAAGAAATACGATTCAATGAATAACCTAATCAACCGTCTCACAAGGGGTTGCCTTCTGGGGGACTGAGCAAGAGAGTAAAAGTTCCATGCCAAGAAGTTGTCCAAAGTGTTAGTTGCAAAGCAACATTGCATAGTGGATAGAGCACAGGCCTGGCAGTCAGAAGGTCATGGGTGTAGAGCACTGTACTAAGCACTTGGGAGAGTACAATATAACAATAATAATAATAATAATAATAATAGTATTTGTTAAGCATTTACTATAATAATAATAATAATAGCAGCATTTATTAAGCACTTACTACGTGCAAAGCAGTGTTCTAAGTGCTGGGCAGGTTACAAGGTGAGCAGGTTGTCCCACGGGAGGCTCACAGTCTTAATCCCCATTTTACAGATGAGGTAACTGAGGCACAGATAATTGAAGTGACTTCCCCAAAGTCACACAGCTGACAATTGGTGGAGCCGGGATTTGAACCCATGACCTCTGACTCCAACGCCCATGCTCTTTCCACTGAGCCACATTGCTTCTCTATGTGCACTATGTGCCAAGCATGTTGTACGTGCTGGGGTGATACAAGGTTGATCAGGTTGTCCCACGTGGGGTTCAGTCTCAATCCCAATTTTACTGATGAGGTAACTGAAGCACAGAGAAGTTAAGTGACTTGCCCAAGGTCACACAGCAGACACGTGATGGAGCTGGGATTAGAACCCACGACCCCTGACTCCCAAGCCCAGGCTCTTGCCACTTGGCCATGCTGCTTCCCCAATATGACAATACCCAGTTTTGGGGGGCATGATCTGCACCAATAACCTAACCAACTAGATCACAAGGTGTTGGTTTCCAGGGAATATGGATGGCTCAGGCACTAACCGTCAACACAGTGAAAAACAATTCAAGTGTAATTTCTACTAGAGATGGGCTTTGATGCCTGTCTACTTGTTTTGTTTTGTTGTCTGTCTTCCCCCTTCTAGACTATGAGTCTGTTGTTGGGTAGGGACTGTCTCTGTTGCCGAATTGTACTTTCCAAGCACTTAGTACAGTGCTTTGCACACTGTAAGTGCTCAATAAATACAAATTAATGAATGAATGGCCAAGATTCCTGCACAATGTTGCTGGAACTATGGATTCCCCCATTGACAATTTCAGCCACACACACACAAGCGCACACACACACATCAGTGAACATTACCATCAGTGGTGTCATCTTAGAAAACAGAAGAGGGCAACTTAATCTCTCTCCACATAGAAAAGTGTAATAATGACAACAATGGAATCTGTTCAGCGCTTACTATGTGTAAAGCATTCATTCATTCATTAAATCGTATTTATTGAGCACTTACTGTGTGCAAAGCACTGTACTAAGCACTTGAGAAGTACAAGTTGGCAACATAAAACACTGTTCTAAGCACTGGGGAGGATACAAGGTGATCAGGTTGTCCCACATGGGGCTCACTGTCTCAATCCCCATTTTACAGCTGAGGTAACTGAGGCACAGAGAAGTTAAGTGACTTGCCCAAAGTCACACAACAGACAAGTGGTGGAGCTGGGATTAGAATCCATGACCTCTGACTCCCTAGCCCGGGATCCTTCCACAGAGCCACGCTGCTTCTTGTATGCTTTTAGTATGTAACATCTAGAAAGATATACAATCTCTACAAACACATAATAATAATGATGGTATTTGTTAAGTGCTTACTATGTCCTAAGCACTATTCTGAGGGCTGGAATAACAGTGATGATATTTGTTAAGCGCTTGCTTTGTGCCAAGCACTATTTCATATACAAGGCTATCAGGTCCCATGTGGCACTCACAATCTTAATCCCCATTTTACAGATGAGGTAACAGAGGCCCAGAGATGTGAAGTGATTTGCCCAAAGTCACACAGCTGACAAGTGGCGGAACCCACAACCTCTGACTCCCAAGCCTATGCTCTTTCTACTAAGTCACACTGCTTCTCATATAAGGATCTACCCATTTTGGAAGATGATACAATGGAGAGTGAGATCCCAATCCCGCAAGCAAGTGTGGCTATTAGAACTTGAAGTTATATGAGCGCTAAAATCATCTTGTCTAAGAGCCGGGATCTTTTCCATCTTTTGAGGATGTGTTTATATCTCTGTAGAAAGGACTGTTGATGATATTCCTTCATTCTGATCAAGTCAACTGGCGTGTCCTTTTAAAATCTAAACCTATCTTCAGTGATGCATAAAACAACTTTTTTCAACATTGCATCAACTTTCTAACTTTGAACAGACAACAGGTAATTATACCCCTCTGTCTCAAAGGACAGGCACTAAAGGAGCTTTGATGAGCTTTGTAACTTTTATTGAGCTGCTTGAATCTCAAGTGAAAACCTATTGTGTCATCTGAGAAACTGGGTTCATCTAGCTTGAAAGTGCAGAGAGATGAATGAACTGGAAAAATCCATTAGAAAATGCTAGCAAAGTTAACCTGCACAGTTGCAAAAAAAATTTATAGAATAAACAAACATGGATATACTTCCAACTGCTCCCAATTCACTACAAACTCAATTGGAATACTGAATGCATGTGGTGGGTCTGTTTTGAAAAGGAAAGCTCGTGAAAACAGAAAAGATGCTTACAAGAAATGTAGTCAGCATCAGCCTAGAATCTCTGGATTCATTCTCCAGAGATTCTAAGGCATTTTCACGTGACCATCATGACCTTGCTACTAGAGCTTCTGGCATCTGTGCTGACCTTAGGGTGATCATTATGCTTGGCCTAATTTAAAAGGAAAAATCTTGGATGTTCAGGTGTATCAGTCGACGCATGAAAACACATTTTTCTGATTCTTACAGCAGATAGGTTTGGCTGGGGGCAAGGTGATTACCGTGAATGATTAAATAATTAAAAGTTAGGTAAAATGATTAAAGGAGGGAACCGTAAAATACAAGATTGGGAAATCTCATCTCTGTGGTGACCTTATTTACTCTGATGCCGTTCAATTTAGATGTGAATTAGATTAGGGATATGATGAGTGGATAAACAGTTTCAAAGGATGTCTTTTTCTTACTTGAAAAGCAGCTTATATTGAAGTAATGCCACCTGAAATGCACAAATAAGTAATCATACACTGCGGCAGGTTTTTATCAAATAACCAAACCTGGGCCAATCCTACCTATACAAATAGAAATTAAAGTGCTGTCAGGTGCAATTTTTGCTAGGAGTAGAACACAGCCCCTGGAAACTCAGGTAGCTGGGTAGAAAACAGATTCCTGCCTTCCTGATGGGCTTATTTGCCAAATTAAGGCACAAGGAACTTTCTATGTTAATTGAATGGTGTTAGCTGTGAATCACTAGGCATCTATGTGGGCTTTTAAGATATGAATTATGTTTGAGTACATATAATTTCCTCCAGTGACCCTTACTGGTAATTGTGCTATTATCAGTAATGCAACTTTTCGAGCCCTGACATGCAATAGTTTCCTAGGGTTAGATTTTTGCAAAGGACCTTGACGGTGCCTCCTTTGGATATGATGATTCTTAGACAGAGAGTCATTCACCTGCTTTGGAAAAGGGCATACAGTGAAGTGTCCCAGACAACTTTCGTGTGTACCCAAGGTTAGCTAACCTGTCTGAGCTAGTCATTTTATTCCTATAAAGGTAGAGATCTCTTCTTAGGATACTTTGGTGGAAGTAAATAACAGTTAAAAGAGGAATTGTCGTAAACAAAAGTTGTTCTAGGTTCCACCTGGCTTCTTCTGAATTGGGAGCCTGTGTTCCCTTAACTTACCTGGTTCTGACATGGCCCTGGTTCTAGAAAGGCATTACAGAATCAGTTCTGCTGTAATTAACAAACAAGGAAAGAGGGAAAGAGCATTCTGAGAATTCAATGGCCGGAAAAAATAAACTCAAGAAAGCCACTGTTTTTCAAGTTAGTTGCCAAAGAGGAAAGGTCAGGCCTTCACAATCATTTGAAACTGGAAAGTTTAGTCAGGCACACGGATACTTTAGTCCAATACTCATGTTCTCCAGCACCGTACAAGTAACTGAACTTGGAATGGCTGCTTACTGCTTGAAATATTCACATAATTGTGTCAACCCTGTGTTTCTCACATGCTGAGACCTTGTTAGAGAAAATTCCTCCTAATAAACCGGCATTCCTGTTCTCATCCTGTACATGGAAAAAATCCCTGATCAATAAAAACAATCTCAAGAGATTTATTTCAGGACTTCCCAAACAGACCCAGAACAAGCATTTAGTCCTAGTAGTGTCACAGAGCTGGAAGGAGCCACCAAAAAGGATGAGAGTAACTGGGATTTCCAGGCAGACTCCCATCCAAACATTCTCCAGGCCCCTGATAGGCTTCAGAGATCCAACATAGGATCCGTCTTTTCATTTTGAATACTGGAGCATTCTTGGGTAGGACTTCTGTGGGTGACATTTCTTGGGGAAGGAGCAGGGAATGAAATGAGAGGCTGAAATGGTGAGAATCATGAAGACAAGAACGGAGCTGAGGAGAGGCATGTGAGCTTATGTTTGTCCGGGGGACAGAACACATACGGAATGAGACTGAGCTTGGGTGGGACTCTAGGGGATACCTGTTCCCTGCAGAGTAAGACCAAGGAGGAATTCCCACTACAACCCAGATTGCACACTTCTCTAATGCCAACCTATTCGCCATACTGCGATCTTGTCTATCTCACCCCCGACCCCTCGCTCGTGTCCTGCCTGTGGCCTGAAACTCCCTCCCACTTCATATCTGACTATCACTCTCCCCACATATAGAGCCCCACATATAGATCACATCTCCTCCCTGACTATTTTTCTATTTTCCTCCTCTCCCTCATTTCCCTTTCTCCCACTCCCTTGTGTTGCACTTGCTCTTGGACTTGCACCCTTTATTGTACTCCCTCCTCAACTGCACAGCACTTATGTACACATCTGGAATTTATTTGTTCATATTAATACCTGGGTCACCCTCCAATCGGTATGCTCCTCGTGGGCAGGGGACCTTTTTACCAACTCTGTTATATTGCACTCTCTCAAGTGCTTAGGACTGTGCTCTCATGCTCAATAAATATGACTGCTTGATAGCTGGGGCCAAGCAGAGAACCAGGGCTACACAGGTTCTACTTTCTCACCAAAGTAATGCTTTGGGGAAGAATTCTGTACATGAGAGAATTTGGAGCTACTACAGAAGTGTCTGAGGCTACTGTGGCTGTCAAACCATGGGGAGGACAGTAACTGACACCTGTCTACTTGGTTTGTTTTGTTGTCTGTCTCCCCCTTCTAGACTGTAATCCCGTTGTTGGGTAGGGACTGTCTCTATATGTTGCCAATTTGTACTTCCCAAATGCTTAGTACAGTGCTCTGCACACAGAAAGTGCTCAATATGATTGAATGAATGAATGAATTACCCATCCCTTCCCTGACTGCAGGCCATGGTTCTGGTAACTGTGGAATTCAAATGTCAAATAATAATAATAATTATTATTATTATCGTATTTGTTAAGCACTTACTATGTACCAGGCACTGTATTAAGCACTGGGGTGGACACAAGCAATTTGGGATGGACACAGTCCCTGTCCCACATGGAGATCACAGTCTCAAACTCCATTTTACAGATGAGGTAACTGAGGCACAGAGAAGTGAAGTGACTTGTCTTAGGTCACACAACAAGCAAGTGGCAGAGGCAGGATTAGAACCCATTACCTATCTCCCGGGTCTACACTCTATCCACTATGCCATGCTGCTTGCTGTTGCAGGAATTTTCTCCTGGCAGAAATTAAGGGGTGATATGGGGGAGAAAGAGTCACATGAGTGTGCAAGGGTATCATTGCTTCCTGGACAGGGTTTCCTTTGCCTGGGGGAGGGAAAGAGTTAAAACTAAACAAACCCAGCCCTTTCAAGTCAAGTGGGGAATTCCAGAAAAACCTTAGGTAAGCGTCTTCTGTAAGCACCTGGAATGGTATCAAAAACAGACAAGTTGAGCATTGCTGGGTAACGGTTAGGCTCCAAACCAAAGAGACAGAATCCTGTTATTAGCAACAAGGGTAATGAGAGGACACTGTTCGAAGAGTGTTTCAAACGTGCTCTCACATCTTCATTCATTCATTCATTCAATCGTATTTATTGAGCGCTTACTGCGTGCAGAACACTGTACTAAGCGCTTGGGAAGTACAAGTTGGCAACATACAGAGATGGTCCCTACCCAACAGTGGGCTCACAGTCTAGAAGGGGGAGACAGAGAACCAAACAAAATATATTAATAAAATGAAATAAGTAGAATAAATATGTACAAGTAAAATACAGTAATAAATACGTAAAATCATATATACATATATACAGGTGTTGTCGGGAAGGGAAGGAGGTAAGGCGGGGGGAATGAAGAGGGGGAGGAGGGGGAGAGGAAGGAGGGGGCTCAGTCTGGGAAGGCCTCCTGGAGGAGGTGAGCTCTCAGTAGGGCCATGAAGGGAGGAAGAGAGCTAGCATGGCAGATGTGGGGAGGGAGGGCATTCCAGGCCAGGGGGGTGACGTGGGCCGGGGGTCGACAGCAGGACAGGTGAGAACGAGGCACAGTGAGGAGATTAGCAGCAGAGGAGAGGAGGGTGTGGGCTGGGCTGTAGAAGGAGAGAAGGGAGGTGAGGTAGGAAGGGGCGAGGTGATGGACAGCCTTGAAACCAAGTGTGAGAAGTTTCTGTCTGAAGCATAGGTTGATTGGTAGCCACTGGAGATTATTGAGGAGGGGAGTAACATGCCCAGAGTGTTTCTGGACAAAGACAATCCGGGCAGCGGCGTGAAGTATGGATTGAAGTGGGGAGAGACAGGAGGATGGGAGATCGGAGGGGAGGCTGATACAGTACAGTACTGATACAGAGGCTGATACATCTTCACACTCCAGCCCATCTTCTCCTCTCTCTCTCCTCCCATTCTTGCCCCACCAACACATGCTGAGAATGTGGGAGGGAGAGGGAGCTTTTAGCCACGTCATTTCCAAAAGTACTGCCATCTGCTTCCCTCCCAGTCTGACTACCCATGATGGAGGGGCCTGGTGCTTCAAAGAGCATTTTAGAGGCAGTCAATGGCTTTTGTAATCATGTCATTCAACAGCCTCTTAAAGAACAGCCCCCTTCCCTTCTCCTTCCCTCAAGTGCTGTTTTGGCAGGTTGGCCTGAGTTTAGGGGATTATTCTGTAAAAGGCTTCTTTAATGATGGGATTTGAAATAGAGGCAACACTGCTTACAGGGCTGAGGAATGATATAAATTCATCCCCGCCCCACTCACTGATCCTTAGTGCAGCAGCCAGTCTATTTTGGAGGTTGTAATCCTCTTTCCTGATGGTATGTGGAACCAGGGTCTGTCCGGCCCAATGCTGGTCATTAAAGAAATCGGGGCAGCTTTCCAAAGGAAAGGACATTAACAAATGGTACCCTGGACACGTGCCAACACAGATAATTACACTCATCTTCCCAAAAATCCCCTTTGTAGTTTCCAGGGGGACGTGACTGGACACTTCCTGTCCTAACTGCTGTTCACCCCTGTTGGCCGTACTTAAACAGAGGCCACATTTGTTTATGGACCATGGCGTAGTGGATAGAGAACAGGCCCGAGAGTCAGAAGGTCATGGGTACTAATTCCAGCTCTGCCACTTGTCTGTTGTGTGACCCTGGGCAAGTCACTTCACTTCTCTTTCTATCAGTTACCTCATGGGTAAAATGGAGACTGAAACAGTGAGCTCCACGTGGAACAAGGCACTGTGTCCGACCCAATTTCCTTGTATCCACTCCGGTGCTTAGTATAGTGCCTGGCTCATGGAAAGCATTTAACAAATACCATAATTGTTAGTAACATTATTATCATAATATTATTAAAATCATATAGTCAAGTCTCTCAATAATCTCTTGATGAGTACGACATGTGTAGTCTGAAAGTCTAAACTAGTACCTTTCCTTTCTCCCCTGACCAAGCTCTGCAGAGTCCAAATCTCCCCTCTATGTAAACTCATGTTGGGGAAGGAACATGTCTGTTTTTTTGTTGTACTCTCCCAAGTGCTTAGTACAATGATCTGCACACAGTAAGTGCTCAATAAATATGACTGAATGAATGAGAAGCAGCATGCCCGGAGGGAAGGAACAGGAGCCTGGGAGTTGGAGGACCTGGACTTTAATCCTGGCTCTGCCAATTGCTTTCTTGTGACCTTGGGCAAGTCACTTAACTTCCTTGTGCCTCAGTTCCTCATGGTCTGTGAGCCCCATGTGGCACAGAGACTGTATCCAACCTGATAAACTTGAATCTACCAGTGTGTAGAACAGTGCATGACACATAGTAAACCCTGAAATAATATGATAAAAACGTTTCTGCAAATATGAGACCGATATGTTCACCCCCACCCCACCTCCATGCATACGCACACTAACACCCCTCCTCCTGTCTACTCTAAGATGCTTTCATTCTTTGCCACAGTAACCCTGTGTTTCATGATTTCCCAGTGGCCTGATAAGCATAGTGATGCATCAGTGACCATAGAGAAGGTACCCTCTTCAATCAGTGGTTTGTGAGTAGGGAGACGGATGCTGAGTCATATTTCAGAGAAATCATAATAATAATTATGGTATTTGTTAAGCCCTTACTACAAGACAGGCACTTTCCTTAGTGTTGTGGTAGATACAAATTAATCAGTTCATACACAGGCCCTGTCCCACAAGGGTCTCACAGTCTAAGTAGGAGGGAGAACAGATATTGAATCCCCATTTTACAGTTGAGGAAACAACTACAGAGAAGTTAATTGACTTGTCCAAGGTCATACAACAGGCAAATGGGAGAGCTGGGATCGAACTCAGGTGTTCTGACTTTCAAGCCCATTGCTCTTTCCACTAGGCCATCAGGGAAGCAAAGTGAGGTGTGGTCTAGAGAAGAGAGAGGCTGGAGGCAGGTCAGTTTGTGTCAAGGAGAATGCCAATATTGCTGGCTTCTGAGATGAGAATGGGGGTGGTGTCGGATTAGCTGGGAAAGTGAGGTGGAGGAGAGGCTTGAGTGGGTTAGGCTTTGAATTTCTCCACACTCAATCATCTCCCTGAAAAAAAGACAGTTCACCCTCCTGAAAAAGATTCATTCTGTGGGGTTTTTAGCTTGAAATGAGGTGGGACAAGAGCCTGAAAAGCAGATTTGCAAAGTCTTGGGCTTAACAGCTGATTTATAATATTGCCATTGGTCAGGTAAAGTGGATATTCGATCCATTTGCTATCTGGTAGCAAAGTGTAAAATTTTACATTTGCTTCCTTAGTAAAGACTGGGGTTCAAAGACCAAAGACATATTGGCTACATTTGTTCCTGGAGTGGTAGGACCTGCAAGTGACCGTTCTGAATGACTAAAAATAAAAAGTATAAATTGAGTGCACCCTCTGTACAGAGCACTGTGCTAAGCACTTGGGAGAGGACACTAGACCTGGTAGACAAAATCTCTTCCCTCACGGAACTTAACACCTAATTTGGGAGACAGATACTAAAATAGTTACTGGTAGGGAGACTGCTACAGAGTGTTTATTTTTGTTTTTTATGGCATTTGTTTAAAGCCTACTGTGTTTGTTTTTTATGGTATTTGTTTAAAGCTTACTGTGTTGCAGGCATTATACTTAACACTGAGATAGATTCGGGTAATCAGGATGGACACAGTCCCTGCCAAATATAGGGCTCTCAGTTTTAATCTCCATTTTACAGATGAGGTAACTAAGGCAGAGAGAGGTTAAGTCACTTGCCCAAGGTCACACAGCAGACAAGGGGCAGAGCTAAAATTAGAATCCAGGTCCTCTGACACCAGGCCTGTGTTCTATCCACTAGGCTATGGTGCTTCGCAAAGTACATTCTGATTATTGATATGCGCAGGACAGAATCTGTCCAACTTTCAAACTATTTGGTTCCAAAGACCCAGTGGATAAAGTCAACGCTTCTCTGATATCCTCTTAATGCAGAATACCCTACCCCTTTGCTTACCTAGCATCACTTTTGATCCCTAACCCATGGATGTAATTAACAATTTGGTTCCACATTGAGGAACATCAAACAGAGATTTTTATCTCATAAAAATGATGAAAAGTTGTCATTGTGCTCTTGGGGTTAAAATATGATTCAGAGAGATGGCAGTCCCACCCACTGTGTGCTGATGTACAAAACTAAAGATCAGGAAGTTCATTGTCAAATCTCGGTAATTCAGTTACTTCACTTCATTTGACTGCGAAAGTGTCTTCTGCTGTTAATCATTAGGTCATTAACCTTAACAATGTCTTCTCAGTATGCAATCCAAGTAGATTACTGCCTTAAGGGAAACATGATAATGCATTTCTAGCTCTAAATAAATGCAGTGGTTCTCCAAACACTGTGAGAAACAGAACAGACAGGATACACTGGAAAAAGTGAGAACATGAAGACATTAGGCACAGAGGAGGATGCAGACAGAGAAAAGGCGTCTGTCTTATCCTCTGTAATTACTATGTACAGAATTGTGCACGTGGTGTTAAATGATACCAAAGGGAAAGAAAAAGGTCAAAAAGGGGAGTCAAGGAATAGTTGAAGGAAGAGAGACAATATGCAGTTACGGATCTGTGAAACACCACACATGTATTCAGGCTTAGCTGTTACACAACGCTGTCCATCACAGTCTCACAGTAATAAAGATGAAGCTGGAGAGTGGAGGTAAAATAGCTTCAAAGAGGAGCCAGGAATTAAATATGTAGAAGGAGGAAAGTGCTTAGAACAACATCTGGCACGCAGTAAGTACTTAACAAATACTATTTAAAAAAAGGGAGGGGGGGAGGTGACTGTCACTAAGAATGTTGACATATTTCCAGGCAAAGTCAGGGTGGCCCCAAATTGACTGGTTCTTTGTTAACCTAGATGAATTTTTGAGAAAACTACTACTTGGAAACCATTAAGAAAATTTTGCTTTCAAGAGAAGTTAGATGAAGTTCAAGAAGCTAAAAAAGATCATGACCTCTGGGAGAAGCACAAGAATGGAGAAATACTGGGTGCTTGAAGACAGCACAGATTTTAAAAAAAACAAATCACTATTTTTGTGCATCTAAAGGAAAGTCCCTGGAAATTGGAAATAGTGAAATGTCAGGGTAGAATACAAGATTAGAAAAAGAAAGAGAATCTTCAGACATTAGTCACTGTGTACAAATTAAGAAAGTTTATATTTACTAAAAGAAGGTTCTGTGTTCTTGTCACGTGAGCTCACTGCGGGGCGGCAATGTGTCTGTTATTTTGTTGTGTTGTGCTCTCCCAAGTGCTTAGTATAGTGCACTGCACACAGAAAGTGCTCAATAAATAATGATTGATTGAGGTGATTTGGTAATAATAAATAATAATAATAATAATGGCATTTATGAAGCCCTTACTATGGTGGCAACAGATTCCTGGTTTGTAGTCCAGGGATTCAACTATAAATTAGTCTAATGGCCCTATCAAATAAACCCATACAACCATAAGCAATGCTATTGCTGAGTCAGACCAATCAATCAGTAGTATTTATTGAGAGACAATTTGGTACAGAGAGCACTGTACTAAGCATTTCTGAGATTTAGAAAAGTAGCTTGCCTCCATGAAAAGAACACCTGACAGTCAGGAGACCCAGGTACTGATCTGAACTCTTCCACTTACCTGCTGTGTGACCTCGGGCAAGTCACTTAACTTCTCTGTATCAGTTTCCTCATCTGTAAAATGGAATTAGATGCCTGTCATCCCACCCGTTAAACTGTGAACCCTGTGGGGGACTAGTATTCGATTCAATCTTACTTACTATCCTGTATCTAACCCAGTTTATAGCAAGATACATGATAAATCCTTAACAAATATCAAACTTATTCGGATACATGATTCCTGCTCCAGACATAAACTGGGAGACAGACAGTCCTCAAATTTGTCCTCAAATCCAACAGACAATTACCCACCCTGCCTTCAAGGCATTACTGAAGATAAATATCCTCTAAGAGGCCCCAATCCTCTTCTCCCACTCCCTTCTGTGTTGCCCTGACATGTTCCCTGACTTGTTCTTCTCCTGTCCCAGACCCACAGCACTTTTGTACATAACTGTAATTTATTTATTTATATTACTGTCTGCCCCTGCTCTATACTGTAAGCTCATTGTGGGCAGGGAATGTTTCTGTTTACTGTTGTAGTGTACTCTCCCAAGTGTTTAATATGGTGTTCTGCACGTAGTAAACACTCAATAAATACAATTGAACAAATGAATAAATTAATTACGGAAAGAGGGAAAAAAAGAATGGTTAGGGGAATTAGATTAGATAGTGGCTCATATAAAACAATGTCTATAGAAGAATGAGCAGTGGTTGTGAGTGCATAAGGGTGAAAGTAGAAGTTATAATAATAATAATAATAATAATAATAATGGTATTTGTTAAGCATTTACTATGTGCCTGGAACTGTACTAAGAGTCGGGTGGATACAAGCAAATCAGGTTGGACACAGTCCGTGTCCCAGGTGGGGCTCACAGTCTCAATTCCCATTTTGCAGATGAGGTAACTGAGGCCCAAAGAAGTTTAATGACTTCCTCAAGGTCACACAGCAGGAAAGTGGCAAAGCCAAAATTAGAACCCATGACCTTTTTTAGACTGAGCCCACTGTTGGGTAGGGACTGTCTCTATATGTTGCCAACTTGTACTTCCCAAGCGCTTAGTACAGTGCTCTGCACACAGTAAGCGCTCAATAAATGCGATTGATGATGATGATGACCTTCTGACACCTAGTCCTGTGCTCTATCCACTACATCATGCTGCTTCTCGTGTGAACAACAAATATGCTGGGGTGGTGAAAGCTAGGATTATATAATCTTGGGAGAATCAATCAATCGTATTTATTGAGCGCTTACTGTATGCAGAGCACTGTACTAAGTGCTTGGGAAGTACAAGTTGGCAACATATAGAGACAGTCCCTACCCAACAGTGGGCTCACAATCTAGAAGAAAAATGAATCAGAGAAAGCCTCCTGGGGGAGGTGGGATTTCACAAGGGCTTTGAAAATGGGGAGAGCTGTGGTCTGATAGATTAAATGGTAAAGGAGTTCCAGGAAGGTACAAAGGTTTGAGGGAGGATCAGAGGTGGGAGAGGTGAAATTGAGGCACAGTGAGGAGGCTACCCTGGGGAAAATAAATAAACCTGATCTTTTCTATCTCTCCTCAGTTCCCTCCCCATCGTTTTGGCCCCTCATCTAAGATTCTCTAATATTTTTTGACAGTGCTGCCTAGTGGAAAGAGCAGTGGCCTAGGAGTCAGGGGACCTGTCCCATTACCTCCCCTTGCCTGCCACGTGACCTAGGGTTAGTCACTTCACTCATTCATTCATTCAATCGTATTTATTGAGCGCTTACTGTGTGCAGAACACTGTACTAAGCACTTGGGAAGTACAAGTTGGCAACATATAGAGACGGTCCCTACCCAACAGTGGGCTCACAGTCTAGAAGGGGGAGACAGACAACAAAACAAAACATAAACAAAATAAAATAAATAAAATAAATATGTACAAGTAAAAGAGTAATAAATATGTACAAACATATATATGTGTGTATATATATATATATATATCAATCAATCAATCAATCGTATTTATTGAGCGCTTACTATGTGCAGAGCACTGTACTAAGCGCTTGGGAAGTACAAATTGGCATCACATAGAGACAGTCCCTACCCAACAGTGGGCTCACAGTCTAAAAGGGGGAGACAGAGAACAGAACCAAACATACCAACAAAATAAAATAAGTAGGATAGAAATGTACAAGTGTGTGTGTTTGTGTGTATATATATATACACACACACAGATGCTGTGGGGAGGGGAAGGAGGTAAGGCCGGCGGGATGGGGACGGGGAGGAGGGGGAGAGGAAGGAGGGGGCTCAGTCTGGGAAGGCCTCCTAATTACTCTGTGCCTCAGTCCTCTCTTGTAAAATGGGAATTCACTACCTGACTGACCTCCTTGGACAGGGAGTCCTGTTTGTCACTGGAACTGTACTCAGACTGATTATATTGCATCTAATGCAGCACTTACTATAAGGCCTGGCACATAATAAAAGATTAACAACTACTCCAATTATTGTTAAGTCATAAGATGCACCAACCACAGTTTTACACCCGACACCAAATACTATTGTATTTATTTTGCTAATAATGTGCATCTAGCTTTATTTTTATTTATTCTGATGACCTGACACCTGTCCACATGTTTTGTTTTGCTGTCTGTCTCTCCCTTCTAGACTGTGAGGGTGTTGTTGGGTAGGGACCATCTCTGTATGTTGTCAACTTGTATTTCCCAAGCGCTTAGTACAGTGCTCTGCACACAGTAAGCACTCAATAAATATGTTTGAATGAATGGATGAAGGAATGAACCAAGGGGCAAAATTCATTCTTTCATTTTCTGTGATCTTAATTGGTCATTCAATGAAAATTGTTGAGCAGAACGTAGGCCTCCCTAGCAAGTGTGGCCTAGTGGATGGAGCACAGGCCTGAGAGTAAGAAGGACTTGAGTTCTAATCCTGGCTCCACCATGTGTCTGCTGTGAGAGCTTGGGCAGGTCCCTTTTCTTATCTGTGCCTTGGTTTCCTCCTCTGTAAAATAGGGATTAAGACTGTGAGCCCCATGTGGCACAGGGACCCAACCTGATTTACTTGTATCCACCCGAGCACTTAGTACAATGCCTGGCACATCATCAAGAACTGTCAAGTCATTTCCATTCCATAGCAACTCTATGGAACGCTCCCCAGAATGTCCTATATTCTGCCATATCTGTAGTTGTTCTGGCATGTATATCCTAGTAAGCGCTTAACAAATACCAGAATTATTATTATTATTATTAGCAATATTCAGCATTTGGTCTCTCTAGCTGCTGCTGCTGCATATTAAACCAAGTTGAGCAAGAGGTTGGAGGCCTAGAAAAAGGCCACAGAGGACATGACTTTTCTGATCTGTCACCAGTCCCCCATGGGAGACCGAGTCCCACAGGGAGCTTGCTCTATTTTTCTTCCCCAAAGTTCCTACAGACCCACTCCATTCCTCGACCTTCTGATGTCCCTCTGAGGGACTCAGTGAAAATTTACTGAGCTCTTTTTCTTTGTTGAGCACTGTACTAGCACTTTTTTATGGTATTTGTTAAGCACTTACTATGTACCAGGCACTCTCCTAAGCACTAGGGCAGATACAATTTAATTGGGTCCCACATGGGGCTCACAGTCTTAATCCCCATTTTACAGATGAGGTAACTGTGTGGCTTAGTGCAATGAGCAAAGGTTTGGGAGTCAAAGATCGTGAGGTCTAATCCCACCTCTGCCACGTGTCAGCTGTGTGCCTTTGGGCAAGTCACTTCATTTCTCCGGACCTCAGTTACCTCACCTATAAAATGGGGATTAAGACTGTGAGCCCCATAGGGGATTACCTGATTACCTTGTATCTATCCCAGTACTTAGAACACTGATGGTGATGATGGTATTTGTTAAGCACTGAACTATGTGCAAAGCACTGTTCTAGGTGCAGGGGAGGCAACAAGGTGATCAGGTTGTCCCATGGGGGGCTCACAGTTTTAATCCCCATTTTACAGATGAGGTAATTGAGGCACAGAGAAGTTAAGTGACTTGCCCAAAGTCACACAGCTGACAGTTGGCGGAGCAGGATTTGAACCCATGACCTCTGACTCCAAAGCCCATGCTCTTTCCACTGAGCCACGCTGCTTCTCTCACTGCTTCGTACAGTGCTTGGCACATAGTAAGTGCTTAATACCCCCCTTTATGTATTTATTCCCCCCTTCTAATCAATCGTATTTATTGAGTGCTTACTGTGTGCAGAGCATTGTACTAAGTGCTTGGGAAGTACAAGTTGGCAACATATAGAGACAGTCCCTACCCAACAGTGGGCTCACAGTCTAGAAGGGGGAGACAGAGAACAAAACAAAACATACTAACAAAATAAAATAAATAGAATAGATATGTACAAGTAAAATAAATAGAGTAATAAATATGTACAAACATATATACATCTAGACTGTAAGCCCGGTGTGGGCAGAGCTCTGCACACAGTAAGCACTCAATAAATATGATTGAATGGATGAATGAATGAATGAACTGAGTCCCAGAAAACTGAAGTGACTTGCCAAAGCTCACACAGCAGACAAGTGGCAGAGCCAGGATTAGAACCCAGGTTCTTCTGACTCTCGGGCCTGTGGTCTAGCTATTATGCCATACTGCTTCTCCACTTATAATTTAGAAGAGTACAATAGAAGTAACAAAAACAATCTTTGCTTGCTCTCAAGGAATTTACACTCTAGCAGGGGAAAGCAACGGGTAAATTAATGATAATAGGATGAGCCAACCAAGTGTAAAGATAAGTACATAAATGTCATCAAGACGTACTGGTAGATGGGGGCATCCATGTACCTAGGTGACCGAAAATGCTGAATTAAAGGGAAATAAGGTGGGAGAGGAGAAATTAATCAGAGAAGGCCTCCTCAAGGAGATAAGATATTTAGAAGGGCTTTGAAGACAGGGAGAGCAGGGGTCAACCAGATAACAATAATAATGTTGGTATTTGTTAAGCGTTTACTATATGCCAAGCACTGTTTTAAGCACTGGGGTAGATATAAGCTAATCAGGTTGTCCCACATAGAGCTCACGGTCTTCATCCCCATTTTACAGATGAGGTAACAGGCACAGAGAATAATAATAATAATAATTTTGGTATTTGTTAAGCAGAGTGAAGTGACTTGCCCAAGGTCACACAGCTGACAAGCAACAGAGTCGGGATTAGAACCCATGACCTCTGACTCCCTAGCTTGGACTCTTTCCACTAAGTTTCAGGAAAGATGGAGGGCCTGAGCCGGAGTCCACCACAGAGGGATGATAACAAGGCTCAGTGAGTTAGTTGGATTGAGAGGAAGGAAATGTTAGAGCAAAGATGAGGAGGGAGAGGAACAAAGATAAGCAGTGGGGAGGGAGCTGATTGTGTTCCTTAAAATCAGTGGTCAGGAGTTGCTGCTTGAGGTACACAGGCGAGTGGCTGGGAACAACAGGATGTATCTCAGATCAGCTGCTGCTCAGATCACCCGTCTACATGTTTTGTTTTGTTGTCTGTCTCCCCCTTCTAGACTGTGAGCCCATTGTTGGGTAGAGACCATCTCTATATGTTAACAATTTGTACTCTCTATGTTGCTGACAAGCGGTGGAGCCGGGATTTGAACCCATAACCTCTGACTCCCAAGCCTGTGCTCTTTCCACTGAGCCCCCAACCCCTCCCAAATCAATCCCCTCCCTCTGACTCCCAAGCACGGGATCTTTCCACTAAGCCACGCTGCTTCTCATCAGAGGACATGGGTTCTAATCCTTCCTCCACCACTTGTCTGTGTGATCTTGGGCAAGCCACTTAACTTATCTGTGCCTCAGTTACCTCATCTGTAAAATGGGGATTAAGACTGTGAGCCCATGTGGGATAACTTGATTACCTTGTATCTACCCCAGCTCTTAGAACAGTGTTTGGCACATAGTAAATGCTTAACAAATACCATAATAATTATTATTATTCTGAAACTCTTGAAACATGCCAGGTTTCTAATAACTTATCAACCCTTATATTGTAATCCAAAACTAACTCTACGCAGTAATGAGAACTATATTAATGTCTGTGAAAAATCATCCAGAAAATCTCACTGCATTCCCTCACCTCCCTTTCCCCTCTTCTTCATATTTGGCTTTCCTTCGCACATGAGTCATGCAAAAATGGCTGCCAGCAATTCCAAAATGCTGAAATCAAGTGTGATGCCAGTTTGCTAATTAGGCAGAAATAGATTCTCATGCTCTTTGCGGTTTGGCCAGTTTTACCCAAAGTCAAACAGGAATCATTTGCCTACAAAACAATTTCTACCTTTTGCAGCAGAGAACTAAAGTCATATCGTTTGAAGGAAGGTGATGCTTCCAAACAGTCACTATCGAGAAGGGACTTAGTAGTTACTTAGCATCCATTGCCCCAAAGAGGAAAGATTAACAACAATGGAATTATCACTTTCAGTGACAAGACCATGACAAGCTTTCACAAGTTAGCTTTTCACTCCCCTCAGCCACAACTAAGAGAGCACACTTCACTCCTCTAACACAAACTGTTTACTAGGCCTCAATCTCACCTCTCTCACCAAGTTGATTCTTTCCTCATATCCGCCCTCCCACTTCATATCAAAGAGATAATCACTCTCCCCATTTAAAAACCCTACTATAATCATGTCTCCTCCAGGAAGCCTTCAATATTTAACCTCTCATCTCCCGAAAAATCGATAATATTTATTGAGCATTTACTGTGTGCAGAGCACTATATTGAGTGTTTGGGAGAGCACAATACAACAGAGTTGGTAGACATGTCCCCTGCCCACAGGAGATCACAGTCTAGAGAGGGAGACAGATAATATCTACCCTATGTCCCTCTCTACTGTGTTTCCATGAACTTGAGACCATACCCACTAAGAACCTATTCACCCTATAGCCAATCCTCACAGTACTTAGGAGAAGCAGCATGGCTGCTGTAATCCCCACTCTGTGACTTGTCTGCTGTGTGACATTGGGCGAGTCCTTTCAATTCTCTGTACCTCAGTTCCTCATCTGTAAAATGGGGATTGAGACTGTGAGCCCCATGTGAGACAGGGACTGTATCTAACCTGATTACCTTGTGTCTACCCCATCACTGACAACAGTGCTTGGCTCACAGTAAGCACTTAACAAATACCATTATTATTACACATCCTTAAACTCTGTTGCTTTAGTTTCTGTCATCATCATCATCAATCGTATTTATGGACCGCTTACTGTGTGCAGAGCACTGTACTAAGCACTTGGGAAGTACAAATTTGCAACATATAGAGACAGTCCCTACCCAACAGTGGGCTCACAGTCTAAAAGGGGGAGACAAAACCAAACATACTAACAAAATAAAATAAATAGAATAGATATGTACAAGTAAAATCAATCAATAAATAGAGTAATAAATATGTACAAACATATATACATATATACAGGTGCTGTGGGGAAGGGAAGGAGGTAAGATGGGGGGATGCAGAGGGGGACGAGGGGGAGAGGAAGGAAGGGGCTCAGTCTGGGAAGGCCTCCTGGAGGAGGTGAGCTCTCAGTAGGGCCTTGAAGGGAGGAAGAGAGCGAGCTTGGCGGATGGGCAGAGGGAGAGCATTCCAGGCCCGGGGGAGGACGTGGGCCGGGGGTCGATGGTGGGAAAGGCAAGAACGAGGTACGGTGAGGAGATTAGCGGCAGAGGAGCAGAGGGTGCAGGGTGGGCTGTAGAAGGAGAGAAGGGAGGTGAGGTAGGAGGGGGCGAGGTGATGGACAGCCTTGAAGCCCAGGGTGAGGAGTTTCTGCCTGATGCGCAGATTGATTGGTAGCCACTGGAGATATTTGAGGAGGGGAGTAATATGCCCAGAGCGTTTCTGGACAAAGATAATCCGGGCAGCAGCATAAAGTATGGATTGAAGTGGGGAGAGACACGAGGATGGGAGATCAGAGAGAAGGCTGATGCAGTAGTCCAGACGGGATAGGATGAGAGCTTGAATGAGCAGGGTAGCGGTTGGGATGGAGAGGAAAGGGCGGATCTTGGCAATGTTGCGGAGCTGAGCCCGGCAGGTTTTGGTGACGGCTTGGATGTGAGGGGTGAATGAGAGGGCGGAGTCGAGGATGACACCAAGGTTGCGGGCTTGTGAGATGGGAAGGATGGTAGTGCCATCAACAGAGATGGGAAAGTCAGGGAGAGGACAAGGTTTGGGAGGGAAGACAAGGAGTTCAGTCTTTGACATGTTGAGCTGTCAATCATTCTTGTTAGATTTTAAGCTCCTTGAGGGCAGGGATCATGTCTACTATTTTCTACTGTACTCTTCCAAGTGTTTAGTATGTGTTTATATATACACACACATGCATACAAGTGTCCTTGTTGGATTGACCAGGCTAACCTTTACTAACTCCTTACTATTCTTGTTCCCTTTAAATATTTCCATGAGAAGCAGATGGTCTTAGTGGAGAGACAATGGCCCTGGGAGTCAAAAGGACCTGAGTTCTAATCCCTGCTCTGCTACTAGTCTGCTGTGTGATCTTGGACAAGTCACTTCACTTCTGTGTGCCTCAGTTACCTCACCTGTAAAATGGGGAATAAGACTGTAAGCCACCATGTGGGACTGGGTCTATTCGAATATCTTGTATGCACTCCAGTGTCTGGCACATAGTAAGCACTTAACAAAAAATATTTTGTCTGGGTGGATAGTTCAGGCTCTATTTAGGTCCCATAACATTCTGGGACTTGTAGATATCCCAGAATGCAGGGGAAAGTTAATCCCACACTTCTCCCAAACAAACAGTCTCCAAGACGTAAATTTGGCTAGTGCTCTGCTGTTCTGATTTTCAACAAAAGGAACATGATCAACTCAATGATGCTCCTATAACTCTCCTTCAGTGATGCTACTGATGGTGAGATATATTACCCATGAGTATAATATTCGAGTGGAGCAGAAATTCTTGATTGCTAACCACCGATTCCTTCAGCATTGTACCCATGTAATAGTAATAATGATGGTATTTGTTAAGGGTTTACTCTGTATCAGGCACTGCCCTAAGCACTGGGGTAAATACAATCCAATTATGTTGAAAACAGTCCCAGTCCCACATGGGGCTCACAGTATTAATCATCATTTTACAGATGAGGTAACTGAGGCACAGAGAAATTAAGTGACTTGCCCAAGGTCACACAGCAGACAAGTGACAGATCTGGGATTAGAACCCGGGTCCTTCTGAGTCCAGCCCGTGCTCTATCCAGTAGGCCATGCTGCTTCCCCCCTCTAGACTGTAAGCTCCTTGTGGGCAGGGAATGTCCCTGTTAAGAAGGAGGGAAGGAGGGAGGGAGGAAGGAAGGAAGGAAGGAAGGAAGGAAGGAAGGAAGGAAGGAGGGAAGGGAAGGAAGGAGAGGGAAAGAGAGAGAGAGAGAGAGAGAGAGAGAGAGAGAGAGAGAGAGAGAGAGAGAGAGAGGCAGACAGACAGACAGACAGACAGACAGAAAGAAAGGCTAAAAAGGGGGCACTCTGCCTATGAATCTACAAGCTCCAGCTCCCTTGAGCTCCGGTTCCGAGTGGAGGAGCACCAGCCTGGGATCCCCCTTCAGGAGCTTCCTGATCTGGCCCTGGGAGTCAGAAGGACCTGAGTTTGAATCCCTGCAATCCACTTAGAATGAGCATGGTCAGTGGAAAGAGTCTGGGCCTCAGAGTCAGAAGACCTGCGTTCTTATCCTGCCTCAGCCAAGTGCTTGCTGTGTGAACTTGGGCACATCACTTAATTTCCTTTTGCCTCAGATTCCTCATCTGTAAAATGGAGATTCAATACCAGTCTAGATTCAATACCAGTCTAGATTCAATACTAGTTTTCCCTTCTACTTAGTCTGCGAAGCCCCCATGGGACAGGCACTGGTTTTAACCTGATAATCTTGTATCTAACCCAATGCTTGGCCTATAGTAAGTGCCTAGCAAAGTATTCCCTAGGAGGATGTTTTAATGTAATTGAGTACACTTGCAGGTGGCTACTTGCTCTCAACTGCCATAGATTCAGAAGGGGAACTCAGACTCCATGCCTGGCTGGTCTTATGGTGTGACTTACATTTGCCTTTGCTTTAGTTGGTTAACAGTGCTCAGCTATTCCACCTTGGTTTTTTGCTGTTGTTTCGTTTTTTAATGGTATTAAAAAGCACTGGGTAAATACAATCCAATCATGTTGAAAACAGTCCCAATCCCACATGGGGCTCACAGTCTTAATCATCATTTTACAGATGAGGTAACTGAGGCACAGAGAAATTAAGTGACTTGCCCAAGATTGTGTAAGACATATGGTGTGACTTACATTTGCCTTTGCTTTAGTTGGTTAACAGTGCTCAGCTATTCCACCTTGGTTTTTTGTTGTTGTTTTGTTTTTTAATGGTATTGGTTAAGCGCTTACTATGTGCCAGGCACTATATTAAGCACTGGAATAGATACAAGCTAACGATGTGGGACATCGTTCCTGTCCCTCATGGAGCTCACAGTCTTAATCTCCACTCAATCAATCAATCAATCAATCGTATTTATTGAGCGCTTACTATGTGCAAAGCACTGTACTAAGCGCTTGGGAAGTACAAATTGGCATCACATAGAGACAGTCCCTACCCAACAGTGGGCTCACAGTCTAAAAGGGGGAGACAGAGAACAGAACCAAACATACCAACAAAATAAAATAAGTAGGATAGAAATGTACAAGTAAAATAAATAAATAAATAAATAAATAAATAAATAGAGTAATAAATATGTACAACCATAATCACCACTCAATCACCACTCAATCACCACAGTGCCCGTGCAATGATAATAATGATGGTATTTTTTAAGTGCTTACTATGTGTCAGGCATTGTTCTAAGCATTAGGGTAGATACAAGCTTATCAGGTTGGACAGTTCCCTGTCCCACGTGGGGCTCACAGTCTTAACCCCCATTTTACAGATGAGGGAACTGAAGTTCAGAGAAGTTAAGTGACTTACTCAAGATCACACAGCAGATAAGTGGTGGACTTTGGATTACAACCCAGATCCTTCTGATTCCTAAGCCCACATTCTTTCCACTAGGCAACAAAACTTTTCCAAGCACTGTAACTCTAAAAATGCCCTCCTCTGCCCTCCTGCTCAGAACCCTAACAAGTCCATTATTACTATTATTATTGTTATTACCTAGTCTGGAATGATAGAGAACTAAAAAAATAAATACTCATCCCCATTAGCCATGAGTTTAATTGGTGTAGCGACCTTTCAGTTGTACCAAACACACACTGCACTACTTTATTCTTGCATATATTAAGGGAAACTGATTAATGCAAACCATGGCTATTATTAATTATCACCTATGAGGAAAACAGACTGACTTTTGGAAAATCCATTGACTTACACAGTTCAGCTTTGCATGAGAAATGACTGTTAAATAAGGCTGGAACAAGACCCAATTAGCACATACGAACATGAGCCTGTGAGTTGAGACTCCAAGGAGCCAGAGGGCTGGACATACCCAAGGCATCATCACATAATTACACTTCCTTAAGTGATCTGTTTCTTTGTAGTAAGATGCTTGAAACCACCCCATACATATGGTAACCTATAAAATTAACTTTCAGCTTTAAAGGAAAAAAAAAAATGAAACACTCGGCCCTGCCGTGCTAGTCCAGGATATAATTTCCCAAGCCCGTCCCTTTGTATTCACCAAAATAGGAAAGGTTAATGGTTATACTTCATGCTGCTGCCCGGATTATCTTTGTCCAGAAACGCTCTGGACATATTACTCCCCTCCTCAAAAACCTCCAATGGCTACCGATCAACCTGCGCATCAAGCAGAAACTCCTCACCCTGGGCTTCAAGGCTCTCCATCACCTCGCCCCCTCCTACCTCACCTCCCTTCTCTCCTTCTACTGCCCAGCCCGCACCCTCCGCTCCTCCACCACTAATCTCCTCACTGTACCTCGCTCTCGCCTGTCCCGCCATCGACCCCTGGCCCACGTCATCCCCCGGGCCTGGAATGCCCTCCCTCTGCCCATCCGCCAAGCTAGCTCTCTTCCTCCCTTCAAGGCCCTGCTGAGAGCTCACCTCCTCCAGGAGGCCTTCCCAGACTGAGCCCCTTCTTTCCTCTCCCCCTCGTCCCCCTCTCCATCCTCCTGTCTTACCTCCTTCCCTTCCCCACAGCACCTGTATATATGTATATATGGTTGTACATATTTATTACTCTATTTATCTATTTATTTATTTATTTTACTTGTACATTTCTATCCTACTTATTTTATTTTGTTGGTATGTTTGGTTCTGTTCTCTGTCTCCCCCTTTTGGACTGTGAGCCCACTGTTGGGTAGGGACTGTCTCTATGTGATGCCAATTTGTACTTCCCAAGCGCTTAGTACAGTGCTCTGCACATAGTAAGCGCTCAATAAATATGATTGATTGATTGATTGATTGATTATAAGACTCCAGCCATTCCTAGCCTCAGGACACAAGCGGACACTTTGGGAAACAACCCGGCTTTCTTTTACAGGACCATGCACATGGCTTCCCCAAAACTCTAGTATCCATTGGCCATCCTACTCCTTTTCCCACTCCTCTGACGCTAATCTCATTATTATTATTAACACTAATAATACTAATCATAGACAATAGTGAACTTAGCACTTAGAGAAGCAGCGTGGCTCAGTGGAAAGAGCACGGGCTTTGGAGTCAGAGGTCATGGGTTCGAATCCCGGCTCCGCCACATGTCTGCTGTGTGACCTTGGGCAAGTCACTTAACTTCTCTGTGCCTCTGTTACCTCATCTGTAAAATGGGGATTAAGACTGTGAGCCCCACGTGGGACAACCTGATTACCTTGCATTCCCCCCACCGCTTAGAACAGTGCTTTGCACATAGTAAGCGCTTAACAAATGCCATCATCATCCTCATCATCAATAGTGGTATCTGTTAAACATTCACAAGGCACTAAGCACTGTACAAAGTACTGAAGTACACCTAAGATGGCCAGTTTTGACAGAGTTTCTGTCCGACATGGGGCTAGAATCAGCGTGGCTCAGTCGAAAGAGCACGGGCTTGGGAGTCAGGGGTCATGGGCTCAAATCCCGGCTCCGCCAATTGTCAGCTGTGTGACTTTGGGCAAGTCACTAAGCAGCGCTTAGAACAGTGCTTTGCACATAGCAAGTGCTTAATAAATGCCATTATTATTACTTAACTTCTCTGGGCCTCAGTTCCCTCATCTGTAAAACGGGGATTAAGACTGTGAGCCCCACGTGGGACAACTTTATCACCTTGTAACTTCCCCAGTGCTTAGAACAGTGCTTTGCACATAGTAAATGCTTAATAAATGCCGTCATTATTATTATTATTATTATTATTATTATAGACTAAGAGGGGCAGAGCATGGGTATTTCTTCCCCACTTTATACGTAAGGAAATGGAGGAGCAGAAAAGCTAAGTGGCTTGCCCAAGGTCACAAGTGACCTAATCATTCCCTTCATCCCATTCTCGCTCTCCTGACTCAACGCTCTATGTTGCTCAGTACTTTTGCAAAAGCCTTTGTCTTCCGTCCCATAACCCAGGAGCTTCATCAAGGCCCATCTTGCTTCCCCTATTACTTCTTAATGCCGGGATATTACATCAAACAGCCTGATCATGCTCCTCATATCTTTGACTGTGTCATGAATAAATGTACCAGAGAATATGTTTACCTGAAGACTTACATGTGCTTAGTTAAGCTCCAGTGTAATTGTCGAGCACTATTAGAAGGATATACTGTAACCACCTCCCCATTCCTCCCTTTCATACTCCTGCTCTTCCCTTATTCCCAGTGACTTTCCCACTCTTCCTTCATTGCGTTCCAAACCTGGCAATCTCCTTCCCCAATTACACAACCTTCCCACCTTCCAGATATTTTTATTTTGTAAATTAATCGTAGCGAAAGCTCCTTCCAGAAGCTCAACCTCTCCTCGGCCCAACCGGAGACATGAGAACAGATTATTGGATTGGTGTGCAGGAGGAGAGGTTCAACAGCAGTAGTGGCAACACTTGGGAGGCAATACTTGGCAACACTTGTGCCACCCCTTTTCGGAGCTCTGCCAATCAGGCCCTGCCCCCTGTTACCCCGTGGCTTTAACTGAAGAAGGGAGGCAGGCTAAAACAGGATGGAGGAGGGTGGTGCCTTTGCAGTCTTGGCTGTGACTGTTATTAGTTCATGAGAGAAAGAGAAAGCACTGGAGCATTGGCAAGGTGGGAAGACTGCAGAGAAGGCAGGGGGGTGAAGGGGAGTTTAGGATACGAGAGAGGGCAAGAAGGATGCTGAGCGGGTGGAGAAGAAGTTGGGAGAAGAAAGGAAAGAGGAGGACGAGATGGCTCAGTGGAAAGAGCACGGACTTTGATGTAAAAGGTCGCAGGTTCAAATCCCCGCTCTGGCAATTGTCAGCTGTGTGACTTTGGGCAAGTCACTTAACTTCTCTGTGCCCCAGTTACCTCATCTGTAAAATGGGGATTAAGACTGTGAGCCCCCTGTGGGACAACCTGATCACGTTGTAACCTCCCCAGCGCTTAGAACAGTGCTTTGCACATAGAAAGCGCTTAATAAATGCCATCATTATTGTTATTATTATTTATCTACTCTGAGTGGATGCAACCAATCACTGGGATCTATGTATTAGAGAAGCAGCGTGGCTCAATGGAAAGAGTCCGGGCTCTGGAGTCAGAGGTCGTGGGTTCAAATCCCGACCGCCACTTGTCAGCTGTGTGACTTTGGGCAAGTCACTTAACTTCTCTGTGCCTCAGCTCCCTCATCTGTAAAATGGGGATGAAGACTGTGAGCCCCCAGTGGGACAACTTGATCAGCTTGCATCCCCCAGTGCTTGGCACATAGTAAGCATGTAACAGATACCATCATTATTATTATTATTGTTATTAATAATAATAATACTGATATTTGTTTAGCACTTCCTATGTGCCAAGCAGTGTTCTACGCTCTGGGGTAGATACAAAGCAATCAGGTAGGACACAGTCCCTGTCCCATATGGGACTCACTATCTTAATCCCCATCTTACAGATAGCTGAGGCACAGAGAAGAAGTGACTTGGCCAAGGTCACACAGCAGACAAGTGGTGGAGCCGGGATTACATATGCCAGGGTCAATCGGAAATCATACAGGGCATATCCCCAGGTGCAAGTAGGGGACGGTGGTCATAACCTGAGGCTGGCCTGACTTTTGTCCCCACTGAAGCATGTCCTGACTGATTTTTCCATCTCTACTCTCCCGGCCACCCCCTCAGGCTAGCACCTGGAGAGTTTCCAGTACTCTACCAATCTCGACTATAGGAAGGAGAGTCAAGCAGAGGCATATCCATTCCATTCCTAGCTTTGGCAATGGCTAGGGAGTGGAAGGTCATCTGCTACAAGTCAAAACTCAGCTGTGCTGGGCAGCAGTGGCGTGGGAGAGTATCAAGGGCAGAGACTTATTCACTCCACGGAAGGAGGCAATGGTAAACCACTTCCGTATTTTTAACAAGAAAACTAAGAATACACTGCCAGAAGGAATGCAGATGGAAGTGGGGTGTCCTGGGAGAGATGAGTCCATGGTGCCGCTACAGGTCGGACATGACTCGACAGCATAAGACAGCAACAATAACTCTCTTATCCATTCCCTCCCCAGTACGAAGTTATGAAAACATAGCTCTGGGCATAATGCAGATATTTTATTTATTTTGTACTTCAATCAATCAATCGTATTTATTGAGCGCTTACTGTGTGCAGAGCACTGTACTAAGCACTTGGGAAGTACAAATTGGCAACATATAGAGACAGTCCCTACCCAACAGTGGGCTCACAGTCTACAAGGGGGAGACAAAACCAAACATACTAACAAAATAAAATAAATAGAATAGATATGTACAAGTAAAATAAATAGAGTAATAAATATGTACAAACATATATACATATGTACAGGTGCTGTGGGGAAGGGAAGGAGGTAAGATGGGGGGATGGAGAGGGGGACTTGAGCTTGAACCTGTAGCTTCCATGCCACCTCCATTTGTTATACGAAGTCCGATCAATTAGCCTTTCTGTATTGGCCAGTATCACCTGTTTCAGATTCTCCTGGAAGCCAGAGACTGTGTCTGCTGTACAGCACCCAAAGTAGTACCATGAGCACATTAGGACTAATAATATTGTTATTATTAATAATTAGGACTAATAGGACATCTTTGAAGTCTTTCAAAAGACAGCCTTCTGTTTAATTAGGCTCTGATTATGGTCCTCTTCTGTAGCAGCCACACCAAAATAAACAAAATAAAATTAAGCCTGAAACAGCTTGTGTGGTGAGAGCACCACTATCTCTGTGTTTATACTAGTACTCCACAGGAAGTGCTGCAGCGGAGGTTCAGACATAAATGATCTGTGAGCAATGGGTAAGCAGAATTCTCCTTGGTTAAGGCCGCCACCACCACAGTTGTACTTTTGAAGTTCCCAGGAAACAGGGCAAATTGAAGTTACTTATGTCAGCAATCCTTTCCCAGAATGGAGTCCTGAGGTTTAGTTGGACTGCATCTGATGCTTTCCCAGAGACGATAACTAGACCGCTGGTTAATTCATAGGGATTATAGGGTCAGCATTGCTTAGTGGATAGAGCGCGGGCCTAGGATTTAGAGGATCTGGGTTCTAATCCCAGCTCTGCCACACGTCTGCTGTGTGATTTGGGGCAAGTCATTTAATTTCTCTGTGAAATGGAGATTAAGAGTGTGAGCCAGCTCAGTGGAAAGAACATGGGCTTTGGAGTCAGAGGTCATGGGTTCAAATCCTGGCTCCGCCAATTGTCAGCTGTGTGACTTTGGGCAAGTCACTTAGCTTCTCTGTGCCCCAGTTACCTCATCTGCAAAATGGGGATTAAGACTGTGAACCCCTCATTGGACAACCTCCCCAGTGCTTAGAACAATGTTTTGCACATAGTAAGTGCTTAGTAAATGCCATCATTATTATTATATGCTTAACAAGTACCATAATTGTTATCTACTTAAAATAATTTTGTGTTTTACTAACTAAATGTGCCTCAAATGTAAATTTAAAGGACCATTATGTGTTTTGAAGCTTGCTGAGTGTCATCACGGGCAGGGATTCTACTGAGCCCCGATTGGCTTCTCATAATATTCTGACACAGACAAATTTCATTATGCTTTAACTGCGATTAACAGTCCTGCCACTCATAACATTTAAATTCATATGCCCTGTCATGAATCCCAAGGGTTGATGTTTTCTGACTGGTTCTAGCACTTTTCTTCTTGGGCTCTTGAGAAGGCTGAACAAGGTTTTTAGCACTTCATTAGTGCATTGCAATAATGTTAACTTATTCCTTGAGGTAGACACTTAATACCACCAAAATATCTAATACCAACTCAGGCAAACCAATATATACAATATAAGCACCTAAATTCAATCTTTAATCTCTGTTCAGTAGGTGTCAAAGCTTATGGCACATATCTAGTCATCTAAATTTACCCTCAGGAGTTTCTTAGGATGGGATTTCCATTTTACACTTCCCACCAATTCTCATTCCTCCAGAATTATGTTATATATAGGGGCCGGGGGGTGGGGGGGCGGGGGGGGCAGTGACCAGTTATTCTCCCAGTTACAGTGGAAATATCCCTCCCTCTGAGTGAGACTTCCAAAGGACAGAACAATGTCCAACCATCTGAGGAGCAATACATGGTGGAAGTGGGAGAGGGAGAAAGAGGCCAGAAAGGGATGCAAGCATCCAAACAGAAACAAATTCAGAGGAAGAGAGATTGCAAAACTCCCTTCCTGATGCTGACTCACCCCAACCTAATGACCTGAAATACAATTACTCTCCTCCCTTTGAAGTCTTTTTGAAGGGAATCTCCTCCAAGAGGCCTTCCCTGACTAAGCCCTCTTTTCCATTTCTTCAACTCCCTTCTGCATCACCCTGGCTTGCTCCTTTTATATTTCACCCCCCACCCATCTCCACTGCACTTATGTCCATATCTGTAATTGATTTATTTATATTAATATCCTTCTGCCCCTCTAGACTGTAAATTTGCTGTGGAGGGAATGTCAGCTATTTTGTTGTATTGTACTCTCCAAGCACTTAGTACAGTGCTCTGCATACAATAAGAGCCAAATACGATTGACTGACTGACCCCAATTCATTCACTCATTCATTCAATTGTATTTATTGAGTGATTACTGTGTGCAGAGCACTGTACTAAGCGCTTGGGAAGTACAAGTCAGCAACATATAGAGACGGTCTCTACCCAACAACAGGCTCACAGTCTAGCAGGGGGAGACAGACAACAAAACAAATTCCATCTCTTGGCATCTTGTCTCAACCTGGAAACTCTCCCCTTCTTCAAAGCCTCTCTAAAATTATATCCTCCAGGAGGTCTTTCCTGATCAATTCTGATTTCCTCACCCTTTAACCCTCTCAATTTTTGCTTCCTCACCTCTCCATCACCTAAGCACTTGTGTACCCCTACTGCACAAACGGACATCTTTTTTTATATATTTCCCTCCCTACCTGTAATTTACTTTGCCTCCTTTGCAACATTTTAAGCTCCCTAAGGACAGAGATTTGTCTATTAATTCTTTTGTAGTCTCCCAAGTGCTTATTGTAGTGAGCCCTCAGCGAGCCATTTTACGAGTGACTGTTTGTGATCCCGTGAACAACAGCAGCGAAGAATGAATTCATTTAGAGAAGCACCGTGGCTCAATGGAAAGAGCATGGGCTTTGGAGTCAGAGGTCATGGGTTCAAATCCCGGCTCCACCAATAGCTGTGTGACTTTGGGCAAGTCACTTAACTTCTCTGGGCCTCAGGTATCTTATCTGTAAAATGGGGATGAAGACTGTGAGCCCCATGTGGGACAACCTGATCACCTTGTATTCGCCCCAGTGCTTAGAACAGTGCTTTGCATGTAGTGCTTAACAAATGCCGTCATTATTATTATGAAGGAACTAGGCTGCTCTGCTCCAGGACAGACCATTGTGGGGCCTGCCTGCTGAGTGGAACATAGGAGAAGAGGCCTTCCCTCCCTGCTCTACCTATTAACGGGCCTGTTCCAATCAACAACGGCCACATAGAGCCACATCTTGATGCCTAAGGCAGAAGAACAGCAGTCCCTTTGAATGGTGAGGAAGATGGAGCGGTAGGAGTCTTGCGTCAGCTGTCGGAGCCACCAGCGTCGACTCAAGGATAGCCAACCCGGCAGGAACTTCTCCAAACCTTCGGATGTGGAATCAACGTTACAGATTCAGTGAAATGCATCAGTTGGCCACCTTCGTGTGTTGGAGCGGGTGTCAGTGTGTGTGTATATGTGTTACCCCCCTGCACATAGGTGAAGCATTAAGTAAAGCTGTCCACAGTAATCCTGGTGGTTTGGTTCTTCACTTTGAACTCGGTACGGAGAGCCTGTTTTAGGAAATTCCAGGTTGGTATGGGCCCCAAGCTCATGGCACTTAATACAATGCCCTGCACAGAAGAAGCACTCCAATAGTATTGATTGCTGACTACATGGAACAAACCATAGGAGTTTAACGATGCAGCGTGGCTCAGGGGAAAGAGTCTGGGCTTGGGTGTCAGAGGTCATGGGTTCAAATCCTGGCTTTGCCACTTGTCAGCTGTGTGACTTTGGGCAAGTTAACTTCTCTGGGCCTCAGTTACCCCATCTGTAAAATAGGGATTAAGATTGTGAGCCCCACGTGGGACAACCTGATCACCTTGTATCCTCCCTAGCACTCAGAACAGTGCTTTGCACACAGTAAGTGCTTAACAAATGCCATAATAATGATAATAATAATAATTGTGGTATTTGTTAATCACTTATTATGTTCCAAGTACTGTACTAAATGCTGGAGTGGATACAGGCAAATCAGGTTGGAAAGTGTCCCTGTCCCATGTGGGGCTCACAACCTCAATCCCCATGTTACAGATGAGGCAACTGAGGCACAGAGAAGTGAAGTGATTTGTCTAAGGCCACACAGCAGACAAGTGGCCAATTAACGTGGGCACCTTATCTGAATCCCCTACCACCTGGATCATCCCACCATTGCCCTCCCATCATTATCACCACCAGGCTTGGATTCTAGCTAACACTGCAGTGCATTGCTCTGCTCACAGTTTAGCAGCCTTGCTTGCATCAGAACTTGGCTGCTCTTAGTGGCTCTCTGGGAGTGTTCATCATCCTACTCCTCCCTCCTTGTGCTGGAGAAGGCCTAGATTGTGGTCAATGCATATTCTTTAACCAAAACATTCATTCAGTCATATTTATTGAGCACTTACTGGGTGCAGAGCACTGTACTAAGCACTTGGGAAGTACAAGTTGGCAACATATAGAGACGGTCCCTACCCAACAGTGGGCTCACAGTCTAGAAGCTAAGCACTTTGGAGATTACAATGAATGGAAAGGACACAGTTCCTGTAATATGAATAATGATTACGGTATTTGTTAAGCACTTATTCTGTACCAGGCACTGTTCTAAACTCCAGGGTTGATCCGAGTTATTCCAGTTAGACACAGCCCCTCTCTCATATAGGGTTTACAGTCTTAATCCTTATTTGACAGATGAGGGAACTGAAGTTAATGACTTGTCCAAGATCACATAGCAGGCAAGTAGGAGAACCAGAATTAGGACTGAAGCCCTCCCGATTACCAGGCTTGGGCTCTATCCACTAGACCACATTGCTATCCCACCTCCTCCACTAATGTGCTGTGTAGCCTTGGGCAAGCTACTTAACTTTTCTTTGCCTCAGTTACCTCATCTGGAAAATGAGGATTAAGACTGTGAGCCTCAGATGGGTCAACATAATTACTCTGAATATACCTCAGCACCTAGAACAGTGATTGGAACACAGTAAGTGCTTAATAAATGTCATAATTATTATTATGAGCTGAACAGGAAGATAAAAAGTATTTACAGAAAAGAGAACAAAGCCACAACTAGTAGGGTGTAAGTGTTTTTTTTCCCCATTCTCCAAGAAATGCAACCCCTCTAGCCACTCTTTTGTTTTTTTGTTGGTGATTCTTCCTCCTTACTCCACAATTGTGGGTGTTTCTGAAAGCTCTGTTCTGGGTCCCCTCCTTTCCATATTTTTTATTTATTTCCTCGAGGAATGTTCTCCCATGACTTCAGCTAACATCGCTCTGTGGTTTGCTCCAAAATCTACCTTGCAAGCCACAATCTCTCACATCTTCTGTGGTTTCACGTTTCCTCTTGCCCCAGGACATCTCCAAATAATAATAATAGCATTTATTAAGCACTTACTGTATGCAAAGCACTGTTCTAAACACTGGGATGGTCACAAGGTGGTCAGGTTGTCCCATGGGGGACTCACAGTCTCAATCCCCATTTTACAGATGAGGCAACTGAGGCACAGAGAAGTTAAGTGCCTTGCCCAAAGTCACACAGAGGACAATTGGAGGAGCCGGGGTTTAAGCCATGACCTCTGACTCCAAAGCCCGGGCTCTTTCCACTGAGCCATGCTGCTTCTCAAATGAATGTACCACCAGCACCTCAAGCTCAGTATTTCTAAAACTGAACTTATCTTCCCTCTCAAGTTCCTGATGTGTCAACTGAAACAGGAATCACTGGCTAAACAGACTGACCTATCCTTCATCTCTGCCAAACCCTCTCCAATATTGCTGGGAGGGTATAACAGAAGAGAGTCCCTGAGAAGGATTTGTGTGAAGGGTAATTGATCAATCAATCATATCTGTAGAGTGCTTAATGTGTGCAGAACATCGTACTAAGCACGTGGGAGAGTACAATATAACAGAGTTGGTTGATGAATTCCCGGCCCACCAGGAGCTTACAGTCTAGCGGGGGAGACAGACATCAATATAAATAAATTATGGATTTGTACATAAATCCTGTGGGCTGGGGTGAAGAAAGGGTGCAAATCCAAATGCAAAAGTGACATAGAATGGAGAGGGTGCTAGGGGAAATGAGGGCTAAGGTGGGGGAGAAGAAATGATTATGATATGATATATGAAGATATGATATTATTTTAGACTGTGAGCCCACTGCTCGTTAGGGACTGTCTCTATATGTTACCAACTTGTACTTCCCAAGTGCTTAGTACAGTGCTCTGCACACAGTAAGCACTCAATAAATACGATTGATGATGATGATGATTGCAATAAGGCTTTGAAGGTGGGGAGAGTAATTGTCTGTCACATATGAAGGGGCAGGGAGGTCCACACAAGAAACATATCTTCTCCAATCCATGTGAGTCTAGAGAGCCCATTCTTTGGAGGTTTATAGCAGCCAGCCTAAAACCCCCACAAAACCAAAATACAATTTCTTTCACTTCTCAGTATGCTGCATTCTCCCCCAGTGGATACACGACTGGCAGGAGTCAGGGTGTGTAAATGGCATGGTGCAAACCACTTGTACTACAATAACATTTTGTATACACATTCTTGATCCTAAAGTCACAGAACTGGATCCTGATGGGATCCAAAAAGTCCAGTTTCCCTCTAAGATTGGAGAGGAATTGCCTTGATGAATTGAGCATCCGTTTCTATGCTCGCAGCTTATTAGGAACACATATTTATTTTGATATCTTTGTGCAGAAGAAAGCAAAGGAGGAGTATCACTTAGGTGGCTAGCCCCATCATTTATAGTTGATTAGCCCTAGCAAGTCAAGAATCAAGTCTGCTCAACCCTCTGATGCATCAAATAATAGCTATCTTCAAGGTGGTTGAGTGACCAAGAGATTTAAAATATATTTGACTTATGCAAAACCATAGAGTTGAAATGCATATTATTTTCCAAATACAAGAGAGTCAAATGAACAATACCATCTTTACCCTATCAAGCAACCCTCTTCAATGCCGTGAATACAACCACCAATGTTCTCACCAACATACTACGATCTCTGGGTGCCTATATCACCTTTACTTTTTTAATGTTATTTGTTTAGTGTTTACTGTATGTCAGGCACCATGCTAAGCAGAAAGGAAGATACAAGGTAATCAGGTTGGACAGAATCCGTGTCTCATAAGGGGCTCACAATCTTAATCCCCATTTTCCAGATGAGGTAAGTGAGACACAGACAAGTTAAATGACTAGTCCAAGGTCCCAAGCAGAGAGGGCAGAGGCAGGATTAGAACACAGGTCTCCTGACTCCCAGGCCTATGGTCTATCCACTAGGAAACACAGCTTCTCATGATCACCTCAATATTATGTATTACATTTGTTTTTTGTTGTTGTTTTTTTTTAAAATCACATGAATCAAGGTTTCAAGCCATAGGGCAAGCATGCGAATTCATGAGCCATATTATAAAAGCAGTTTAACCACCAACAATGGCAGAAAGACCATGGAAAGTTTCATGGTTCCAGTTTTACTTCTTCCCACTGATTTGAAAAGCTATGCGTCCCTCATAGAGCACATTTTTTAAGGCTCCTATTCATATTCACATTCCCATTTCTTCCTAGAAAGTTGTGGTTACTAAGGAATTCTGGGACATACAGCCCAGGAGGCATATAGGAAGTGTACACTCAGGGAAATAAGGAATTCTTGCACTAAATTCCCTACAGCATCACAGTCTTTGGTCAACATTCCCCAGGCAGATGTGACTCCGAGTGTACCCCAGAGAAGCTATACCAACAGGCACCATGCTGGGATTGTCCACTTCTCTAGGCCTGAAGGGAGTTTCGAATTATTTATTTTGCATAAATTTCAGATAATGATTAAATGGCCCACTTCCAATGAGCAATTGATCTTTATAAGCATTGCTGATGATGGCAGGTGCTACCCTCCCTGGAGCATTACTTCACAACCTCATTCTCCAAAAATCTCATAATCCAACTTATCCAGCTCAAGAGAGAGATAATGAGCCCCACTAAAGCAATCAATCAATGATTTTAAAAGTCCTTGGGAATCTCAAAGATGAGAATCAGGAACCTGAAAAGGGCAGTTCATGCCTAGCGAAGTGAGCCAGGTGTGTGTAATTACTTGCCTACTGTGAAATGCTATGCAGACAGGGAATATGAACGGGCTGGAAAATCCACCTGAAGTATGAGAAGGCAGAATTGAGGGAGAAGAATGAAGAGGAAGGGAATCATAAAGACAAAAGAGTGAGGGGGGTGTAGCCAGAAAGATGGTTCAAGAACTTTACTTTGAGGGGCAAATATGTGTGTGTTTGGCGGGGGGGTGGGGGGAGGAGGCACTGAGTTTTCCCTTAAAATGTAGCTTTGAATTAGAAACCCAAGATAAAGTGAAAAAGAGAAAGAAGAATAAGTAGTGTAGGTTAAAAACAAATTAGTCTAAGGACCATGGTCAAGATATTCTGGATTTTTTTTCTTTGTTTCTGTTATCTTGCAGTAAGGCAATTAGCCTAGTCTTCCCTTGAGGGAAATAATAATAATAATAATGATGGTATTCACGCTTAACTATGTGTCAGGCACCGTACTAAGCGCTGGGGTTGATACAAGCAAATCATGTTGGACACAGTCTCTGTCCCATGTGGGGCTCACAGTCTCAATCCTCTTTTTACAGTCAAGGTAACTGAGGCCCAGAGAACTGAAGTGACTTGCCCAAGGTCACACAGCAGACAAGTGGCCAAGCCGGAATTAGAACTCATGACCTTCTGCCTCTCAGGCCTGTGCTCTATCCACTATACCATGGAAAGAAGAAAACAAAGGCTTCTGATTCTCGCGATACACATATACAATTGAGGTTGCCCTACCATGTAAGAACATTTAATTCGGTGACTCAATCAGGCAGTGGTATTTATTGAGTGCTTTCTGTGTGCAAAGAACTGTATTATAAGCACTTGTGAGAGTACAACAGACTTAAAAAATAATAATAATAATCGTGGTATCTGTAAGCACTTACTATGTTCCAGGCACTGTACTAAGCACTGGGATGGATACAGGTACATCGGGTTGGACACAGTCCTTGTCCAGCATGGGGCTCACAGTCTTAATTTCCATTTTACATATGGGGGAACTGAGACACAGAGAAGTGAAGTGACTTACCCAAGGCCACACAACAGCAAGTGGAAGAGCTGGGATTAGAACTAAGGACCATGGTCAAGCTATTCTGGAAATGTTTTCTTTGTTTCTGTTATCCTGCAGTAAGGCAATTAGACTAATCTACCCTGGAGGGAAACAAGAAAACAGAAAGCTTCTGACTCTTATGAGACATGCATACACTTGAGGTTGCTGCTTGGCAGAAATGTTCCCTGCCCACAAGGAGTTTACAGTCAAGAGGGGGAGCCATACTAAAATAATATATGTATATAGTAAAAATAATTATGGCATTTGTTAAGCACTTACTATGTGCCAAGCACTGTTCTAAGCACTGGGGTAATAATAATAATAATAATAATAATAATAATAATAATAATAATAATAATAATTTTGGTATTTGTTAAGCGCTTACTATGTGCAAAGCACTGTTCTAAGCACTGGGGAGGATACAACGTGATTATGTTGTCCCATGTGGGGCTCACAATCTTACTCCCCATTTTACAGATGAGGTAACTGAGGCACAGAGAAGTTAAGTGACTTGCCCAAAATCACACAGCTTACAAGAGGCAGACCTGGGATTAGAACCCATGACCTCTGACTCCCAAGCCCGGGCTCTTTCCTCTGAGCCATGCTGCTAAGGTTGCCTCACGTGGGGCTCACACTCTTAATCCCCATTTTACAGATCAGACAATTGAGGCACAGAGAAGTTAAACGGCTTGCCCAAGGTCACCCAGCAGATAAGTGGCAGAGGTGGGATTAGAACCCACATCCTCTGACACTCAAGCTCATGCTCTTTCCACTAATTCATGTGCATAAGTGTTGTGAGATTGAGGGTGAAGTAAACATCAAGCATTTAAGGAGTACAAATCCAAGTACATACGTGATGAAAAAGGAAGTGGTAGGAAAAATGAAGGCTTAGTCAGGGAAGTCCTCTCGGCAGATATGTGATTTTAATAAGGCTCCGAAGGTGAGGAGAGTGATGATCTGTCATTTACAAAGGGGAGGGAGTTCCAGGCTGGAGAGAGAATGTGGGTAAGGGGTCAAGGATAAGATAGGTGAAATTCAAGGTAATATATTTCAAAATCTGTCTCCCCCTTTCATTCTTTCATTCAATCATATTTATTGAGCACTTACTGTGTGCAGAGCACTGTACGAAGCGCTTGGGAAGTACAAGTTAGCAACATATAGAGACAGTCCCTACCCAACAATGGGCTCACAGTCTAGAAGGGGGAGACAGACAACAAAACAAAACATGTGGACAGGTGTCAAGTCATCAGAATAAATAGAAGTAAAGCTAGATGCACATCATTAACAAAATAAATAGAATAGTAAATATGTACAAGTAAAATAAATAGAGTGATAAATCTGTACAAACATATATAAAGGTGCTATGGGGAGAGGAAGGAGGTAGGGCCGGGGGGATGGGGAGTGGGCAGGGAATGTGTCTACCAACTTTGTTGTACTCTCCCAAGCACTTAGTGTTCTACACTCATGGTAAATGGTCAGTAAATACAACTGATTAGATAATAGTGATAAATTTTATTTATTTATAGGAATGACTGTCTCCCGCACTAGATTGTATGCTTGCTGTGGGGAGGGAATGTGTGCTTCTTGTTATATTGTACTCTTCCAAGCACTTAGTACAGTGCTCTGCACAGAGTAAGTACTTAATGAATACGATTGACTGACCGAGTAGATAGGTATTAGAGGAGCAAAGTTTGTGGGCTCATTTGAAATAAATCAGAGGTTCCATATTTCCTATAAAAAAACCAATTTGCCCTGTGGATATTTTTCCCAACTCCTTGAAAACTAGGTGTAGTACTGCAGTTCTGTCAAAATGCTGCACAGTAGATTGCTCCAATGTGTAGTTTGATTATCTTACTTCTGCCAGAGCTTTCTGAATTTTTGTGCATGTTTTTGTGCTTCAACCACTGATCCATGATTGAATTCTCTCAGCAATTTCTAGGTATTCTTTGTCAAAAGCTAGCCACTGGTAGTTGCAGAGAACATCATTTTCTTATCTTCATCCAATTTTGATAATACAACACTATGGATGGCAACTCTATAGCTCTACCCACATTGGTTTCCCTCTGAAAAACAAATTATCTTTGCTTTAATAACAATTCTGTCATCCTAACAAATTGTGTATCAAAACCTTCTCCACTCCCATGAGTGCTAGAGCCTGGCCTGGATATTTATCTTCTGAAATGGCTGGAAGACAAGCAGTAAATATGACTTTCTTCACTTGCCAATAGAGAAATTGAGGTTTAAACAGATTAACTTCTCTAACCCCCAGATGTTCTCGGTGCCTACTCCTTCTTCGCCACCTACGTACTTGGATCTGTACCCTTTGAGCACATGATATTATTCATCCCAGCCTCAGGCTCACAGGATTTATGTACATATCTAATAATTTATTTTCATGTCTGCCTCTGTTTCCGGACTGTATGTAAACTCTTGGTGGGCAGAGAACATTCCTACCAACCCCATAGTATATCTCGTCCTTCTCACGGACAACTTCTCCCCTATCTCTGGTCTGGAACACCCTCTGGATTCATAAATGACAATCACCCTCCCCACCTTCAAAGCCGTATTAAAAGCACATCTCAAAAAAAAAAATAAATCTTCCCTAAGGTCTCATTCCCTCTTCTCCCACTCCCTTCTGAATCACCCTTGCACTTGGATTTATGCCCTTTATTCACCCCCTCCTTGAGCCCCAGTGTACTTAAGTACATATCTGTAATGTGCGTATCTATTTTAATGTCTGTTTCCTACTCTAGACTCAAAGCTCACTGTGGATTAGAAACATGTCTATCAACTCTGTTACATTGTACTCTTCCAAAGGCTTAGTACACTACTCTGCACACAGTAAATGCTCAATAAATATGATTGATAAGTTCAACTGATTCTATTGTACTCCCCCAAATGTTTGGTACAGTGCTCTGAAAACAGTAAGTGCTTCCACTGTGTGGTTGGTTAATTCTCAGCCCAAGAACTGGAACTCACAGACCTTACAAGTAATAGCCACTACTCCTTGTCCTTTCAAAATAGCTATTAAGTCTCAACTCACATATCTCGCTTCTTTCTCCTCAATCCTTAGTCAGCCCCCAGCCACATCTTCGGGCACTAAAACCTTTCTGTTAATTAGAGGCTGCTGTATTCCACCTTGGAAAATACTAAACCAGGCTGAATCACCTCACAATTTAGCAGGGAAGATTTTTATGTTAGGATGAATTGCTTCCATGCTTGTCTCCCTTTGCTCTGGATTGCTTCCCTGGATCATTTATACATTGATATCTGAATCCACCAATAGACTTTAAGGTCCGTGGTTAGGGCTTGTGTCTACCAACTTTACTGCACTCTCCCAAGCATTTAGTTTAGTTCTCTCCAGAGATAAAGTTCTCAATAAATACCATTGTTTAATTGATTGGGAGGTTTGGGCAAATGGAGAAAAGAGAAAAGGGGAAATTTCCTTTCTTTCCATACCTGATAGACTTGCACAGCTCCCGGGCCTAGAAAAAGTTCAGAGGAACTACAAAAGTGATAGGACTTGCAAACAAGGCAATAGCAGCCTCAGTTGAGCAAATGAGCAGGAAAAACATGATGAAAAAATAAGGAGGTTAACGATCAGAGAGGAGGGATCTGGGAGAGGATCCCCACCTTAATGGTTATAAGTTAAAAGGAAACAGCACAAGGGATATTTTGCTTGTCAAAGTATCTAAGCGTTATGGTGACAGCATTGATCTCAAGCAGCAATTATATTTAGGCTGTTTCTATGTTCATATTGAAAAGTCCAAGCAGATTTACTTAATTGATCACTTGCCATGCTGATTGCTATACTTGTATCATGCTAATATGAAAAGAATGCTCAGCTCAGGCTGAGAGAGGCTATTCCATAAAATAAACCTCTTGAACCCTCTGAAATATTTTCCCAGCAGATAGGAGTTTGTTATCGGGTTAGATGTATACTGGCATTTCTCAAGTCTGTACTAAGATTATTCTTGGGCAGAAGTTGTAGTCTAAATAGAAGTGAAGCAGAAATCTTAATCCATCTGAAGGGAAACAAGGGGTAGTGGCTTTAAAAAACCGGCTGTCAATGAAAATGTAACATTCACAAAGAAACTTAATATTTTCTAACATTTTCTCTTGCTGTCTTATTCCAAGCAAACATGCTAATTAGCAGAAAAAAATCATATTGCTGTGCTCTAACCAAATCGAGCCACAAAAATGTCTCATTGGGTGGCATATGTGGCTCTTTTCTATTTAACTGCAGTACTTTGCCACTGCCTGCAGTTTTTCCAGGTTCCTTTCCCATGCCCACAAGTTTCCTGCACTGTCATAGTCATACACAATTATGTACTGTTCTCCCAGAACCAGACTAGGGAGTCTCGTATTTCTAACCATTTAGCCCAACAGCAAGGGGATTACAAAAATGAACATTTCCAAGCTAAGCAGATTTGTAAACTATTTCAATTTAAGCCATTTTCAATATGTGAGAGTGAAATGAAAGGAACTATTAATAATATTATACTTATTCATATTAATATCAATTATTATGGTATTTTTGTTATGGTATTTTTTCATCACTTACTATGTGCCAAGCACTGTTCTGAGTGCTAGGTAATCAGGTACCTGATTACAGGTACCTGATGTGGTAATCAGGTGTTCCATGGGGGCTCACAGTCTTAATCCCCATTTTAAAGATGAGGCAACTGAGGAACAAAGAAGTTAATTGGCTTGCCCAAGGTCACACAGCAGACAAGTGGTGGAGCAGGGATTCATTCATTCAATCATATTTATTGAGCACATACAGTGATCTGCACTGTACTAAGCACCTGGGAAGTACAAGTCAACAACATATAGAGATGGTCTCTAACCAACAACAGGCTCACAGTTTGGAAGGGGGAGACAGACAACAAAACAAAATACGCAGACAGGTGTCAAAATAGAACAAAGAAGTAAAGCTATATGAACCTCATTAACAAAATAAATAGAATAGTAAATATGTACAAGTAAAATAAATAGAATAATAAATCTGTACAAATATATATATATATATACAGGTGCAGTGGGGAGGGGAAGGAGGTAGGGCGGAGGGGATGGGGAGGAGGAGAAGAAAAGGGGGGCTCAGTCTGGAAAGGTCACCTGGAGGAGGTAAGCTCTCAGTCGGGCTTTGAAGGGAGTAAGAGAGCTAGCTTGGCAGATATGTGGCGGGAGGGCATTCAATGCCAGGGGAAGGACGTGGGCAGGGGGTTGATGGCGGCACAGGCGAGAATGAGGTACACTGAAGAGGTTAGCAGCAGAGGAGTGAAAGGTGCAGGCTGGGCTGTAGAAGGAGAGAAGAGAGGTGAGGTAGGAGGGTTCAAGGTGATGGAGAGCCATGAAGCTGAGAGTGAGGAGTTTTTGCTTGATTCGTAGGTTGACAGGCAGCCACTAGAGATTTTTGAGGAGGGGAGTAAGATGCCCAGAGCATTTCTGCAGAAAGATGATCCAGGCAGCAGAGTGAAGTATAGACTGAAGTGGGGAGAGACAGCAGGATGGGAGTTCAGAAAGGAGGGTGATGCAGTAATCCAGTCAGGATAGGATGAGAGATTATACTAGCAAGGTAGCTGTTTGGATGGAGAGAAAAGGGCAGATCTTGGCAATGTTGCGGACGTGAGACCGGCAGGTTTTGGTGACGGATTGAATGTGTGGGGTGAATGAGAGAGCGGAGTTGAGGATGACACAAAGGTTGTGGCCTTGTGAGACGGGAAGGATGGTAGTGCTTTCTACAGTGACGGGAAAGTCAGGGAGAGGACAGGGTTTGGGAGGGAAGATAAGTAGTTCAGACTTGGACATATTGAGCTTTAGATGGCAGATAGACGGCAGATAGATAGACGGCAGATAGATAGACGGCAGATAGATAGACGGCAGATAGATGGCAGATTTCAAGATGGAGATGTCCTGAAGGCAGGAGGAGACATGAGCCTGGAGGGAGGGAGAGAGAGCAGGGGCAGAGATGTAGATTTGGGATTAGAGCCTATGTCCTTGAACCCCCAAGCCCGTATTCTTTCCACTAAGCTAGGCTGCTTCTATTAACCACTAAGATATTTTCTTTCTTTCCACTAAGATATTTTTCTTTACTCTCCTAAGCATGAACTGCCAGCTGGTATCTGTGTGACCAAAGTTGGTGTAGGTAAGGGGGTATGTATATATGGTTCCTTTAGGGGCACCATTAAATGTTTTGGCCATTTTTTCGAGAGTTGGCTGCTTTTATTTCTCCTCTTTGCCATGTACATATTACATGCTCTGATTCTTCATTTGCTCATGAGGCTATGATTTTCTAAATGTCACCTCCCAAACCATAGTACACTAGTGCCAGAAGTGGCCCAGAGTGATCTCTTCTTTCAACCTCTTGCCTTCAAGCCGATAAATAATGAAACCATTTTTTAAAAAGAAACATAAGATTCATAGTGATAGAAACTATATAACCTCCTTCAGTGATATTTTTCAGCAGTGCTTCCCTCTTTCAGCTAAGTTCATTCTATGTCCTGTTAAACCCTCTCCTTTTGCAGTTCATTTCTCTTGGAAAGCCTGTGACAGGCCAGGCTTGGCTGAACCAATTCCATTTTGTCTGCCCAGTTACCATTAGCCCAAGGAGAGCACATCACAACGACTGGGGTGGTCGGCAGATGGGTGAAACAATCCTCGTCTGGTACTGATGATAGCACGTGGAGGGCCCCAGAACAGGAGGAGTGGTATATTGCTGACAGAAAACGCAAGGTTCCCAGAAAATGAAAACACACACTAACAGAGCAGGGTTGTCACCTTCAGCTGGTATTGCTGATTCCAAGGTCCCCAGAAAAGTGATATTCCACCTCGCTGTTCCTGATTAGCCAAGAGCATACCCCCTAGCTTACCACCCAAGTGGGGCAGATACCCTAAAAAAAAAAAAATTGGTGCCCAGGAGACAGCTCTTTGTAGCAGGATGAGTGGGGTGACAGTCTCCCCTAGCCAGAGCATGTAACACCTGTTCTGGAATAGCCAGCCCCAGTGACATCATGAGGAACCCATTAGGAATCGTGAGTGTCCCCTGCCGTGTACCTAAAATAGAGCTAGGCATCCCTCTTTTAGGCTGGAGCATGTGTAACTGACCTGTCGGTGTGTCTCTCAAGGACCTGGGGTTGGGTGTTTAATTTGCTTCTGTGATTAGCACGGTTGGACCTAGGGAACCCCAGTGGCTAGGGCCTGAGTGAGTAACTAAGTGAGCCCGGCCATCGGGCCAAGTCTTAGTGACTCGTCTTCCCGATATATGAGGTGACTATGAGTGGCTTTAACAAATCACTGTGTTGAGTATCAGCTATTCTGATATTTGTGGACATTCCTGCTTCTCCACTACTGTGAACCTGGGTAGCTGAAGAAAGAAACTTGTGTCCTTAGTGGCTAGGCATGTCCGATCTGTTTAACATAGGCTTATTCTGAGGGTTCAAGCTGGATCCCCGAACCTGGCACTTAACGACCAGTGACATAGACTTCAAAGGATAAATAGAAAAACTGGAGAGCACACTAGTCAGAAAATAATAATGGTATTTATTAAGCACTTACTATGTGCAAAGCACTGTTCTAAGTGCTGGGGAGGTTACAAGGTGATCAGGTTGTCCCATGGGGGGGCTCACAGTCTTAACCCCCATTTTACAGATGAGGTAACTGATGCACAGAGAAGTGACTTGCCCGAAGTCACACAGCTGACAGTTGGTGGAGCCAGGATTTGTACCCATGACCTCTGACTCCAAAGCCCATGCTCTTTCCACTGAGCCACACTGCTTCTCCCAAAGGAAACTCCTCAGCTCCTTAAGACCAGGGACTGTGTCCACTTTCATTCATTTGTTGAATCGCATTCATTGAGCGCTTCCTGTGTGCAGAACCCTGTACTAAGCGCTTGGGAAGTACAATTCTGCAACATACAGAGATTGTCCCTACCCAACAATGGGCTCACAGTCTAGAAGGTGGTAAGTACCACACTTACCCTGTGGTACTCTCCTAAACACTTAGTACAGCCCTGTGCTCACAGTCAGTACTTAATAAATTCCACTGATTGATGATATGCGTGAAGGCAATATGTTCTTCCCTTTATCTCTCTTTTCTTTAAGCTATGCAATCCTGATTATGATCTTCGTTCCTCACAGGTCCTGTTTTCAAACTCTTCAATTATTTCTGTGGTCTGCTTCACTTTCTTGACACACTTTTTTCAAATGCGGTGACCAAAACTAGACACAGGCCTCCCAATGTGGAGAATAGTCAGAGTCTTGCTCTTTTGATTTCTATAAATCACACGCTGTAAATAGAATCTAGCCCCATGTTGTTTTCTTAAGCAATGGCACCATACTGTTATCCATCACTTTGTCTGCAGGGGACTAAATTAACCCTCTTTGAAATAAACAAGTCCTTAATCCACATGTATCTTAAATGGTATGAATTTTAGCCATCTCATTTTCCATCAGTAGAAAGGAGGGCTTGGAGTGAGTTCTAAAGTGATATGATGTTTCATAGCTTTCTGAAAGTCTGCTGCTTCATCCTGTATGAAATTTCTGCCATGTGACTATGACCTGCTAATTTAACTGGGAGTCCATCTCACTGTCTGCTGCTGCCCAGAGCAGGTCTTGACTTTGTGATGCCCGCTTTGCTCTCCTGCTATCCTGGTCTGCTTCTGAACATGTGAGGATGCTGGCTTCTTTCTAGTTTGAGAACCTGAGCCCTTCCAAACTCTGACACACACACATCAAATGCAATTAGGCACCACTCAGAGGGAGGACTCTTACTAAAAAAAAAAAAAAAAAAATCACACCTCCTCCAAGAGGCCTTCCCCAACAAAGTCCACATTTCCTCTGCTCCTTCTCCCTTCTGGATCCTCTATGCACTTTGATCTGTACACTTTAAGCAGCTGATCTTCACCCCATCCTCAGCTCACAGGCCTTATGGACATAGCCATAATTTATTTTAATGATATTTCTCTCTCTCCTTCTAGACTGCAAACTCTTTTTGGGGGAGCAAGTAGCATATATCCTAACTCTGTTGCATTGTACTCTCCCAGCACTTAGTAGATTGCTCTGCACATTGTAAGCATTCAAATACGATTGATTGAGATCTCAAAATCAACCATTTCATTGGCTCCCATTCCCACATCATCCCAACTTTTCACAAACTCCTTATTAAGAATTTGTTGGAAGAACCAAATTATAACTCAGGGTTCTAATTATTTTGCCACTTGTGAACTCCTTGAGAGTTAGAGTCAGGTTTACCTAATCTACTGTACTTTCCCAAGAATTTAGTACATTGCTCTAAACACAGTAAGCGTTCAACACTTAGCATGGTTTGATCGATGTAGCTGGAACAATCAAGGGGTGGGAGAGCAATAATAATGATACTTATGGTATTTGTTAAGCGGCTACTAAGTGCCAAAATACTATTCTAAGCGCTGGGGTGGATACCAGCAAATCAGGTTGGACATAATCCCTGTCCCACAAGAGGCTCACAGTCTTAATCCCAATTTTACAGATGACGTAACCGAGAAATGGAAAAGTGAAATGACTTGTCCAAGGTCACACAGTAGACAAGTGGCAGAACTGCGATTAGAACCCAAGTTCTGGCTCCCAGGCCCGTTCTCTATCCACTAGCCCATGCTACTTCTCGTGGCCATGCTGTGACTGGAATATTTCACTCAAAGTTCATTTTCTGTATCCACTGATTTCTCCCTTTTCATTACAAACTGGAATACATGGGACCCATATCTGCATTACAATGTCTTGTCGGAATTTTTTGCTACTCAATTTGTTAATCTGGAAAGACACCAATTTAGCCAAAATATGGGTCCTCAAGTTATCTTGGGGATCTGTTGACTCTCTTCTAGACTGTGAGCCCAGGGTTGGAGAGGGACCATCGCTATATGTTGCCAGCTTGTACTTCCCAAGCGCTTAGTTCAGTGCTCTGCACACAGTAAGCGCTCAATAAATACGATTGAATGAATGAATGAATGACTCTCCTGAAAATGTGGGTTATTTCAAACACTTTACAATATGTGTTCACTAGACCGTTAATCCTATTTAACTACAAAAGGTTTAAAAGCTATACTTGAGTAGGTAGAAGTGCAGAAAGAGATACGTCCAAATAAAAAAAAATTCCCAAAGTTGGACTGCTAAAAGGAATCAAATGAGAAGAAGGAGCACACAGCCATATTTTTCCTTCCTTGCTGCGCCACCCTAACTCTGTAGGAGATCAATCTCTTAGCCTCATCCAAGTCAGCAACCTGCTGAGGAACAAAACATTTCCTCATAGGCCAGCAGAAAAGAAACAGAAATAAAAAGGTCATGGCTGTGGAGGTTGGATTTATTGCATCGGAGATTTAAAAAGGATTTTCCTTGTTAGAAATAGTATCAACCAAAACGGCTTCTTCCTAGAAACTACAACACACCAGCTGTCTTTCTGAAAGAGGAAAAAAAGCTTTTCAGCTTAACCTTGACTTCTGTTCAAAAAAGGCAAGATTTAAACTAAAACATCTTCAAATGACAGCATGTGTGCCTGTTTTGTGAAATGTTTTCCTTTGTCGCATGAAAACCTAGACTTATTTAATTTAAACCCCACATTACATTGCCTTCCCAAAGTGAAAAATCAATGATTTAGTGTACATCCTTCAGTACTTACCCTGTAAAGAGGCATGCAGCTGAGCAATAGTAATGATGGTTTATAGGCAGTAAAGTATTTAAGTGAAGCAATTCCTTCTTTCTAATATTTTTAATATTGATCTCTCTTTCCCGATTCTTACAAATTCATTTTGTGCCCCAGTAATTTTGCAATCTCTGTTCTGCACTTAGCAGATCCATTATTCATATTTCAAAATCCTTGCTTATTGAATGACGAAGTAGCAGCTTTTGTTCAGAAAGACAAGAAAGGGGGAATGGAGAGGTGGGTATGCTATAAAGCTGAAACCAGAGACCCAGCTAAAGAGCTCTGGAGTGATGGCCACGTCCAGACTCATATAGCTTTGAGACTTGGACATGACACTTGAAAATTGGCTTCTTGAAAGGGTTTATAAGTGCTGTTCCCATGCCACTCTATGTGACAAAGCAGAATAACCAGGGTTCAGCTCCTAACATCGAGCTGTCAGCTCAGTTGCCAAAGACAGGCAACTTCAGCAGCTGCTTATGTGACCATTTCCACAACAAGCATGACAATTAGAAAAACTCTGTCAGATCATACTGATGCTCAGCACAATCGTGGAACTCTGGAAGACCTCAGCAGACAGAACAATCTGGCAGATGACAGTTTGAGACAAAGGGTCAGTAACACATGCTGCAAGAAGTCAGATGAGTTGAATTCTTACTAAGATTCATTCATTCAATTGTATATATTGAGCACTTATTGTGTGCAGAGCACTGTATTGAGCCCTTGGAAGGTACAATTTGGCAACATATAAAGACAATCCCTACCCAACAATGGGCTCACAGTCTAGAAAGGATGACAGACAACAAAACAAAACAAGCAGATATCAATAGCATTAAAGATTAGGAAGAGAGAATGTATGTGAAGGTCTGCAAGGGGCTCTATTTGGAGAGGATTTCTCTGATGGATAATTATTTGGGACTTAAATCGATAGGCCACATATCTGACCCTTTGTACTAAATTGAATTTTATGGTGAAAGTCTGAGCAGACACTGGTACCACTGATTTCACCCAAGGCCATTTCAGCTACCTTGATGTTAAGATCCTCCATACCTCACAGTAATCACTGCTACCCAACAACAATGAACAGCCGGTCAAAGGCAGCGCCTCAGAGCCCATGGCACTCTCAAGCCCTATATATCGATTGGGTGGGAGTCCATGCCCATTGCAAGGAGCAAAAAGAAACATGAACACCTGGTCAGTTTCCTTTGACAGACCCCTGCCTGAGTAAAATGGAGTATGCTTTACATCGCTGTCAAACACCGGAGATTGGTATTGTTTCAGAAAAAGAGTGAAAGCTTTTCGCTGTGTCCCCAATAGCCACTGACTGCCACTCAGGCAACCTGCCAAAGTTAATGTTTTTTAAATAGGGCCTAGTTTGTGACCAGGGATTCATTTAATGTTGGGAAAATCAGGTTCACTAACAATATTGTTGTGGTTGAGAGACACTTGGTCTGCCTTTCAGACATTATAATAGTAATAACAATAATAATGGCATTTAGTAAGTGCTTACTATGTACAAAGCACTGTTCTAAGCACTGGGGAGATTACAAAGTGATCAGGTTGTCCCACAGGGGGCTCACAGTCTTAATCCCCATTTTACAGATGAGGTAACTGAGGCTCGGAGAAGTTAAGTGACTTGCCCAAAGTCATACAGCTGACAATTGACAGAGCCAGGATTAGAACCCATGACCTCTGACTCCAAAGCCCGTGCTCTTTCCACTGAGCCACGATTATCTAATCCAGTCTTATTCTTTCCATGAGAAATCTACTAGATAATAATAATGATGTTTTTATTAAGCACTTACTATGTGCCAAGCACTGTTCTAAACGCTGGGGTAGATACAAGGTTATTGGGTTGCCCCACGTGGGGCTCACAGTCTTAAATCCCATTTTACAGATGAGGTAACTGAGGTCCAGGGAAGTTAAGTGACTTCCCCAAAGTCACATAGCTGAGAGGTGGTGGAGCCAGGATTAGAAGCCACAACCTCTGACTCCCAAGCCCGTGCTTTTTCCACTAAGCCTTGCTGCTTCTAGATCTGAGTAGCACCCTCATCTTCTCACAGAAGGGAAACTAAGACTAGTAAAAGCACGTTAATTACCTTGGGTTAAGTGGTAAATACCAGGTGGATACAGAAAGAAAATTCCCACCTCCTGATTGCCAGGGCAGGGCTTCAGGTACATTACAGGGCTGTTTCCCAACAGTAAGCTGGAAGGAGTTAAAGAAATCTGTTTTCAAGGTAAAATATGCATGAAGCTAAAGGGAAGGCTACTCACAGAATGATCCTTCTTGGCGAAGAGGGTCAGGCTTTCACTGTTTCAGGAAGAGGCCACAGGTCAGCTACCCCGGACTTGGCTCCCCCCTACCAAGTCTCAATCCAGGCCTCTTCTCTTTCAGCAATTGCAAAATCGAGTGTTCCAGTCAGATATGGTGCTGTCCGGTGAAAGGCTATATGAGGAAGACATGGCACAAGAGTTCTCTGAGAAACTGCAGTGGCTAAAGAACATACTGAAAGAGACCATCAGGGACCACTTTCTCCTACTTCTGCCTTAATCTAGTTAATGCCACTGGTACCTGAAGATGGGTATGTCTCTGGCACAGACAGATGATCCCCTGCTAGACTGTAAATTCCTTAAGGACAAGGAAAATGTCTACTTACTCTATTGTACTCTCCCATACAATCAGTGAAGAGCTCTGCACATGGTAAGTGCTTAATAAATACCATTGATTGATTGGATGGATTGACTTTAATTTAATCTTAGTTGGGGAAAGTCCAGTACTAGGAGTACCTACAATTGCTCTTCAGTGTCTCAAGAGCTGTAACAATGAGTCAGCAAGACTCTATTCAGCTAAGACCACTTCACATCATCTTGAGCACATCTTACAGGAAAAGGCATCCAAAAATTTCAGAGCACCTTTCCCACATCTGGGAAAAGGATACTAATCTCCTTTTTTCAACTAGGTAAGCCGATATATTTTCCTAATCACTCTGTGCCTCAATGTCTGAGAGTTAAGTAGTGGTGGAACCAAAATAATATCTTGGCCTATATCAATCCTCTAGATCCAATTAGGCAGCTAGTAATTATCTAAATATGCATTTTGGAATATGTGTTTTCATTATGAATCATAAACTGAGCCTACTTTCTGACCATTGTGTGAGCCAGAAATTAGCAATTAGGTTTAACATTTTCAAGTGCAAAGCAAAGTTAAAGTGAGGCACATCTGGTGTCAATTTGAAATGCTGATTTGCAAAAATGAAAATAATTTTAAAAGCCAGGAAAAAGTGAAGATGTCAGTGAATGTGGATGGTTTCAGTTACAGAGACAGGAAATACATTTTATTTTGGGGTGTGATTTAGTATCTGGCCTAGGTAGAAGGTCTACTGGCCTAAAGATATTGAGATGTTTGATTTCCTCAGAGCTATATAACCTGAGCTGTAATGAGCATTTCAATTGGAAATAGAATATCTAGATCCCTGGGGAACCCCCAAAATTGGGTAATCATTTTTAATATGACTTGTATGTTTAGGTGAGAGTCATCCAAATATTTAATTTGAGAGACCCTTTATGATTACATTTTCCTGAATTAATCAAACTAAAAAACCACACATGGTGTATTCACTCAAAATAGTGCAATTGGCCATTAAGCATAACTTCTTTGATGAGAAAAAAAGTTAAAAAGAATAAAAAAAAAAAAAATCAGGCCTGAGCAGTCAAGGACTGTTTTGATGGCAATACTTTTCCATCTGTTAGATCATTGGTTGACTATATTCACTCTGTTTGCTCGAATGTTCACTGTTCCTTATTCAGTTCAATTATTTTCCTTCTCTTGAAACTATAGCAACTATAGTTATTTTTCTATACAGCCTCTGGACTCTGAAATTCCTTTACATTAAATTAGGTTGCAAAAAACTGCAAGTTATGAATCACCAGTATTGAGTATCACTGCTATGGAAGAATTCTCCCCAAATAACAAATAAAACAAAAGGGCAGCACACAAAATAGCAGGAACCCAGAAAGCATGTATACCATGGGGGAATTACCTCAATCTAACTGAGTAAAGTGTTATCTCTGATAGGTTTAAGGTCTATCAGGAAACATTTGTGCATTGCTATCAAGACACATTAAGTAATCTCACGTATTCGCACCCCCAACCTGGCATTAACTGGCAGCTACCATCTGCTCTGCAGAATTCAGGGACACCTCAAGTTCACTTTGCATATTTCTGTTGCTTACACTAATGTACGGATGGCTGATCCCGTGGAGAAAAGTAGTTTGTGCTCTGCTGTGGTAGAAATGAATCCGAAACCACAAAAAAAGAACCAGCAAGCACAAAAGATGGAAAACAATGAGTTAAGGATCAGTCCCTGGATTCTCTCATGGATCTGAGGAAGCTGCTCCAGGTTAAATGATTCCTCTTCATGCTGGTCTCAGACTTTGACATTCCATGTCTAAGATTTATGAACAATTGTCTCAGGATCCTACAGGACAGTTTAAGAGAAATGCTTATCACCAATGTACAGTACATCTTGAGTGGTCCTGGAAATAATAATAATGATGGTATTTGTTAAGCACTTACTATGTTCAAAGCACTGTTCTACGCACTGGGGGATACAAGGTGATCAGGTTGTCCCATGTGGGGCTCACAGTCTTAATCCCCATTTTTACAGATGAGGTAACTGAGGCCCAGAGAAGTGAAATGACTTGCCCAAAATCACATAGCTGACAAGTGATGGAGCCGGGATTAGAACCCGTGACCTCTGACTCCCAAGCCCATGCTCCTTCCACTGTGCCACGCTGCTTCTCTGTGGAGAACCACACAGACCCTAAGGATCCAAAGTAAATACTGGCATAAGCATCACCTTTACATGGGGTCATGTAAGACTGTTCTGGTTTCCTATCAGCCCTCTCATTTTAATAATAATAATACTAATTGTAGTATTTGTTAAGTGCTTACTATGTCCCATGACCTGTACTAAATGCTGGGATGGTTACAGCAAATCGGGTTGGACACAGTCCCTGTCCCAAATGGGGCTCACAGTCTTAATTCTCATTTTACTGATTAGGGAACTGAGGCTCAGAGAAGTGACTGTGAGCCTGCTGTGGGCAGGGATTGTCCCTATTTGTTGCTGAATTGTATTCATTCATTTATTAATTCAATCTTATTTATTCAGAACTTACTGTGTGCAGAGCACTATACTAAGCCCTTGGGAAGTAAGGGCTCAAAATCCTCAAAAATATCCAGTGGCTACCAATCAACCTACTCATCAGGCAAAAACTCCTCACCCTCGGCTTCAAGGCTGTCCATCACCTCGCCCCCTCCTACCTCACCTCCCTTCTCTCCTTCTACAGCCCAGCCTGCACCCTCCGCTCCTCTACCGCTAATCCCCTCACTGTTCCTCATTCTTGCCTGTCCCGCCATCGACCCCCGGCCCACGTCATCCCCCGGGCCTGGAATGCCCTCCCTCCACACTTACACCAAGCTAGCTCTCTTCCTCCCTTCAAAGCCCTACTGAGAGCTCACCTCCTCCGGGAGGCCTTCCCAGACTGAGCCCCTTCCTTCCTCTCCCCCTCCCCATCCCCTTTGCCTTACCTTCTTCCCCTCCCCACATCACCTGTATATATGTATATATGTTTGTACGTATTTATTACTCTATTTCATTTGTACATATTTATTCTATTTATTTCATTTTGTTAGTATGTTTTGTTTTGTCATCTGTCTCCCCCTTCTAGACTGTGAGCCCACTGTTGGGTAGGGACTGTCTCTATATGTTGCCAACTTGTACTTCCCGAGCGCTTAGTACAGTGCTCTGCACAAAGTAAGTGCTAAATAAATACGATTGAATGAAAGAATGAAGTACAAATTGGCAACATATAGAGACGGTCCCTACCCAACAACAGCCTCATAGTCTAGAAGGGGGAGACAGACAACAAAACAAAACAAGTAGACAGGTGTCAATATCCTCAGAATAAACAGAATTATAGCTATATACACATCATTAATAAAATAGAGTAATACATCTGTACAAATGCATACAAGTGCTGTGGGGAGAGGAAGGAGGTAGGGTGGGGGGGTAGGGAAGAGGAGAGGAAAAAGGGGGCTCAGTCTGGGAAGGCATCCTGGAGGAGGTGAGCTCTCAGTAGGGCTTTGAAGGGAGGAGAGAGCTAGTTTCGTGGATGTGTGGAGGGAGGGCATTCCCAGAGGTAGGACGTGGGCCAGGGGTCAACGGTGGGACAGGTTAGAACAAGACACAGTGAGGAGGTTAGCAGCATAGGAGTGGAGTGTGTGGGCTGGGCTGTAAAAGGAAAGAGAGGAGGTGAGGTAGGAGGGGGCGAGGTAATGGAGAGCTTTGAAGCTGAGAGTGAGGAGTTTTTGCTTGATTTGAAGGTTGAAAGGCAACCACTGGAGATTTTTGAGGAGGAGAGTGACATGCCTAGAGCATTTCTATAGAAAGATAATCCAGGAAGCAGAGTGAAGTATAGTATAGACTGAAGCAGGGAGAGACAGGAGGATGGGAGATCAGAAAGGAGGTTGATGCAGTAATCCAGTCAGAATAGGATGAGAGATTGAACCAGCAAGGTAGGAAAGGAAAGGGAAGGGCGTATCTTGCTGATATGGGCTGATCTCGGTGATGTACTTCCAATAATTGTACTTCCCAAGTGCTTAATACAGTGCTCTGCACACAGGAAGTGGTCAGTAAATATGACAGTGAATGAAGTGACTTGCCCAGGGTCACATAGCAGACAAGTGGCAGATCTGGGATTAGAACCCATGACCTTCTGCCTCCTAAGCCTATGCTCTATCCACTATGCAACACTGATTAACTGCATTCAGCATCTCATGGAACTCACCTGCTCAAATAAGCCTCTTCTACCAACTTGCCTTGAATGACCTCCCAATCCATCTAGGGAGATCAGAGCCCTGATCTCTCCTCAGTTTTTAAGTCTCACATCAACTCTAGCCTTAAAGGCATTTCAACATGGATGGCCCTCTGGCATTTCAATCTCAGTAATAATAATAAGAATAATGGTATTTCTAAATGCCTACTATGTGCCAGGCACTACTCTAAGCACTGGGGAAGATACAAGCTAATCAGGTTGGACATAGTCCCTGTCCCACATGGGGCTCAGAGTCTTAATCTCCATTTTACAGATGAGGTAACTGAGGTGAAGTGACTTGCCCAAGGTCACACAGCAGACAAGTGGCAGAGTTGGGATTTCCAAAAATGAAATTTCCATCTTCCCTCCTAAACCCTCACCATTATCATTAGCCTTACGAGCCTCCCTGCTCCCAAAGCCTGCAATTGTGGCTCCACCCCTCACAGTCATGCAGCTGTGGCTTAGTGGAAAAGAGCACGGGCTTTGGAGTCAAAGGTCATGGGTTCAAATCCCAGCTCCACCACTTATCAGCTGTGTGACTTTGGGCAAGTCACAACTTCTCTGGGCCTCAGTTACCTCATTTATAAAATGGGGATGAAGACTGTGAGTCCCCTTTGGGACAACCTGATCACCTTGTAACCTCCCCAGGGCTTAGAACAGTGCTTTGCACATAGTAAGTACTTAATAAATGCCATTATTATTATTATTATGCAGCTCACATCCTGTCAACTGCTAAATCCCAGTTATTCTTCTTCCAAAATATTTCCTAGATCTGCCCGTTGCCATTCACCCAAACAGCCCTCACCCTGGTTCAAACACTCAGCAAATGACAGTTAAATGAGTGTACCAGCCTTTTCACTGATCCACCCACTTCCAGCCTCTCCCCCAGCTTCAATCCATGCTCCACTATGCTACCCAGAGCATCTTCCCCAGGACACCCTTCGCTACTCAAATCAAATCAACCCTATCTATTGAGTGCTTAGTAATAAGAATAATAATAACATTACTGTGTGCAGAGCACTGTACTACTTGAGACGGTGCAATCAGGGTTGGTAGACAATTCCCTACCCACAGGTTTAGAGTCTAGAGGGGGATACAGACATTAATAGCAATAAATTATGGATACGTAAATAAGTGCTGTGGGGCTGAAGGAGGGGTCAGTAAAGGGTGCAAATCCACGTGCACCTTTAGATTTAGGGATCAGTATGGTCTTGTGTATAGACCATGGCCCTGAGAGTCAGGAGGACCTGGGTTCTAGTCCCAACTCCACTGTTTGTCTGCTATGTGACCTTGGGAAAGTCGCTGGACTTTTCTGTGCCTCAGTTACCTCATCTGTAAAATGGGGATTACATCTGTGAGCACCATGTGGGACATGGACTGTGTCCAACCTGATTACCTTGTATCTACCCCAGTGCTTAGAACAGTGCTGGGCAGATAGTAATCGCTTAATCAATCAATCAATCGTATTTATTGAGCACTTAGTGTGTGCAGAGCACTGTATTAAGCACTTGGGAAGTACAAGTTGGCAACATATAGAGACAGTCCCTACCCAACAGTGGGCTCACAGTCTAAAAGGGGGAGACAGAGAACAAAACCAAACATACTAACAAAATAAAATAGAACAGATTTGTACAAGTAAAATAGAGTAATAAATATGTACAAACATATACATATATACAGGTGCTGTGGGGAAGGGAAGGAAGTAAAATGGGGGGATGGAGAGGTGGACGAGGGGGAGAGGAAGGAAGGGGCTCAGTTTGGGAAGGCCTCTTGGAGGAGGTGAGCTCTCAGTAGGGCCTTGAAGGGAGGAAGAGAGCTAGCTTGGTGGATGGGCAGAGGGAGGGCATTCCAGGCCCAGGGGATGAACAAGTACCATAATTATTATTATTATTTCCAGGAGGCCACACTACTTGATTTTTGCAGCTGAAACAATGCATACTGCAAAGCTCTCATTACTGATTCGCTTTCCAGCCAGGATCTCCTTACATGCTTACCTGAAATAGGTGATTAAAAAAAAAAATCACAGTTGAACTGTTTACAATATAATCTTCTCCACAGTTATGTTACTGCCCTTGCCAGGACCACCATGCTCTCTTTCTTAGTTTACTCTACCCCAACCCCCTTCCTCTCACTTCAGCTGTCTTTTTCTTCAAGGGCATTTCATCCCTCTGTGTCCATTTTGTTTCCTGTGCCTTACTCGGCAAAAATCCGTTAGCTCACTGTGGAGGGAGAATCATCAGAGAGCTGACTTCCCTGGCACCAGCCCAGTGGCACCCAATGACGGTCAGCAAGCATATATGAGAAGGGAAGTAACTGCAATGACTCTCACTGTTTTTTCAGCAGGGACTTTGAGAAAGGGGTGCTTAACCAACTTGCTGTAGTCATTCTTACTCATTGTCATGTGGAGCATAAAAGAAATTACCGAAGCAGCAAGAAATCCAGCAGTAGCAGCAAATCCAGTAACAACTCGAGGTTGAACCACAGTATTTGTCTTGCATTCTTTGCACAATTAGATCCCTGGATCCATGAGAATCGAGCAAGGAAATGATGTAAATACTAATGCAAACAGGCCTGAAACTGTTTATCTCACCATCCATCTCTCTCATCTTGTAAAATACCAGATTTCCATCAGTTCATTCTATTGGAATTATCCAATACAGACTAAAGACATCATAAGCAGCCATCAACCCTACTTAATGTTTCACCATTAACCTATCTGCATTAGACAAAGTCCAATTCCTCAGATTTGCTCTTAGAAGAAATAAGAAGCAGCATGGCCTAGTGGATAGAGCACAGACCTACGATCTAATTCCAGCTCCTTCACTTATTTGCTCGGTGACCTTGGGCACTTAATTTCTCTGTGCCTCAGTTCCCTCATCTATAGAATGGGTATTGACTGTGAGCCCCATGTGGGACAGGGACTGTGTCAACCTCATCGTCTTATATCTACCTCAATGCTTTTCACAATGTCTTGCACTTAGTAAGTGCTTAAATACTATTAAAAAAACTAGACAACTTCTTGCTGACAAAAATCCTTCATATGCTTCAAGACTCTTGAGAAATCATGTCTTACCCTTCTCTTTTCTAGGCAATTAATTTTCTTCTAATTCATCCCTTCACTATTTAGGGATATTAAGTTGAAAGACAATAAAAAGAACAATTCTGATAGTCATGTATTTATCCAAGAATTTCACACTGGGCTCCAAGTGTGATGAGCTTGGTTCTCAGTCTCAACAATGGAGATGGAGACGGATAAAGTTGGTAAGAAATGCAAGTTTAGCTGGTGACGGAAGAACAAGAACCCAAATCCAGGATTCCTGACCCTTCATGGCTGAACGCACTGAATCATGGGGTTGCTGGCAGGCACAATTGTCCAGGAATTGGCATACACCCTCCCGAGGTGAGATATGCCTCATTGCATGGCTAGGGACATCCTTACCTAAAAGCCAACCTCTTTGACAAATAGTACTGATTGAGTGTGAGCCCACTGTTGGGTGGGGACTGTCTCTATGTGTTGCCAACTTGTACTTCCCAAGGGCTTAGTACAGTGCTCTGCACACAGTAAGCGCTCAATAAATACAATTGATTGATTGAGTACCTACCATGTGCAGAATATTGTATTAAGCATTTGGGAGAGTACACGCCAATAGAACTGGTAGACACATGCCCTGCCCATAAGGATTGTAAACCCAGGGAGTCTTCACCAAGCCTCTGTTCCCCACAGAGAGAGAAGTAGGTGTGCTGAAGAGATCTCAGGCATCACCCTCTTGCCACCCTGCCTTCTCTCCCCCTTCTCCCCACTGCCCCTTATTCATCATGTCTACAACTCTAGCCCTGATCTCTCTAACTCTCTGCAGTCTTGCTTTTCCTTTTGCCTTCAAGACATCCCTATCTGGATGTTCTCCCATCACCTGAAGTTTAAGATGTCCAAAACAAAACCCTTTATCCTCACACTCAAACACTGTCTTCCCCGTGACTTCACCATCACTATACATTGCACCATAATCCTTCCTATCTCACTAGCCCATAATGTCGGTGTTATCCTCAACTGGTCACTCTCATTCAACCTATTCAATCCTTCACTAAATCCTGTCGGTCCCACCTTTACAACATCACTAAACTCTGCTCTTTTTCCTCTGCATCCAAACTACTACCATGTTAATATAAATCACTCATCCTATCCTGCCCAGATTACTGCTTCAGCCTCCTTGCTGACCCCCCAGGCCTTCTGCCTCTCCCCACTCCAGGCCATATTTCCCTCTGCCACCCGGATCATTTTTCTACAAAAATGTTCAGGGATTGTCACCCCACTCCTCAAACAACTCCAGAGGCTGTCCATCCACCTCCTCAAACAAAAACTCTTCACCATTGGCTTTAAAGCACTCCATCAACTTGCCACCTCCTACCTCACCTCACTTCTTTTCTATTACAACCCAGCCCATACACTTTGCTCCTCTAATGCTCGCCTTCTCACCACGCCTCAATCTCACCTATCTTGCCGCTGACCCCTTATCCTCACCCTGATTCTGATCTGGAAGACCTTCCCTCCTCAAATTGACAGAAAACTACCCTCCCCTACTTTCAAAGCCTTACTGAAGGCACATCTCCTCCAAGAGGCCTTCCATGAGTAATCCCCCCTTTCCTCTTCTCCCATTCCTGTCTGTGTCTTCCTGACTTGCTACCTGTGTTCTTCCCCCCTCCCAGCCCGACACGTATGTATATATCTGTAATTAATTCATTTATATTAATGTCTGTCTCCCCCACTCAAGGCTGTAAGCTCGTTGTGGACAGGGAATGTGTCTGTTTATTGTTGCATTGCACTCTACCAAGGGCTTAGTACAGTATTCTGCATGCAGTAAGCGCTCAATCAGTACAATTGAATGAATAAGGGAAGGACAACACAGTAATGAGGATAGCAAACAAGTGACAGACTCATGACTTTCTGCCTCCTGGGCCCAAGCTCTATCCAGGCTCCACCACTTGTCTGCTGTGTGACTTTGGGCAAGTCGCTTCACTTCTCTGTGCCTCAGTTACCTCATCTGTAAAATGGGGATTAAGACTGTGAGCCTCATGTGGGTCAAACTGATTACCTTGTATCTACCCCAGCACTTAGAACAGTGCTTGGCACATAGTAAGCACTTACATACCGTCATTATTATTACTGTTATTATCCACTATGCCATGCTGCTTCCCAAACACTGGGATAGAAACAAGATAATCCGATTGGACACAACCCCTGTCCCACAGAAAGATCACAATCTAACTGGGCCTTTCTTCCTGCCCCCAGCTATGGGGCTCCAGCATGAGCTCCCCAAGCCTTGCCAAACTAACACTAAAGGACACTCATCTCTCAGCTCCGGGTCTGCTTTACAGACATGGTCCTACTTTTTTCATTAGAAACTGTTATTTCAGGCCTGGCCTAGCCAATTGTGGCTGTCCCAACCTGTCTCTTGGGTCACTAAATAGGAAAATTTCCTCCCTGTCTCCTTTAGTACATCAATCAATCAATCAATCGTATTTATTGAGCGCTTACTATGTACAGAGCACTGTATTAAGTGCTTGGGAAGTACAAATTGGCATCACATAGTACATTGCACAAACCTAAGCTTCGTTTCCTATAGGAAATAATGTAAAGCACAATTTTTTTTCCTCCCAATTCCTAAAAATGGATCAAAAGGTAAATATATTTTTAGAAAGTGATTACACACATAGACTTGACATATTAACATACACGATCAAATTGCAAATGTGAATCATTCATTAAATGTTAAAATGTTGCGCTTGAATCTGTCACCTCCAAGTACTTGATATTCACTTCTCCCTCGCCCTTCCAGCACTTATGTACACATCTTCAATTTATTTTAATGTCTGTCTCCCTCTCTAGAATGTAAACTCCTTATGGGCAAAGAATGTGTCTACTCAGTTGTATTAATCACAATAATAATAATGATAATAATGGTATTTAAGTGCTTACTACGTGCCAGACACTGTACTAAAAACTGGGGTGGATACAAGCAAATCAGGTTGGATGCAGCTCACAGTTACCCCATTTTACAGATGAGGTAACTGAGGCACAGAGAAGTGAAGTGACTTGGCCAAGGTCTTAGGAGGCCTTCCCAGACTGAGCCCCCCTCCTTCCTCTCCCCCTCCTCCCCCTCTCTATCCCCCCCTCCTTACCTCCTTCCCCTCCCCACAGCACCTGTATATGTTTGTATGTATTTATTACTCTATTTTGTTTGTACATATTTATTCTATTTATTTTATTTTGTTAATATGTTTTGTTTTGTTGTCTTCTCTGGCTCCCAGAATATCCCAGCTATAGGATTCCAATAAGCGGCGCTCACAAGCAAACATTCTAATTTAAAGTGGGCAGTCCTAAAATTTCAGGTTTTGCCTAACCTCCTGCTTTGAGTTCTTTGGGATATGTTCATGTCACCAAAATGCTAACAAAAAGTATAGGGGGAGGCCATGTAAGCAAGAAGGAAGGTGGGAGGACGGTTGGAACTAAGTAATTCACGGTTGCTGCAGGCCAGGTCCTGAGGTGTCTACCCTGACCACCAAGCTGGGCCTTGAGGCCTAGTCTCAGCATCTGCCAGACATGACTCTGGGGAAAGAAAATGTGCTTTGGAGTCAGAGGTCATGGGTTCAAATCCCAGCTTTGCCAATTGTCAGCTGTGTGACTTTGGGCAAGTCACTTCACTTCTCTGTGCCTCAGTTGCCTCTTCTGTAAAATGGGGTTGAAGACTGTGAGACCCCCCCATGGGACAACCTGATCACCTTGTAACCTCCCCAGCGCTTAAAACAGTGCTTTGCACATAGTAAGCACTTAATAAATGGCATTATTAATAATTGACTCCAGAAGCTAATGCCACCACCTAATTAGGTGTGTTAGAAGCACTGCTGCTCCCATCCAGGCAGAGACCTGTCTACAACCATGATCCAGATGGCAGAAAAGTCTGCTACTGGACTCCGGAGAGCAGGGCCACACCTTCCATCCCTGGACCCCAGAGCAGGCTTTTTGTTCACCCACATATTCATTAATTCATTCAATTGTATTTATTGAGCACTTACTGTGTGCAGAGCACTGTACTAAGTGCTTGGAAAGTACATTTGAGCAACAGAGACAATCCCTACCCAACAACGAGCTCACAGTCTATAAGGAGGAGACAGACAACAAAGCAAAACAACTAGACGGTGTCAGTACCGTTGAAATAGATAAATAGAATATAGATATATATGCAAATCTTTAATAAAATAGAGTAATATATACAAATACACACCAGCTGTGGGGAGGAGAAGGGGCTAGGGCAGAGGGAGGGAGTGGGGGTGATGGGGAGGGGAGGAGCAGCAGAAGAAAAAGGGGGCTCAGTTTGGGAAGGCCTCCTGGAGGAGGTGAGCTCTAAGTAGGGCTTTGAAGGGAGGAAGAGAGCTAGTTTGGCAGATGTGTGGAGGAGGGCATTCCAGGCCAGAGGTAGGTCCTGGGCCAGGGGTAAACAGCGGGACAGGCAAGAACAAGGTATAGTGAGGAGGTTAGTGGCAGAGGAGCGGAGGAGGCTTGGGCTACAGAAGAAGAGAAGGGAGATGAGGTAGGAGGGGGCAAGGTGATGGAGAGCTTTGAAGCCAAAGATATTAAGGCAAGGCACAGCTCCAAACCCTCCCTCCCTTTTTCTCCTCATTTTTTCAGCAACCCACTGCTCCCTTTATGCCTCCTTTGGTTCTGCCTTCCTGTCAGCCCACCACCAGCCTGCATGAAGAGATGGATTTCTGCTCAACGTGCTCTAAAGAGAGGAATCAACTTCCCAGATTAATCCCGTAGTATTTATTGAGCACTTACTGTGTGCAGAGCACTGTACTAAGCGCTTAGATCCTGGTAAAGCTTAGTAGAACTACTCCCCCAGAGGTCAGCACAGCTGTGCCTCCTATGAATACCCAGAGTTAACTCAGTTGGGGAGAATTAGCATCGCACAACTCAGCAGGCACAATTAAGGATCAAAAGTGAGGCACCTCTTTTTGTTCTGTTATTGTTTCATTAAGAATTTATGAAATGGTAACGTTTCTGTTAATAAAATACAGAAATAGGGTGACTAGTGATTCCATTTCACCATTCTGTCCCCATTCTGTGATTTAATTTGTTTTAGAACTGTAGTATTTTACATAAGGAAAATAGAAATAATAAACGGCACTAAAGAAAACATCAGGTTTCTATTTAGCTTTATCGGATGTCTCTCATAATTTGCAGGCTAGAAGAAATGAAAGGAGCCATAGCAGCAGAGCTAACAATAGTTTTCTGCAAACTGCTCCATGTGTACGTGGTTTGAAGTCTAGGACACCCAGCTTTTCACTCTCCAGATCTTCTTAAGATGGAAGCTCAGCCATGAGGGGACCCTCACTGGTGTAGAACTGAAAATTTCTCTATGAAAAAGGTAGGGAATCAATTATATTTAGTGCTTAATGTGTGCAGAGCTCTGTACTAACTGCTTGGGAGAGTACAACATAACAGAGGTGGTAGATTCAATCACTGCCCACCAGGTGTTTACAGTCTGGAGAGGGAGACACATTAATATCAATTAATTACGGATATGTGACGACAGCATTAGACAACGGCTGTGGGACTGAGGGAGGGAGACTGGAGAGACTGAATCTGCTTAATAACATCAAAGAGCATTAATAATTGGTGATGGTATCAGGAACACCAAACTGTATAAAACATACCCTCTCAGATACAACTCTGAATTGTGATAAGGCGTGCAGAGTGTTATCAAAGGCTACAAAGCTCTGGACAGCTCCTGCTTTTGATCACTACTGTTCTCTCAGTCCTACCCTCATTTTCATGCCCTACTGGGCTCAAACTTTAAAAAGGCATGAAAAAAAAAGGTACAGCCATTGATTTTCATCAACTGCTTATTGTCAAATCTGTCTCATTCAAGAAGCTCGCATAAAGCAGAACCCACAATTCTTAGACAAATACTTAAAAGCTATTTTCCTTGCAGAAGGAAAGACCTTTATTCTACGGTGGCATGGCATATCAATTACCGGGAATCATTCTCTCTCAGCAGCCAGTCACTGCAAACAAGGCGGCAGACTCTGGTCATTAGTGTTCTTGCTTTCTCTCAGTACGAATTTGGTGTGGAAAAAGACTACATACAATAAAACCTATTTATTCAGAATAGTACCAATTTAAAACTGCTGTTTCTCAACTGACAAGATGTCCTGTTGTCCTTTCACATAAAAAATATTGACTACACCAAACCTGATTGATTCAAACCCCTCTTTCTCCAACTCTAGCTGTTCAATTTAGGGTCTTACTCGGCTCCACATTGGCACAAACAGGAAAGCAAGATAGTAAGCTCGTTGTGGACAACTTGGCCAAGTCTGTCATATTATGGTCTCTTAAGTTCTTAGTACAGTGTTCTGCACATAAGTGCTCAATAAATACCATTGAGGATGATGCTTCAGATGTGGGTTTTTGAAACATGATCAACTGGTTATCAGTGAGGAACAGTGTGGTCTAGAGAAGCAGTTTGGCTCAGTGGAAAGAGCACAAGCTTGGGAGTAAGAGGTCGTGGGTTCAAATCCTGGCTCCACCAATAGCTGTGTGACTTTAGGCAAGTCTCTTCACTTCTCTGTGCCTCAGTGACCTCATCTGTAAAATGGGGATTAAGATTGTGAGCCCCCTGTGGCACAACCCTATCACCTTGTGTCCCCCCAGTGCTTAGAACAGTGCTTTACACATAGTAAGTGCTTAACAAATACCATTAGTATTAGTAGAAAGAGCACATGAGCCTGGATATCAGAGGACTTGGGCTCTAAACCCAGCTCTTCGAGTTGCCTGCTGTGTCAACTTGGGCAGGCCACTTAACTTCTCTGTGTCTCAATTTTCTCATCTACAAAAGGGGACTCAATACCTGTTCTCCCTCTCACAGACTGTGAGCCCCATGTGGGACAAGGACTGTGTTCAACCTGATTAACTTGTATCTACCCCAGCCCTCATACCCAATAATAATAATGATGGTATTTGTTAAGCACATACTATGTGCAAAGCACTGTTCTAAGCTCTGGAGGGAATACAAGGTGATCAGGTGTCCCACGTGGGGGTCACAGTCTTAATCCCCATTTTACAGATGAGGGAACTGAGGCACAGAGAAGTTGAGTGACTCCCCCTTCTAGACTGTGAGCCAGCTGTTGGGTAGGGACCATCTCTGTTGCCAACCTGTTCTTCCCAAGTGCTTAGTACAGTGCTCTGCACACAGCAAGCGCTTAATACGATTGAATGAATTAATGAACTTGCCCAAAGTCCCACAGCTGACAAGTGGCAAAGTTGGGATTAGAACCCATGACCCATGACCTCTGACTCCCAAGTCCAGGCTCTTTCCACTGAGCCACGCTGCTTCTCTAATGAATCGATTTCTGGCTCCACTGGGGCTCGAACCCAGGATCTTCTGTGTGTAAAGCAGATGTGATAACCACTACACTATGGAACCACTCAACTGCTGCCACTCCCAATCTCCCGTGCTCCTGGCCAGAAGCCTGGAGGAAAGGGTTTAAATGAGGGAAGAAAACGGGAAGAGGAGAGAGGAAAGAATGACAGAGGCTCCCATACTGAGCAGTGCTAGGAAAAGCCCCCAGTTTTAGACAATAGTATATATACTGAGTGCCCATTTGGTGCAGTGCACAGTGCTAGGGAAGAACAGAATAAAGTGACACATTCCCTGCCCAGAAGTAGCTTATACTTTAACAAGCAAAACATAAAAATATTTACACAAGTAGCTCAAAAAAAGGATAATTGAATAAACAAGGATGCTGGTGTTGACTGGTCAAGCTTATACAGCTTAGGGTGTTGAGTGCACCCAAAATCTATTAATTTATGTCTATCTCTCTGTCTAGACTGTAAGCTTGTTTTGGGCGAGGAATGTGTCTATTTTTTGTTCTATTGGACTCTCCCACTTAATACAGTGCTTTGCACACAGTAAGCGCTCAATAAATACAATTGAATGTGGCTACCTCTAGGACCCCCTTGTTCCATTACCCAGAAAATTTATAAATCCTCCCCTCCCATTGCCTAAATGTTTTCTGTTATCTGTATCACTTCTCCCTTCCATTAGCATGGGTAATTGAAAGTTGACTATATTTCATTTCAGGAAACGATTCCTTAGTGGCCTTAATATACAATTTCTGCACATCAGACTAGGAAGCCTCATGCTGACACTTTGCTAATTATTTAGTCTTTCAGACCCTCTAGATCATCTTCCCCTCTCAGGGTCACACCTGGAGAGTTTCCAGTACTCTACCAGTCTTGATTATGGGAGGGAGAGTCAAGCAGAGGCATGCCTTTTCCATTCCTAGCTTGGGCAGTGGCTAGCGAGCGGAAGGCAATCTGCTATAAGTCAGAACTCAACTTTGCTGGGCAGTAGTAGCACGGGAGTGAGTCCAGGACAGAGACTCAAGTTTACTGTGCTGAAGGACACAATGGTAAGCCACTTCCATATTTTTCCCAAGAAAACTCTATGGATCCACTGCCAGAACAATTGTAGATGGAAGTGGGGTGTCCTGGGAGAGATGTGTCCATGGTGTTGCTAATGGTTAGAGATGACTCAATGGCACAAGGCAAGACCCCAGCCCTTAGAACATTATTTGGCACAGAGTAAGCACGTAATACCATTATAATAACAATAAAATAATAGTAATAATATGTGGTAAAATGCAAACTGAATTAGGTATGTAGGAAACATTTTTTCCATTCAAAATTTCAGAAAATATGAGACACTAAACGGGAAGTGGTTTCACTGTGATTCCATTTCAAATTTGTCATGAGTTGATAACAGGCCTGGAAAGGATAGAGGACTAATTTTACCAGGAAATTGAGAACTGAATTGCAGATAAACCCTCATGTTTAAACATGAAGTAAAAGGCAGTGAATTGATAATATGGAGAAGCCCATAACTCAATTTCGAACTAGAACTTGAGTATTGATCTTCCAATAATTCTTTGCCCCAGGAATTTTCTCAAAACTCTAGATAGATTTGTTATAATAATCAGCTGATCAAATGTTAGTGCCCCTCATCTTGGACCTAGATTGCAGTCTATAAAGAGAAGTGCAAACTAAATCACAACCAAGCAAACCTAAGCCTTTTATTTCAAAAATTATATGTGCCGATTCATAGGCTTACAGCTATATATAGTATTCTACATATTATATGGCATCCCTGACTGAAATTCACCTGAGTGCATGTGTGGTGAAAAAGACAATGTGAGTTTCACAGTCCTGGCCAATTCCGAACCCCAAATGATTATTCTTTGCCATGTTGCTACATTGCACTCTTTTCCCTTTGCCCTCTTTGTCCCTTGTCAAGCTTTTTTTTCCCTTGAAAAGAGCCTCTCCCTAAGAGTAGTATCTCAAGCTCGTCTGTCCTCAGCCACTGCCTTCTGCTTTTCAGCCGGGATGTAGTTTTGTTTGAGGCTTTTTTTTTTTTTACTGCATCTTTAAAATGTGTGACAGGAATAATAGTTCACTTTAAGCACTTCTACTAGATTGTTAGTTTCTTGATATCAGAGCTCATATCTACTTATTCCACTGTAGTCTCTCCGGCACTTGGAACAGTGCTCTGCACAGAGTCAGTGCTCAATAAATACTGTTTGATTATGATACTGCTTAGTGATCACCACCTGGTTGTGTGAGAGGACTGGAAAGGCTGTGAGAGCTGTCCCTCAGCCCCCAGAAATCCGTAAAGATAATAATTTCTTGTGGACCTCTCACCTGCCTGGACAGTGCAGACCACCCTATCTCCTCAAAACACTTATCTAACCTTGACTTCACAGACACTGTCCTTTCCTGATTCTCCTATCTCTCTGGCCACTTTTTAGAATGATCCTCCTCTGCCTCCCACCATATCACTGTTGGTGGGGTGGGGGGGCTCAGGTTTTGGCTCTGGGCCCCCTTCTATTCTCTGTCTAAACCCACTGCTTTGGAGAACTCATTCATTCAATCTTATTTATTGAGGGCTTACTGTGTGCAGAACACTGTACTAAGCACTTGGAAAGTACAATTCACCAACAGAGAAAATAATAATAATAATAATGGCATTTATTAAGCACTATGTGCAAAGCACTGTTCTAAGCACTGAGGAGTTTACAAAGTGATCAGGTTGTCCCATGGGGGGCTCACAGTTTTAATCCCCATTTTACAGATGAGGTAACAGGCACAGAGAAGTTGAGTGACTTGCCCAAAGTCACACAGCTGGCAAGTGGTGGAGATGGGATTTGAACCCATGACCTTTGACTCCAAAGCCCATGCTCTTTCCACTGAGCCATGCTGCTTCTCTAAACCCTGCCCACAATGGGCTCACAGTCTAGAAGGGGGGAAAACAGACAATGAAACAAGTAAGCAGGCATTAGTAGCATTGTTAAAAATAGAATTATAGATATATGCACATCATTAATACAAATTTTAAGTACATATATGTACATATATGCACAAGTGCTGAGCTGCAGAGAAGGGGGTAGAGCTGAGGGAGCGAGTTGGGGCAATAGGGAGGGGAGAGGGAGCAAAGGAAAAGGAGAGGGCTTAGTCTGGGAAGGCCTACTGGAGGAATTAAACCTTCAGTAAGACTTTGAAGCAGGGGAAGTGTGATAGTTTGGCAGATTTGAGGAGGGAGAACATTCCCAGCCGATGTAGGACGTGGGCCAGGGGTCAACAATGGTACAGGCGATTATGAGGCACAGTGAGAAGGTTAGAGGCAGAGGAGTGGAGTGTGCAGGCTGGGATGTAGAAGGAGAGAAGGGAGGTGAGTTAGGAAGGGACAAGGTAATGGAGAGCTTTGAAGCCAGTAGTGAGGAGTTTTTGCTTGATATGAAGGTTGATAAACAACCACTGGAGGAGGAGGGTGACATGCCCAGAACATTTCTGTAGGAAGGTAAACTGGGCAGGAGAGTGAGGTGTAGACTGAAAAGGGGAGTGACAGAAGGTTGGGACATCAGAAAGATCAAACTCATTCACTCCCACCATGGATGCGTCCCAAATTTACCTCTCCAGTCCCCACCACTCTCCTTCTGTACAGGTTCACATTCCCTCATGCCTCCCACTGACACCTCAAACTTAACATATCGAAAACAAAGCCCATCTTCTAACCCAAACCCTGTCTTCCCCATCACTGCAGAAAGCACCTCCACCTCCCTTGTCTCACAAGTCCATAATTTTGACATTGTCCTTGGCTCATCTCCCTTATTCAACCCTCTGTCCTGTAAGCCCTTTAGACTGCAAGCGACTTGTGGGTAGGGAATGTGTCTACCAACTCTGTTGTAGTAGAGAAGCAGTGTAGCCCAGTAGAAAGAGCATAGGACTGGGAGTCAGAGGACCTGGGTTCTAATCTCAGGCCTTCCACTTCCCTGCTGTGTGGCCTTGGGCAAGTCACTTAACTTCTCTGGGCCTCAGTTCCCTCATCTGCAGAATGGGGATTCAATACCAGCTCTATCTCCTACTTAAAATGGGAGCCTTATGTGGGACGTGATAATCTTGTATCTACCCCAGTTTTCAGTACAGTTCTTGGCAAATAGTAAGTACTTAATGCCACAATTATTATTATTATTTTAATCATAGTCTCCCCAACCACTTAGTACAGTGCTCTGCACACAAGTGCTCAATACCACTGACTGATTGATTGATTGCATATTCATTATTCCACAAATCTGTCAGTCCTATCTTAACTGCAACTCTAGAATCCACCCCTTCCTCTCCATCCAATCCGCTAGCATGCTGATCCAAGCACTTATTGTATTCTACCTTGACATCTGCCTAATTGATTAGCTCAAGGTCACAAGGTAGGCAGGTGGCTGAGGCTAGATTAGAACTCAGGTCCTCTGACTTCGAGGCCCATGCTTTTTCCACTATCAACATTCCTCCTGTCAATTCTTGTTACAGCCTGAATCACTTTGAAAATTGCATTTGCTTTCATTTTGGAGCCTTGAGACACAAAAGCTAGGTCTTTTTCCTGGACTTGGTTGCAGAAGAAATAGTCTGTTTGCTTTATCTAGTTCCCCATGTCTGATTTCAACAATCGCATGTGGCATGATTGAATTCAGTAAGTTTATGAAATGGGCTAACTGCTCCCTTTCAAAAGGGCTGGAGATTTCCTACAAAGACATATTTAAAACATTATTTTCAATTGGTCTTTTCTTCCTTCCCCATGAAAGTAATGGCACACCAGAGATTTCTATGGAGAAGTAAACAAACATATTAACTGTTTTCAAAAGATGCAGTCATTTCTTTTCTGGACAGTTTTCAGACTCATGCTTCAGAGCATTTTCTGTCTCCAAATCCTCTAAGTCCTTTTCTAAAGCACCTGCCTGGGACGAGGCATGTAGGATACACTCTGTCTCATTCCTTCCTGCTCAAGAAGCATAAAGACCTTGGAATAAACCAGCCTTCCTGGTGTCCTTCTAAAATTTTGGTAGTTGTCAATTGAAAGAAGCAGCCCAAGCCAGCCTATCACTCTTCCTATTTAGTACATTAGGTGATTTGTTGTTGTTGTCTTGTGCTGTCAGATCGTGTCTGACCCATAGCGACACCATAAACACAACTCTCCTCTCCCAGAATGCCCCATTTCCATCTGCAATCATGCTGGTAGTGTTTCGATAGAGTTTCCTTGGTAAAAATACAGAAAAGGTTTATCATTGCCTCCTTCTGAGCAGTAAACTAGTCACTGACCTTGACTATCTCTCCCATGCTGCTGCTGTCCAGCACAGGTGAGTTTTGACTTGTAGTAGATTGCCTTCCACTCACTAGCCACTGCCCAAGCTATGAATGGAATAGATATGCCTCTAACTCACCCTCTTAAAGTTGAGACAGAGTACTGGAAACTCTCCCGGTAGGACTCTGAGAGGCGCTTAGGTGCTTTGGCTCTTTGTTACTATGCAAATTATGATATGCCACAGAGATTGCTGTTCTACCTAGAGTTAGCAAACAGAAAAGTAAGGCCCCTTGAAGCCTAGTTGTTTTTTTACCAAGTACTTAAGTCAACAACTAAAACCAAGTATGTCAATTGGTTCTGAGAGAGGGTGCCAAGGATATTAATAGTACCCACTTCTCTAATAATAATTAATATTTGGTGCCTGCTTAAAGCTCCATTTGCAAAGAAAAAAAAGAAAAATAGAGAAGGGTTGATTTGTGCCTTTATAAAGTTTCTACCATCTATCCAAGAGGAAGTTACATTTCCTGAGTAGAAACATAACAGTTTGGTCTTCTGATTTAGCTAAACAGGCTCTTAATAGCAGCAAAATAAAAACTGAACCAAATTCCAGTGCTGAGTTTAATAGAAACAATATCACTTGGTTCAAAGCAGTTGCTTAAAAGAAGATTTAAGAGGTTTATGCACTCAAAATATGCTAATTACAAAAAGGAGAACTTTATGAGTAACCATTTATTTTTAACTGGAGAAATTTCTAAGTATCATGAAGGTCTAAGCTCCATTTGTGGTCTCTGGGTAAATAGTGCATTCATTTGATTTTTCGATCCTGCCTAATAATTCCTATTTTACTTTAATTGGACCTACGACACCCAATTAATCATCCTGAAAGGGGAAAGGAGACAATAAGAGACAAAGAAGCACAGGAATGAAAGCTGATAAGGGATTAAGAGAAAGTAGAATTTAGCTGAAAGATGGGGAACTGGACTGTGAAGAGAGTGTAAAATATAAAAAGAAAACTGGGATATAATTATGTTGTATTTACATAGCACTTTTCCTTCGAGGAGCCCGAGGCAATTTGCAAACCCTTTATTTAATCCTTCCTATATTTCTGTCAGAAAGGCAGATGGCAAGATGGCATTACACTCTTAACACTCCTAAAGAATGAGGGCAGATGGTTTGAGTGATCCAGGAAAAGGCACCTTGGAGATTCAGCTGTGAAACAGGAGCAGAACGTAACACCCTGACCCTAGAAATAGTGCTTTCATGGTATTTATCTACGAAATTCTCCCTCCAAAAATCTAGGAAAAACATTATAGCCTAGTGGATATTGCCCAGGCCTGGTAATCACAAGGACTCGGGTTAATAATAATAATGGTATTTGTTAAGTGCTTACTATGTGCCAAGCACTGTTCTAAGTGCTGGGGTAGATACAAGGTAATGTGGTTGTCCCAGGTGGGGCTCGCACCTTTAATCCCCATTTTACAAATGAGGTAACTGAGGCACAGGGAAGTTAAGTGACTTGGACAAAAATCACACAGTGGCTAAGTGGCAGTGCTGGGATTAAAACCCATGACCTCTGACTCCCAAACCCATACTCTTTCCACTAAACCACAATGCTTCTCTAATCCTGGTTTCTAATACAGGGTTCTAATCCTGGTTTTGCCACTTGTCTGCTGTATAACCTTGGGGAAGTCACTTCCCTTCTCTGGGACCCAATTACTCATCTGTAAAATGGGGATTAAGATGTGAGCCTTATATAGGACAGAGATTCTGTCCATAGCTTGTATCTACCTAGCACTTAGTACAGTACCTGGCACGGAAGCGCTTAAATACCATAGAAACGAATTTTTGCCCTTGATGCTAAATGCACTTTGGGAATGATTCTCTAATTTGAGCCCCAGTGACTGGTTGGTTTTCCCAGGAAAGTCTTGGTTTGCTGTGGTGAAAGAGGGAAGACTGGGGAGGATATCAACCTTCCATAGATTTGGATCATGCCAAGAACTATCTATTCTTTCCTTTTTCCACCCACCTCACAATCTCTGCAGACACCATTCAGTTCAAACTCCTACAAAATACATGCCAGTTTCCAAGGAAACACATACCCAAATTATCAATCTGTTTTTAGCAGTTTAGTAAGTCCTCACACTTACTAAACACTACATCAGGAGCTCGCCCACCAAGTCTATTTGAAAGGAGGTTTCAAAAATTTTCCCTCTGGGGTAATACCATATGTAGTTGTTTGACAATCCCAGATAGCAGGCACATGGAAATGGCTGAAAACTGTAGAGGACTCCACACAGCCCAACTCCCCGACTGGGTGTCCTATGAGAAAAGGAAATCACATTTTTCCTTACTCTCAAGGCCCACAGTGGTCTCTTGGCTACAGAGTAGCCAAGAGAGAAGCAGCATGGCTCAGTGGCAAGAGCACAGGTTTTGGAGTCAGAGGTCATGGGTTCAAATCCAGGCTCCACCAATTGTCAGCTGTGTGACTTTGGGCAAGTCATTTAACTTCTCTGGGCCTCAGTTAACTCATCTGTAAAATGGGGATTAAGACTGTGAGCCCCCTGTGGGACAACCTGATCACCTTGTATGCTCCCCAGTGCTTAGAACAGTGCTTTGCACTTAGTAAGTGCTTAGCAAGTGCTATTGTTATTATTATTATCATTATTATTAGAGTAGCCAACAGCACCTTTGGGTAGCTTTCTTGGTAACTCAGCATACCTCCAATTCAGCAAAGGACTGGAAAATATATCCTAATTTCTTTACACTTTGGAAAGTACTGTCTTTTCAGCCATAGAATTGCGTGAATGTCACTGGCTACGTCATTACCCTCTGGAGGGACTTAGATATGACATATTCTAACCAGCATAGGAGGAAGGTGGGCAGGAACTTCGAAGGGTGAGTAGAAAAGTCTGGATTTTAATCATAAAATGGCCCTGTGTGCATGTGTCATTATTGTCTCAAAAAGGGCAAGTGAGATTAGGAAATGCCAGGTTACAGCAATGCCTGGAAATGAATTAAGGAATGCATTAGATGAGGATTGCTTGGGAATTGACCACAGTGAATGAAGTGACTTTTTCACATAGGAATATTTGGAAAGACATACTTGGTAGTTATGGAAAAGCTGTTTATAACCTACACTCTAGGTCTCACCAGACCATTTGTTCTCATTTTCTATTATTTGCAACATAATCCTTGCAAATTCCAGACAGTAGACATCATTACATAATGAAAGAGCATTTCTCTAATGGGATGCTTTTTGTTCTGTCAGACCTGTGCTGCAGTTCTTCAGCTGATTTACACGATAGTTGGCTTCATGATTTCCCCTAAAGGATTTGTTCATTCCAGGCATGAATTCCTGATTCTTAATTGTGAGTTTTACTTTTTCAGGGCAAAAAAAAAAAAAAAAAAAGATGGAGACTCTTCCAAGAGAATCCTATCCATAGTCCAATTAATGTTCAACAATTAAAACAAGAGCTTTTAATATAAATTCTGAATCCTTTTATCAGGTTAGAGAACAGAACAGAATGTCTTGCTCTCAAATAAACTGATTAAATACTTATTAGCTAATAATAACAATAATGCTATTTACTAAACAATTACTATATATCATGTGGTTCTAGTAGATACAACATACCTTTCCAGACTAAGCCCCCCCAGCCCTTTTTTAATCACATTTATTGAGCACTTACAGAGCCCTTTTCCTTATCTCCCCTTCCTTCCACATCACCTAGGCTCTCTCCCTTTGCTCTCCCCCACCCTTTCCACCCCATAGCACTTTGGTATCTATGTATATATCTATAATTCTATTTATTTATATTGATGCCTGTTTACTTTTTTTGATGGGTCTCCCCCCTTCTAGACCGTAAGCCCAGTGTGGGCAGGAGTTGTCTCTTGATTGTTGAATTGTACTTTCCAAGCACTTAGTACAACATGCTCTGCACACACTAAACACTCAATAAATGCGATTGAATGACTGAATAACCAAATCAGAAGCAGGCTCTGTCCCATGTAGGACTCACAGTCTAAATAGGAGGGAGAACACATACTTAATCTCCATTTTATACAGTTGAGGAAACTGAGGCACAAATTAAGTAGCTTGTCCAAGGCCACATAGTAGTCAAGTAGCAGAGTATTAGCAATAATAGTATTTGTTAAGTGCTTGCTGGATGCAGGGTACTGTACTAAGAGCCTTAGCAGAGTGCATAGTTCAGAATTAGACACATTCCCTGTCCCTTGGAGAGGTCAGAGTCTAACGACATGAAGGGGGAAGAAGGGAGTTCAATAAATATCATTGACTGATTGACTGACTGGAGACACATAAAGAGCAATGAAACAAGGACTAACACAAAACAAAATAAAAATGAAAATCCTAGTGGAGGCAGGATTAGAATCCGTGTCCTCTGACTCCCACACCTGAAGTCTTTCCTCTAGGCCCTACTGCTTCCCCATTGACTGAGCCCACTGGGAGAGAAGAGAGTCATACGAAGCTCAGGCATGTGTATGAAATGTAAAAGGACACTACAATCAAGGACATTTAGATGTGGCAGTTCAGCTTTGATGACAAGAAGTCAGAGACACCTTCATAATAACAACAATAATGATGGCATTTGTTAAGCGCTATGTGCCGAGCACTGTTCTAAGCACTGGGGTAGATACAAGATAATCAGGTTGTCCCTCGTGGGGCTCACAGTCTTAATACCCCCTTTACAGATGAGGTAACTGAGGCACTGAGAAGTTAAGTGGCTTGCCCAAGGTCACACAGCCGACAAATGGCAGAGGCTGGATTAGAACCCACATCCTCTGATTCCCAGGCCCGTGCACTTGCCACTAAGCCATGCTGCTTCTCATCTAAACCCATCTCTTACTGGTAACCTGTTCTACTGTATTGTCCATTAAGGAAACTCTTGAAAGTCCAATCACAATTACTCTTGCTGAAATGCAAGACTCAGGTGACACAAAGAACTGATTGTTCACTTAGATTTACATGTAGGTTTAATTCCATTTAAAAGGACTATGTAGAATTCATTAATTTCTGCCCCCATCCCTAATCAAGGATGCATTTGAAAAGTGCAAGTTTAGTAATAGCTGTAGTAATTGTAGTAACGGAAAAATTTATTGAGCTCCCACTTGGTATAATGTACTGTACTAGGCATTTGGAAAGTACAGAATAAAAAAAGTGGCATGATCCCTGTCCACAAGAAGTTTACACTATAATGGGAGAGGTGGGGATTGAGAAAGGTCCAGTTAGAAGGTTGACATGGGAGGAATAATAATAATAATTATGCTATTTTTTTAAGGGCTTACTATGTGACAAGCACTGTTCTATACCCTGGAGTAGATAAACGTTAATCAGGTTGTCCCAGATGGGGCTCACACCTTTAATCCCCATTTTATAGATGAGGTAACTGAGGCACAGGGAAGTTAAGTGACTTGCCCAAGGTCACACAGCACACAAGTGACAGAGCAGGTTTAGAACCCATGTCCTCTGACTCTCAAGGCAATATTCTTTCTACTACACCATGCTGCTTCTCTTGAAGAGCGAAGGATCACCTCCACAGTCCGCTTCCTCTGCTCCTGTGCCAAAGCTGTGGAGCGCTGTCGGAGGAAATCCAGACATCTCTCTGATCCCTTGTTCCACCTTAAATTCATTCTTATCTGCTTTGATTCAGCTCTCTCCACTGCCTAATAACAGTACTTCTTCCTAATTCACTCCCACACCCACTGCCCCCATCAGCTATTCCAAACATTTAACTCCCTCCTCAAACCTCCTGTCTGACCCCCCACCATCATATCTTTACCCTAATGACCTAACCACATATTTTAGCAGCAAAATTGAAATCATTAGGTGTGATCTCCCTAAAATCTCCTCTGCTCCTCTCCAAACCCCTGTCCTCCTCGACCCTCTTTGACTCTCCCTATAGTCATCATAGTAACAGGATGAAGTCTCTCACCTCCTCTCAATCTACCCCCTTTGCCTGTGTTTTTGACCCCATCCCTTCATAACTTTTTAAAACACTAGCCCCTTTCTTTCTTCACTCCTTGACTGCTGTCTTCAACTGTTCACTTTCCAACAACTTCTACCTCACTGCTTTCAAATATGCTTATTTATCTCCATCCTAAAAAAAAAAAAGACCCTCTCTTGGCCCCATGGCTCCCTCCAGTTATTGCCCCATCTCCCTCATCATTTTTCTCCAAACTTCTTGAGGGTTGTTTACACCCACTCTCTCCACTTTCTCTCCTAGACCCCCTCCAATCTGGCTTCCACCCCCCTTACTCCACAGAAACAGCCCTCTCTAAGGTAACAAATGACCTCCTTCTCAACAAATCTGATGACCTCGCTCCATCCTAATCCTCCTAGACCTCTCAGATGCTTGTGACACAATAGACCACCCTCTTCTCCTTGAAACTTTATCCAACCTTGGATTCATTCCTTTATTCATATTTATTGAGTGTTTACTGTGTGCAAAGCACTGTACTAAGCGCTTGACTGACACTGTCCTCTCTCGGTTCTCCTCCTATCTCTCTGACTGCTCCTTTTCAGTCTCTTTTGCTGGTTCCTCCTCTGCCTCCGACCCTCTGATAGTAGGAGTCCCTCAAGACTCACTTCTAGGTCTCCTTTTATTCTCCCTCTACACCCACAAGCCTGAAGAACACATTTATTCTGTTTATTTTATTTGGTTTGTGTGTTTTGTTTTGTTGTCTGCCTCCCCCTTCTAGACTGTGAGCCCGCTGTTGGGTAGGGATCGCCTCTATATGTTGTAAACTCGTACATTCCAAGTGTTTAGTACAGTGCTCTGCACACAGTAAGTGCTCAATATATACGATTGAATGAATGAATGAATTAGCTTCCATGGCTTTAATTACCATTTCTGTACAGATGATACCCAAATCTACCCTTCAGCCCTGATCTTTCTCCTTCTCTACAATCTCATATTTCCTCCTACCTTCAAGACATATCTACTTCAATGTTCTGCTAACACCTCAAATTAAACATGTCCCAAACTGAGCTACTCATCTTCCCACCCAAGCCCTGTCCTCCCATCTTTCTCATTATTATAGACAACACAACTACTCTCCCTACCTCACAAACCCATAACCTTGGTGTTATCCTCAACTCATCTCTTTCATTCCACCCACATATTCAAGCTGTCACCAAATCCTGACAGTTCTACCTTCTTAATATTGCTAAAAAATGACCTTTCCCTATCTATCCAAACGGCTACCATGCTGGATTCAAGCACTTAATCCTATCCGACCTTGAATGTTGTATCTTCCTCCTCGCTGACCTCCAGCTTTCTTTCTCTCCCCACTCCAATCCATACTACACTCTGCTTCACAGGTAATGTATCAACAAAAACGTTCAGTCCATGTCTCCCCAATCCTCAAAAACTTCCAATGGCTGCCCACCCACCTCCAGATCAAATAGAACTTCCTTACCATTGGCTTTACAGTACTCAATTAGTTTGCCCCATCCTACCTCACCTCAATCTCCTACTACAGATCAGTCCACACACTCCGCTTCTCTAGTGCCAGTTTACCTACTCACTGTGCTCCTATCTTGTCTGTTTCACCGCCAACCTCTTTCCCATGTCTTCACCCAACCTAAAACTCCCTCCCCCTCCATATATGCCAGACCACCACTCTCTCTTAACCTTCAAATTATTAAGGTAACATCTTCTCCAAGAGGCTTCCCCAGATTAAGTCCTCCTTCTCCCCGGCTCACTCTCCCTTCTGCGTTGTCTATGCAATTTGATCTGCAACCCTTACATATTTGATAATCACCCCAACCCCACTGCACTTAGGTACATATCTTCAAATTATGTATTACAAATTCCTTATTCATATTAATGTCTATCTCCCCCTCTATATTGTAAAACCTCACTTTTTCTCATTTTCCACTTCCTTCTGCATTGCCCTAACTTGCTCCCTTTGCTCTTCCCCCTCCACCCCAGCCCCAGAGCACTTATGTAAATATCTGTAATTTTATTTATTTGTACTGCTGTCTAGGTCTCCCAGTCTCTAAACTGTAAGCTCATTGTGGGTGGGGAATTGTTGTATTATACTTTCCTAAGTGCTTAATACAGTGCTCCGTACACAGTAAGTACTCGATGAATGAATTGTTATGGGCAGGGAATGTGTCTGCTAATTCTGTTGTATTCTACTCTCCCAAGCACTTAGTACACTGCTCTGTACATAGTAACTGTTCAATAAATGTGATTGATTGAAAGTGGTTGAAGCAAGGTTAGCATGACCAACCATTAAAAGCAAGCATTACACTTCAGTCTGCCCATCTGAGAAGGCTATCCTAAGTAAAGTTGCAGAGGATGATATATGGGGGGCCAGAGTGAGATATGAGCCAAACGAGCTCTGTACCAGACAGGAGTAGAGTAGCCACAACACTGTCATTAATAATGCACACCCCAGAGTTACATGGATTATATGTCCCGAACAGGGATTATCTCAATCCCAGAAATCCCTGGGGTGACTGAAGACAGTAAACTCGTTGTGGGCAGGGAATGTGTCTATTACATTGTACTTTCGCAAGTGCTTCGTTCAGTGCTCTGAAAATAGTAAGTGCTCAGTGAATACAATTGACTGAGTAATAAAATTTTAGGAATGAGCCCAGTATACCAAGATGGTTCCAGAGTCCAGAGATCCATCCCAACCCAAATCCTCACCAGACCTTCAAGAGTGCGTGCCAGTCAGCTAATCATGTCTTTCTTTTTTTCTGGAGGAGGGTTGGGGGAGGTGTGGGCAGTTGACTTTTTTTTTTAATAGAACATCAGGCAGGGACAATGTGACTATGTTTATTTTGATGTGGGTCCTAAGAAGCACAGGTAAAAGTAACTCTGGCTTCAGAAGTCACCTCTAAGACTCAAAAATTAGACCCTTACTAAGTAACAGCAGCCTAAACATATAAAAGTAACCACAAAGAAATACCCAGTACCCTCGACCCTGACAAAAATTTGCTTAAAACAGACGTAGAGTGTTATGAAATACCAGGCGAGGCCCAGCTTAGAGCAGGCCGCATCACTTGGCATACTACACAGAAGCTTCTGTCAATCTGGTAGCTGCTTTTCTGACCCTTTGTTCTTCAGTTTTAGCACTTCAATCAAAAGCTTCTGTTGCGCTGGCATTGTCTAGCTGGTGTGCCTAGTTCTCTGCTCATCAAGTCTTCTATCCCTTTGTTCAAGTGGTGGATTGGGCAACATACCACTCTTCTAGCATCCTTTGTGGGGGGCCCAGGAAGTAGGCTCTGAGAGCATACATCTGTGGAAGTGAAACATCATTTTCAGTTGCCAGGCTCTACCCTACCTTATGGCCCTGGACCCTGTCAGAATCGTTCCTTCCATCCACTAGTAGCTCCTCAGTGTCCTCTTTCTACCTCCATCCATCCCCTCGGCCTGACCCTAGACAAACATCCACCATTTCCATGGAAAGATAGCCATTTGTGTCTTCGTTTTTCATTCATTCAATCATTCAATAGTATTTATTTAGCACTTACTGTGTGCAGAGCACTGTACTAAGCACTTGGGAAGTACAAGTCAGCAACATATAGAGATGGTCCCTACCCAACAACGGGCTCACAGTCTAGAAGGAGGAGACAGACAACAAAACATGTAGACAGGTGTCAAAATCTTCAGAACAAATAGAATTATAACTATATGCACATCATTAACAAAATGAATAGAATAGTAAATATGTACAAATAAAATGAATAGACTAATAAATCTGTACATATGTATGCAAGTGCTGTGGGGAGGGGAAGGAGGAGAGGAAAAAGGTGGCTCAGTCTGGGAAGGCCTACTGGAGAAGGTGAGCTCTCAGTAGGGCTTTGAAGGTAGGAAGAGAGCTAGCTTGGTAGATGTGTGGAGGGAGAGCATCCTAGGCCCGGGGAAGGACATGGGCCGAGGGTCGACGGTGGGACAGGTGAGAATGAGGCACAGTGAAGAGGTCAGTGGCAGAGGAGCGGAGGGTGCAGGCTGGGCTGTAGGAGAGAAAGGAGGTGAGGTAGGAGGGGACGAGGTGATGGAGACACTTGAAGCCGAGAGTGAGGAGTTTTTGCTTGATTCGTAGGTTGACAGGCAGCCACTGGAAATTTTTGAGGAGGGGAGTAACATGTCCAGAGCATTTTTAAATACTATTTGATAAGCACTTATTTGCTGTGCCAACTCTCTCCTCGACCCCCTCCAATATGGCTTCTGTCCCCTACCTTCCACGGAAACTGCCCTCTCAAAGGTCACCAATGACCTCCTGCTTGCCAAATCCAATGGCTCCTACTCTATCCTAATCTTCCTCGACCTCTCGGCTGCTTTCAACACTGTGGACCACCACCTTCTCCTCAACACGCTATCCAAACTTGGCTTCAAAGACTCTGTCCTCTCTTGGTTCTCCTCTTATCTCTCCGGCCGTTCATTCTCAGTCTCTTTTGCGGGCTCCTCCTCCGCCTTCCATCCCCTTACTGTAGGGGTTCCTCAAGGGTCATTTCTTGGTCCCCTTCGGTTCTCGATCTACACTCACTCCCTTTGTGAACTCATTCGCTCCCATGGCTTCAACTATCATCTCTACGCTGATGACACCGAAATCTACATCTCTGCCCCTGCTCTCTCTCCCTCCCTCCAGGCTCACATCTCCTCCTGCCTTCAGGACATCTCCATCTGGATATCTGCCCGCCATCTAAAACTCAACATGTCCAAGACTGAACTCCTAATCTTCCCTCCCAAACCCTGCCCTCTCCCTGACTTTCCCATCATTGTTGATGGCACTACCATCCTTCCCATCTCACAAGCCCGCAACCTTGGTGTCATCCTCGACTCCGCTCTCTCGTTCACCCCTCACATCCAATCCGTCACCAAAACCTGCCGGTCTCACCTCCGCAACATTGTCAAGATCCACCCTTTCCTCTCCATCCAAACTGCTACCCTGCTCGTTCAAGCTCTCATCCTATCCCATCTGGATTATTGCATCAGCCTCCTCTCTGATCTCCCATCCTCCCATCTCTCCCCACTTCAATCCATACTTCACGCTGCTGCCCAGATCGTCTTTGTGCAGAAACGCTCTGGGCATGTTACTCCCCTCCTCAAAAATCTCCAGTGGCTACCAATCAACCTGTGCATCAGGCAAAAACTCCTCACCCTCAGTTTCAAGGCTCTCCATCACCTCGCCCCCTCCTACCTCACCTCCCTTCTCTCCTTCTCCAGCCCAGCCTGCACCTTCCGTTCCTCTGCCACTAATTTCCTCACTTTGCCTCGTTCTTGCCTGTCCCGCCATCAACTCCCGGCCCATGTCCTCCCTCTGGCCTGGAATGCCCTCCCTCCGCACATCGGCCAAGTTAGCTCTCTTCCTCCCTTCAAAGCCCTACTGAGAGCTCACCTCCTCCAGGAGGCCTTCCCAGACTGAGCCCCCTCCTTCCTCTCCCCCTCCTCCCTCTCCCCATCCCCCCTGCCTTACCTTCTTCCCTTCCACACAGCACCTGTATATATGTATATATGTTTGTACGTATTACTCTATTTTATTTGTACATATTTATTCTATTTATTTTATTTTGTTAATATGTCTTGTTTTGTTGTCTGTCTCCCCCTTCTAGACTGTGAGCCCACTGTTGGATAGGGACCGTATCTATTTGTTACCAGCTTGTACTTCCCAAGCGCTTAGTACAATGCTCTGCACACAGTAAGCGCTCAATAAATATGATTGAATGAATGAATGACTGTGAACAGCATGTGGGACATTTATTGTACTGTACTCTTCCAAATGCCTAGTACAGGGCTCTGCACACAGGGACCGTGTCCATCCTGATTTGCTTGTATCTACCGCAGTGTTTAGAGAAACGGGTAATGGGTTCTAATCCCAGATACACCACTTGTTATCTGTGTGACTTTGGGCAAGTCACAACTTCTCTGTACCTCAGTTACCTCATCTGTAAAATGGGGATTAAGACTGTGAGCCCCTCGAGGGACAACCTGATCACCTTGTATCTACCCCAGTGCTTAGAAAAGAGCTTGGCACATGGTAAGCGCTTAACAAATACCATCATTATTATTATTATTATTATTAAGTGCCTGGTATATAGTAAGTGCTTATAAAATCATAGGTTCTAATCCTGCTCTGCCACTTGTCTTCTGTGTGGCCCTGGGCAAGTCACTTTACTTCTTCGTGCCTCAGTTAGCTCCTCTGTTAAATGGGGATTGAAACTGTGAGCCCCATGTGGGACAAGGACTGTGTCCAACTCAGTTTGCTGGTATTCACCCCAGCACTTGGTCTAGTGTCTGGCACTTAGTAAGCACTTATCAAAAGCCATAAATATTATCATTATTAAATACCATAAAAAACACTCTTGCAGTTATATGAACCTTGTCCCAAAGCACAGAAGGACAATCCAGTCAATTTTCTTTTTCTGTTGATTGACAAGTTGGGATATAACACAAAGTAAATTATCTGGCTGGGTATTCATCTGCAGATCGTTAGCATCTGAGATTTGCTTTGAGCAGGAAGTCATGTGATGCGATCCAGGCTGTCCCATTGCTCTCCACAGTAGTCCTGTCTGCAGCCCAAGATGAGCAATGGAGAGGTTGGTGTTTGTGAGATGGTCCAAGACCCTAGAGGAAGAGTTTCACTCTGGAGAAAAGATTCAATCGTACTTATTGAATGCTTACTGTGTGCTGAGCATTGTACTAAGCACTTGGGAGACTACATGGTACAGTGAGACACAGCATGGTGTACTGGATAGAGCGTAGACCTGGGACTCAGAAGGTCATGGGTTCTAAACCCAGCTCCACCACTTTCATTCATTCAATCATATTTATTGAGTGCTTACTGTGCACAGAGCACTGTACTAAGCGCTAGGGAAGTACAAGTTGGCAACAAGTTGTCACCTCTTCCAGGAGGCCTTCCCAGACTGAGCCCCCTCCTTCCTCTCCCCCTTCTCCCCCCTCCATCCCCCCCGGCTCACCTCCTTCCCCTCCCCACAGCACCTGTATATATGTATATGTTTGTACATATTTATTACTCTATTTGTACATATTTATTCTATTCATTTTATTTTGTTAATATCATCATCAATCGTATTTATTGAGCGCTTACTATGTGCAGAGCACTGTACTAAGTGCTTGGGAAGTACAAATTGGCAACATATAGAGACAGTCCCTACCCAACAGTGGGCTCACAGTCTAAAAGGGGGAGACAGAGAACAAAACCAAACATACTAACAAAATAGAATAGATATGTACAAATAAAATAAATAAATAGAGTAAAATATATGTACAAACATATATACATATATATAGGTGTTGTGGGGAAGGGAAGGAGGTAAGATGGGGGGATGGAGAGGGGGACGAGGGGGAGAGGAAGGAAGGGGCTAAGTCTGGGAAGGCCTCCTGGAGGAGGTGAGCTCTCAGCAGGGCCTTGAAGGGAGGAAGAGAGCTAGCTTGGCGGATGGGCAGAGGGATTGGGGGCATTCCAGGCCCGGGGGATGACGTGGGCCGGGGGTCGATGGCGGGACAGGCGAGAGTGAGGTACGGTGAGGAGATCAGCGGTGGAGGAGCGGAGGGTGCGGGCTGGGCTGGAGAAGGAGAGAAGGGAGGTGAGGTAGGAGGGGGCGAGGGGATGGACAGCCTTGAAGCCCAGGGTGAGGAGTTTCTGCCTGATGCGCAGATTGATTGGTAGCCACTGGAGATTTTTGAGGAGTGGAGTAATATGCCCAGAGCGTTTTGTTTTGTTCTCTGTCTCCCCCTTCTAGACTGTGAGCCCACTGTTGGGTAGGGACCGTCTCTATATGTTGCCAACTTGTACTTCCCAAGCACTTAGTACAGTGCTCTGCACACAGTAAGTGCTCAATAAATACGATTGAATGAATGAATGAACATATAGAGACAGTCCCTACCCAACAACGGGCTCACAGTCTAGAAGGGGGACAGCAGACAGCACTTGTCTGCTGTGTGGCCTTGGGCAAATTGCTTCACTTTTCTGTGCCTCAGTTACGTCAATTTTAAAATGGAGATTAAGACTGGGAACCCCACGTGGGACAGGGACTGTGTCCAACCTGATTTGCTTGTGTCCACCCAAGCACTTAGTATTGTGCCTGGCACATAGCAAGCATTTAACAAATACCAAAATCATTATTATTACTGCTACAACAATAACCGGACACATTCCCTGCCTACAATGCGGAGGTGGAGTGAGGGCAGGCCAATGGATAAGAGAATTTACAAATATGTAAATTGTGCTCGCCTCATATTTTCAAGTATTTGGGAACTGATTAATAGGAAGCCACCCACTAACATGCTCCAACTCTCCCGCTATTGCCTAATGCTCTGTACCACCTAACAAGCATTTAATGAGCACTTACTGAATGCAGAGCACTGTACTGAGTGCTTGAGAAAAAATATAATGGAGTTGGTAGACAAATTCTCTGCCCACCAAGAGTGTCTGGAAGGGGAGACAAACACTAAAATACACTACACATATGTACGTAAGTACCACAAATTCATACTAAATAGGATGTTATAATTTTCAGTTGACTCCTCCTTCATCCAGGACAGCATTCTTCACAAAATGAAGTTTGAGTGTCTTTTTTTCCTCTTTCTGAAGCATGAGTTCAGAGTCTAAAGCAGGCAGCTCTCATTAATTAATTCCTAAATAAATGGAAAAGGGCATACTTTGAGTATTTGTCATCATTAATTCATTAAATTAATTAATTTAGCTCTCTTATTCCCTTCAAGGCCCTACTGAGAGCTCACCTCCTCCAGGAGGCCTTCCCAGACGGAGCCCATTCCTTCCTCTCCCCCTCATCCCCCTCTCCATCCCCCCCATCTTACCTCCTTCCCTTTCCCACAGCACCTGTATATACGTATATATGTTTGTACATATTTATTACTCTATTTATTTCTTTATTTTACTTGTACATATCTATTCTATTTATTTTGTTAGTATGTTTGGTTTTGTTCTCTGTCTCCCCCTTTTAGACTGGTGAGCCCACTGTTGGGTAGGGACTGTCTCTATATGTTGCCAACTTGTACTTTCCAAGCGCTTAGTACAGTGCTCTGCACACAGCAAGTGCTCAATAAATACGATTGGTTGATTGATTGATTAAATCATATTTGTTGAGCGCTTACTATGTGCAGAGCACTGTAATAAGTGCTTGGGAGAGTACTGTATAACAATCTCTTTTCTCCACCTGCCCCCCCCCCCACCCCACAACCAGGCCCCACAGTAATCATTAAATACCTGGGTTTCTCTCTCCTAAAATACATTTTGAAGAAATTATCGTTCCAGTAAGATCTTTGATTTTCAGGGTGCTTTCCCTGAAGTGTGTTTGTGTGTGTTGAGTGGGTGAGGCCTGCTCTGAAGCTCCCCTCATTGATTGATATGAAACACAGTGACTGTTCTATAAATTGTTTCATAATGAGGAAACAGGCACAAAGAAGTGACTTGCTCATTGCTTCTCACCGTACACCCCAGTTAGCAATCCCACTCACCAAATACTTAAGATATATTCCCCTCTGTATATCTGGTGTTGGATGCTAATGGTTCCTTGTCTAAAGATTCTTCCCATCAGCTACAAGAATCTTAGCATCCCAATACTGGCTATGCAGAGAGACATAGCCACCAATAGTCACTTGATAATTTGGTTTACCACTGAGAAAGCACATTGAAAGTAGTAATTAATGGTCAAACTTTTTGGAAGCAATTTTGAGGGGTTTATTTTGAGAATTTCTGGGACGTAAATAAAAGCATCCCTTTATTCACAGTTATTATGAGTCAGAGTTCTGGGAGAGGCAGGGAAGAGCCATAGTCATGGAAATTGTATTGCTCTACGGGGTGGGGGATTGGAGGGGGGGGTGTCTCTAAAGCACTTGATTACATTGGGCGGAGCAGGAGGGGTGTGATTCCTGTATGTAAATATGTTTGTACATATTTATTACTCTATTTTACTTGTACATATCTATTCTATTTTATTTTGTTAGTATGTTTGGTTTTGTTCTCTGTCCCCCCTTTTAGACTGTGAGCCCACTGTTGGGTAGGGACTGTCTCTATATCTTGCCAACTTGTACTTCCCAAGCACTTAGTACAGTGCTGTGCACACAGTAAGCACTCAATAAATATGATTGATTGATTGATTGAACTAATACTTCCACACCCTTCCTGCACCTACCTCACCTTCAATTCCCTCTAGCTTCCTGATGGAAGTTTTGGGGTTACTCAGATCAATTATTCATTCACTCATTCAATCATATTTATTGAGCGCTTTCTGCATGCAGAGCACTGTACTAAGCACTTGGAAACTACAAGTTGGCAACGAATAGAGACACTCCCTACCCAACAACGGGATCACAGTCTAGAAGGGAGAAGACAGACAACAAAACAAAACAAGTAGATAGGCAACAATAGCATCAATATAAATAGAATCATAGATATATACACAGAGAAGCAGCGTGGCTCAGTGGAAAAGCCTGTTGTTGGGTAGGGACCGTCTCCATATATTGCCAACTTGTACTTCCCAAGCACTTAGTACAGTGCTCTGCACACAGTAAGCACTCAAATACAATTGAATGAGTGAATGACTGGGCTAAAATCCTGGCTCCACCAATTATCAGCTGTGTAACTTTGGGCAAGTCACTTCACTTTTCTGTGCCTCAGTGACCTCATCTGTAAAATGGGGATTATGACTGTGAACCCCCCGTGGGACAACCCGATCACCTTGTAACCTCCCAAGTGCTTAGAACAGTGTTTTACATATAGTAAGTGCTTAATAAAAGCCATCATTATTATTATTAATAAAATAAATAGAAAAACATGTACATATATACACAAGTTCTGTGGGGCCGGAGGGGGGAAGGGGGTAGAGCAGAGGGAGGGAGTAGGGGAAATGGGGAGGGGAGGAGGAACAGAAGAAAGGGGGGGACTCAGTCTGGGGAAAAGGGAGGCTTGGTCAGTGGTATTTAATGAGCACTTACTGAATCATCAATCGTATTTATTGAGCACTTACTATGTGCAGAGCACTGTACTAAGCCCTTGGGAAGTACAAATTGGCAACATATAGAGACAGTCCCTACCCAACAGTGGGCTCACAGTCTAAAAGGGGGAGACAGAGAACAAAACCAAACATACTAACAAAATAGAATAGATAGGTACAAGTAAAATAAATAAATGGAGTAATAAATATGTACAAACATATATACATATATACAGGTGCTGTGGGGAAGGGAAGGAGGTAAGATGGGGGGATGGAGAGGGGGACGAGGGGGAGAGGAAGGAAGGGCTCAGTCTGGGAAGGCCTCCTGGAGGAGGTGAGCTCTCAGTAGGGCCTTGAAGGGAGGAAGAGAGCTAGCTTGGTGGATGGGCAGAGGGAGGGCATTCCAGGCACGGGGGATGATGTGGGCCGGGGGTCGATGGCGGGACAGGCGAGAACGAGGTACGGTGAGGAGATTAGCAGCGGAGGAGCGGAGGGTGCGGGCTGGGCTGTAGAAGGAGAGAAGGGAGGTGAGGTAGGAGGGGGCGAGGTGATGGACAGCCTTGAAGCCCAGGGTGAGGGGTTTCTGCCTGTTGTGCAGATTGATTGGTAGCCACTGGAGATTTTTGAGGAATACTGAATACCAAGAACTACAATAAATGCTTGGGAAGGTTTGGTGGGAGTGGGATTGCTCTCTGGGGTGTAGTGAGAAAGAAGCAAGGAGCAAGTCCCTTCACTTCTTTGTGCCTCAGCCTCCTTGTGATAACAAAACAATTGATAAAGCAGTCACTGAGTTTCACATCAATCAATCAGTGGTATTTGATGAGCACTTATGGAATGCAGAAAACTGCGCTAAATGTTTGGGAAAGTACAACAGTTGATAGACCTGTTCTCTGCCTAGCAGCAGTTTGTATAGAGGGGAGGTATTAAAATGAAATACAGATATGTACATAAATTCTCGGGGGGGGGGGGGGCGAATACTTAAAAGTGCTTAAATGACCCACTTCACAAACAACTCCAGCCCCACTTGGGCTGTTAAAAATAAAATAAAAAATAAAATTTTAAAATATTTTGAAAGGACTGTTTTAATTCTCTGCCTACCCTGGCCTTGCTTCTCCACCTCTAGCTTGTCTCCAAAGTAAGTTTCAGAAGAATAAACAAAAGAATGTTTTTAAAAAAAGAGGATTAATTTCATTATCTTCTCTGCCTGCCTCCCCTGCCATGAATGCTTTTTCAGGTCTCCCTGGGTGGGGATGAGGGAAGGGGAGAGATGGGGCAAGAACCATAGGGACACATCTGGATTGTGTCATGACTGGGGGAAGAAAAAGGGGAGGGGGAATCCACACCATGTAGGGGAGTAATTCATTTCCTTCACCTAGAGGTTGGTAGTCTTGATAGGGCACTCAGACTGCCTTGAAGGTCACCACAAGATTGTCATGCAAATCACACCCTGTCTCAGCACTCACTATTTATCTAGGCAGGTGTGAATACAAGGACCTCCGCATGACAGTCTCTTTCTGTATGAGTGCAGAAACAATAATAATTCCCGGCTTACTGAGTGCAGAACATTTATGTTAAAGCATTTGGAAAAGTGCAATAGAATTAGTAGATGCAATTCCTGCCCTCGAAGTGTTTACAATCTAGCAGGGAATAGAGGCACTAAATATATATATATATTTTAGAGAGAAGCAGCATGGCTCAGTGGAAAAGAGCACGGGCTTTGGAGTCGGAGGTTATGGGTTCAAATCCCAGCTCTGCCAACTGTCAGCTGTGTGACTTTGGGCAAGTCAGGGTCATTAGTGGGAGAGAGAATGAGGCACTGTAATTATGTTCGCATGAGAAGAACACATCAGGTGGGCTGAGGTGTTAGGACAGGAATGAAAATAAGTAGTAGAAAGACAGCTGACAGTGACAAAGTCATGGGTCAGGAGTTTCTGCTTGATGCAGAGAGTAATGGTGAGGTTTGAGGAGTGAGAAAAGGTGCAGCATAATGGTTTAGGGAAATGATCAGGGCAGCCAAATGGAGTGCACTAGGGAGGGGAGAGACTAGGAGAGGGAGGTTTGCAATAAGGCTGATGAAAATGTCCAGTCAGGGTAGAAGGTGGCCTTGGATCAGGGTGGTGGTAACTTAAATGAAGAGGAAAGGGTGGATTGAAGAAATAGTGGAGATGAAGACTTGACAGGGGTTTGTGAGAGTAAATATGGGAGTTGGAGGGAGGGGGGCAAAGGAAAGATAAAGATTTCAAAGTGGAGATTGTCAACTGAAAGGGATTGAGTTAGGTGGAAGAGAGGATTAGGTGCTACATACAATGTATAAGAAGTTCAGTTTTAGATATATTGTTCTTGAGATGTTGGTAGGACATCTATGTTGAGAAGTTTTGGAAGCAATAAGAAATGCAACACTGTTGAAGTTAGAGGTCTGAACATTAGGCTGACCTGGCCCACCTCTAATTTATCCTTAGTTTCTTCAACTCTCTAACATCATTTCTCCATCCTTACTGACTCCATGCCAGCTGTTTCAGAAGTTTCACTCCATCTTCAAACCCCCTTGTATCCCTCACCAATCTCTTGCCCTTAATGATCTGGCCATCTACTTTAATGATAAAAATTGAAATCACCTGGTATGATCTCCCTAAATTCTGCCCTACCCTTTCTGTGACTCCCATCTGCCCCAGATTATCTCAGATCTCCCACCTCCTCTCAAAATCTGCCCCCTCCACCTGTACCTCTGACCCCTTCACTTCACAACTTACCAAAACACTTTCCCTCTACCTTCTTCCCTCCTTGACCATCTTCAAACCTTTACTTTTCAGTGGCTTCTTCCCAGTGTTTTCACACATTCTCATGTGTCATAGATCCTAAAAAATCCTCCATTGACTCCACAGCTCCCTCCAGTTATCACCCCATCTCCCTTCTACCATGCCTTTCCAAATAATTTTCCTCTCTATCCAAATGGCTACTACATAGGGAAGCAGCATGGCTCAGTGGAAAGAGCACGGGTTTTGGAGTCAGAGGTCACGGGTTCAAATCCCAGCTGCGCCAACCGTCAGCTGTGTGACTTTGGGCAAGTCATTTAACTTCTCGGTACCTCAGTTGCATCATCTGGAAAATGGGGATTAAGACTGTGAGCCCCCCGTGGGACAACCTGATCACCTTGTAACCTCCCCATTGCTTAGAACAGTGCTTTTCACATAGTAAGTGCTTAACAAATACCATCATTATTATTATCACGTGGATCCAAGCACTTATCATACTCCACCTTGACGATTGCATCAGCCTCATTGCTGCTACACAGATCAGTTCTTCCAAACAAAAAAATCAGTTCACTCCTCTAAAACCTCTGATGGTTGCCCACCAACCTCTGCATCAAACAGAATTCCTTAGCAATGACCTGAAAATACTAGATTAGTTCTCTCCCTTTTACCTTACTGATTTCCAATTACAATCCACAGGCTTCCATCCTCACTTAGACTAAGAGCCCTGTGTGGGACAGGGAATGTATCTAACCTGATTATCTTGTGTCTATCCCAGTGCTTAGGTACAGTGCTTGGCCATCATCATTATCCTCCAGTGCCAGTCTTCGCACTGTACCTCAGTCTCATCTATTTTGCCACCAATGTCTTGCCCAAGTCCTCCTTACCTGGAACCACCTACTTCTTCATATCCAAAATACCACTCAGTGATTTATGTGATTATTAAAATAACATCTACTACAAGGGACTTGACTAAACTTGCTTTCCCTACTCCCTCTCTCTTCTGTGTCTCCCTTGCACTTGGATCTGTATCCTTTAAACACTTGATATTCACCCCACCCTCAACCCCACAGCAGTTATGTACATATCCATAATTTCTTTTTAATGTCTGTCTCTCCCTCTAGACTATAAACATATAGGTAGGGAACTTCTCTGCCAGCTAGGCTATATTGTATGCTCAGAAGCATTTAGTATAGTGCTCTGCATATAGTTAACACTTAATAAATGCCACTGATTATTAATACATACTTTGTAGGTGACAAGCCATAGGAGCAGAAGAGCTTCTCTAGGGGGTGAGTGCAAATTGGGAAGAGGAAAAAAGCAGGGGGGGATCCAGCACTGAGCCTTGAGGGAGGGATACTTTTAATTAATGAGTAGGAGTCAAATGGAGATATTGAGAAAAAAATCAGCAAGGTGAGAGAAGAACCAAGATAAAATTGTGTCAGAAAACCCAGAATATGTAGTGTTTGCAGAAAAGGTGATGAACAATGTCAAAAGCAGCCAGGAGGTTGAGAAGGATTAGGATGTATTAAGGCTTATTGGTGATTTTAAGAGAGTGAGTTCAGTGGAGTAAAAGGGGTTCAAAGGGGCTATGGTAGAGGCTAAAGGAGGCATTTTACATGAAAGCAATTTTTTATGTCATTTGTTAAGTGCTTACTGTGCATTATGTACTGAGGTAGACACAACTTAATTAGTTTTGAAATGGTCCCTGTACCACCTGGGGCTCACAGTCCAAGTAGGAGAGAGAATAGGAGAACTGAGGCACAGAGAAGTTAAGTCACTTGCCCAAGATCAAACAGCAAGCAACTGGCTGAGCCAGGATTAGAACCCAAGTATTCTGACTCCCAGTCCCGGGTTCTTTCCATTGGGCCATGCTAATTTTCTAGCAATTGGAAATATACAACTTATTCAAGGACTTTAGGTAAAAATGGAGCAGTTAGAAAGGGTGGAGAAGCAGCATGGCATCGTGGAAAAAGCACAGGCCTGGGAGCTCGAAAACCTGGATTCCAAACCTGGTTCTTCCACATGTCTTCTGTGTGAATTTGGGAAAGTCACTTGACTTCTCTGTGCCTCAATTACCTCAGATGTAAAATGAGGATTAACACTATGAGCCCTAGGGACTGTGACCTACCCATTATCTTGTATATGCCCCAGTGCTTAGTAAAGCGCCTGGCACATAGTAAGCACTTAAATACCACAAGGAAAATTAAGGATGGGATATTATGGACGTTTTCAAAGCAGAAGGGTGGAAGACATCAGTTGAAGAAAGTTGTCAGGGAGAGAGAAAGTGTGAGTGCAAGTTTTTATAAAAGTGTGAAGGAACAGGATCAATGACACAGGTAGAGGGGTAGGGGAAAAGGGGAAGACCACCTTGCAAGATAGGCAAGGAGAATGAGGGAGTGGATGAAGGGGTAGGAGGGAGCTGGGGTGATTATAGCTGCAAATTTCATTCCTAGTACTTCTGCCGATTCTATTTCACTGACAGCTGTGCTCAAGAAGGGTCACTTCATTTCTGATATGCTGCGTAAAAGAATGCCATTTAATGCCATGTGATTTGACCTAGTCTTTCCATTACTTTAATGACACTATAGAAGCTATAAAAGTGGCTATGAACATGGAGACCATTACAGTAGCTACCCACCACCACACACACAAGAAAAACCAACAACAAAAAACCTCATCAATGACTAGATCTAGGATAGTTAGAATTGCAGTCAACATCCTTAACTTTTCAGGCATCTGCTTCTCAATAGCAGAGCTACTATAAGCAAACATACACCAGCATTAAATTGAATGGCTTGATAGAGAACAGAGATAACATGGTCAGAAATAAGATGGAAAAAAACTGACTTGTGAGATTTAAAAATGTAAATCTAATTGTATAGAATTAAACCAAAAAAGGTCAGTTATTTTATCAATGCAGTTAACTGTACTGACTGATAATAAATATTATTGTGAACGTAAGGCAGCCCATGTCTAATGAGACTCCAGGAAAAGTATAAATTTATTAAGTAGTTAATTGTGACTAAAGATCTATTAGTCATTCGCTAACTCAGCATCAGTATTGAAATAATACTAATTTGGAGGACTTTATTGAAGTCTAGAGGGAAAGTGAATCAATTTCAAAATTTGTATTCAGTAGCTTTGATACTGGAGCCAGAATTCATCAATAGTATCTATTAAAGCAGCATGGTGCAGTGGAAAGAGCACGGGCTTTGGAGTCAGAGGTCATGGGTTCAAATCCCAGCTCCGCCAATTGTCAGCTGTGTGACTTTGGGCAAGTCACTTCACTTCTCTGGGCCTCGGTTACCTTATCTGCAAAATGGGGATGAAGACTGTGAGCCCCTCGTGGGACAACCTGATCACCTTGTAACCTCCCCAGCGCTTAGAACAGTGCTTTGCACATAGTAGGTGCTTAATAAATGCCATCATTATCATTATTATTCTTATTAAGCTCTTGGGAGAGTAAAGAACTTACAATCTAGTGGGAGAGAGATACTGAAATATGTTAGGAAGAAGGGAGTGGTAGAGCATCTATGATATATGTATATGTGCTAAGGGAATTTGTAACTAGATATAAAAGTGGTGGTTGCAGGGTAATAAAGGTAGGGAGAATAGAAATTTAATCTGTGCAGCCCTAGTGGAGATGGAATTTCAGGAGGGCAGAGAACAAACATTTTTATAGAAAAAAAAAAGAGATACCTAGACTGGAATGTACATCATTCTATAATTACTGTGTGGCTATCGATTCCTTGAACGTACTTGACTTGGAGTGCTTTTTACTATTCATACCTATTGTGGTACATTAGAATTCAAAAATTGAAGAGAAACATGTGTGTCAAATGAAACCCCAGTCCTCAATCAGTCTTATTTATTGATCACTTACTGTGTGCAGGGCCCTTGTATAAGCTCTTGGGAGTGTACGATATAACAGAGTTGGTAGACACGTTCCTTGGGCACTGTGAATTTACAGTCTAGAGGAAACAGACATTAATTCAATTAATTTTATTTATGGAGCATTTACTGCATTCAGAGCACTGTACTAAGAACTTAGGAGAGTAAAATATAACAATGAACACACATATTCCCTGCCCACAAAAAGCTTACAGTCAAGAAGGGGAGACAAACATTAATATAAATAAATTACAGGTACATACACAATTATTGTGGGCTCGGAGTGGGGATGATTAAAAAAGGGACCAAGTCAGGGACACACAGAAAGGAGTGGGAGAAGAAGAAAGGAGGGCTTAGTCAGCGAAGGCCTCTTGGAGGAGATGTGCTTTCAATAAGGCTTTGACAGGAGGATAAACTAATTGTCTGCCAGATTTGAGGACGGAGGGCATTCCAGGCCAGAAGCAGGATAAGGGTGAGGGGTCAGTGGCAAGATAGATGGAGGTACACTGAGAAGGTTAGCATTATTAATATAAATGAACTGTGGATATGTATGCAAGTGCTTTGGGGCTGAGGGAGGAGTTTATAAAGGGTACAAATCCAAGTGCAAGGACAACACAGAATGGTGTGGGAGGAGAGGAAACAAGGGCTTAGTCAGTGAAGGTTTCTTGGAGGTGTGTTTTTAATGAGGCTTTGAAGGTAGGGAGATTGATCATCTGTCATATATGAAAGGGGAGAGTATTCCAAGCCAGAGGCAGGATTGGAGTGAGAGGTCAGCAGTGAGATATTCGAGATAGAGGAACAGTGAGTACGTGGGCATTAGAGTAGGAAAGTGTGAAGGCTGGGTTACAATAGGAAGCAACGAGGTAAAGAAGGAGAGGGGCAACATGATCGAGTGCTTTAAAGCACTCAATGAAACCATTGTTATGATTTGCAAGATAAGCAATGTCTCTGCAATATTAAGGTTTCCTTTTTTGGAAATGTATGTTTTAACTTTGCAGTGTGGCTTAGTGGCAAGAGCCCGGGTTTGGGAGTCGGAGGTCGTGGGTTCTAATCCTGACTCTGCCTCTTGTCAGCTGTGTGACCTTGGGCAAGTCACTTAACTTCTCTGGGCCTCAGTACCTCATCTGTAAAATGGGGATGAAGACTGTGAGCCCCACGTGGGACAACCTGATACCTTGTCTCTACCCCAGCAGTTAGAACAGTGCTTGGCACATAGTAAGCCCTTAAATACCAACATTATTATTACCTCCTCATAGTCTGTGACATCCTTTGGACAAGGATAGTATCTACATACTCTATTGTCCCCACTCAGGGTCGCACCTGGAGAGTTTACAGTATGCTACAGTCTTGACTACGGGGGGTGGCGGTGGGGTAGAGTCAAGTAGAAGCAAATCCACTCCATTCCTAGTTTGGTCAGTGGCTAGCGAGTGGAAGGCAATCTCCTACAAGTCAAAACTCCCCTGCACTGCACAGTGGCGGCATGGGAGATTGTTGAAGGCAGAGATTCAAGTTTACTGCGCTGAAGGAGGCAATGGTAAACCACATCAGCATTTTTACCCATAAAACTCAATAATAATAATAATAGTAATAATGGCATTTGTTAAGTGCTTACTATGTGCAAAGCACTATTCTAAGTGCTGGGAAGGATACAAGGTGATCAGGGTGGACCATCCCCTTCTCCTCAACACGTTATCCAACCTGATTTCACAGACTCTGTTGTCTCCTGGTTCTCCTCATCTCTCTTGCCATTCATTCTCAATCTCTTTCACGGGCTCCTCCTCCCATCTCCTTACCGTAGGGGTTCCTCAGGGGTCAGTTCTTGGTCCCCTTCTGTTCTCCATCTACAGGCACTCCCTTGGTGAATTCATTCACTCCAATGGCTTCAACTACCATTTCTACTCTGATGACACCCAAAGCTACATCTCCACCCCTGTTCTCTCTCCCTGCCTCCAGGCTCGTATCTCCTCCTGCCTTCAGGACATCTCCATCTGGATGTCTGCCTGCCATCTAAAACTCAACATATCCAAGACTGAGCTCCTTATCTTCTCTCCCAAACCCTGTCCTCTCTCTGACTTTCCCATCACAGTAGATGGTACTCCTGTCCTTCCCGTTTTACAAGCCCACAACCTTGGTGTCATCCTTGATCCCGCCCTCTCATTCACCCCACACATCCAATCTGTCACCAAAACCTGCCGGTCTCACCTCCACAACATAGCCAAGACCCATCCTTTTCTCTCTATCCAAACACCTACCTTGTTAGTATAATCTCTCATCCCATCCTGACTGGATTACTGCATCAGCCTCCTTTCTGAACTCCCATCCTCCTGTCTCTTCCCACTTCAGTCTATACTTCATTCTGCTGCCTGGCTTCTCTTTGTACAGAAATGCTCTGGGCATGTCACTCCCCTCCTCAAAAATTTCCAGTGGTTCCCTCTCAACCAACAAACAAAAACTCCTCACTCTAGGCTTCAAAGCTCTCCATCACCTTGCCCCCTCACACCTCACCTCTCTTCTCTCCTTCTACAGCCCATCCTACACACTCCACTCCTCTGCTGCTAACTTCCTCACTGTGCCTCATTCTCGCCTGTCCCACCGTCAACCCCTGGCTCATGTCCTACCTCTGGCCTGGAATGCCCTCCCTCCACACATCCGACAAACTAGCTCTCTTCATCCCTTCAAAGCCCTACTGAGAGATCACCTCCTCCAGGAGGCCTTCCCAGACTGAGCCCCCTTTTTTTCTCTCCTCTTCCCATCGCCCCCAAACCCTACCCCCATCCCCTCCCCACAGCACTTGTATATATTCATACATATTCATTGCTCTATTTTATTAATGATGTGTATATAGTACTTCCCAAGTGCTTAGTACAGTGTTCTGCACTCAGTAAGCACTCAATAAATATGATTGAATGAGTATAGCTATAATTTTACTTATTCTGATGGTATGGACACCTGTCTACTTGTTTTGTTGTCTGTCTCTCCCTTCTAGACTGTGAGCCTCTTATTGAGTAGGGGCCATCTCTATATATAGTCGATTTGTACTTCCCAAGTGCTTAGTATAGTGCTGTGCACACAGTAAGCGCTCAATAAAAATGATTGAATGAAAGAACAGTGCTCTAATACAGTATGGAACCCAGATGTTCCAAATTGAAAACATATAGTGGCTCACAAGCTCCTCTCCCTCAACTGTTTCCCAAACTTGCCACAACTCACCAAGTAATAATAATTGTAATGGTGGTATTTGCTAAGCACTTACTCTGTTCCACACACTGGAGTAGATACAAGTTAATCATGTTGAGCACAGTCCCTGCTCCGCTTGGGACTCAGATTCTTAATCCCCATTTTACAGATGAGGTAACCGAGTCCCAGAGAAGTGAAGTGACTTTGCCCAGGGTCACATAGCAGACAAATGGCTGAGCTGGAATTAGAACCCATATCCTTCTGACTCCCAGGTATGTGCTCTATCCACTAAGCTATGGTGCTTCTTTCCATTGCACCCTGGTCCCCAATTCTCCAGTGGTAGCCACCCTAGGGTTGTCTCCTTACGGAGGCTGTGTGTGTACTTCATATTTGAGAAAGACAACACTATTGGTGAGCTTCCCCATGAGCTTGATGAGGTACTGACAACCTTGCACTGTGCACAACTGTGGTCCCTTGCAGTTCTCATGTTGTCTTGCTTGTTTCGCCACCAACTCCTACCCCATGACTGGGAATGCCCTCCCTCTTCAGATCCAACAATTGCCCTCCCCCTTCTTCTTAGCCTAATTGAAAGCACATCCCATCCAAGAGGTTTTCCCAGATTAAGCCCCACTTTTCCTTATCACCCACTCCTTTTTGCATTGCCCTGACTTTGCGTTGCCGTTACTCTTCCCCCCTCCCAGACCAACAGCACTTATGTACATATCTAATTTTATTTATTTGTATTGATGTCTGTCTTCCCCACTCTAAACTGTAAGCCCACTGTGGGCAGTAATATGACTTCTTATTGCTCTACTATACTCTCCCAAGCACATAGTACAGTGCTCTGCATAAAGTAATCACTCAAATGATTGAATGAATTACTATTGGATTGAGTGAATAAATTACTATTGCTACTTTAGCTGAGAAGGTAACTCTGATTTTGTATAGATTCAACAGCATTCTGATTATCCAAGGCCAGTTGAGATCATCAAAGAAGGGATGTGAACCTAACAGCAAAAGCAACTGTACTCTCAGGTATGCCAAGGCCCAGGAGAGAGAGATGCACCCCCTTCCCCCAGTGCTTTTCTGGGCAAGAACAATGATCCATTCAACAGGTACAATATAATTCCTGTTTGATGGATATCCTTTTTGATTATTCAGAGTAAAAAATTTGAAATGAATTTCTGAGATATTTACATATTTAGGCAAGGATGAAGAATGGGGTGGTTCTTCTTGGAAGATTACGCCATGAGATCACACAGCAGTTACTCCATTTCTTGATTTCTAAGACAGTCAGCCAGTCAATCATATACATTGATCATTTACTGTGTGCCAAGCACTGTACTAAGCCCTTGGGAGACTGCAATATAACAGACACATTCCCTGCCCACAATGAGCTTACAGTCTAGAGGGGGAGAAATTAATGCACAAATTACAGATGTGCACTGTCTACTACTCCATGCTGTATCCTATTTCCCTTGCTCCAGACCACTGGAGCACAGGCTTGGGAGTCAGAAGGTCATGGGCTCTAATTCAGGCTCTGTCACTTGTCTGATTTGTGACCTTGGGTAAGTCACTTCACTTCCCCATACTTCAGTTCCCTCATCTGTAAACTGTGGTTTGAGACTGTTAGCCCCACTGGGGACAGGAACTGTGTCCAACCCAATTTGCTTGTATCTACCCCAGTGCTTATTACAGTGCCTGGCACATATTGAACACTTAAACACCCTAATTATTTTTTATTATTTATTATCTGATAGTTCAAATTCTAGACTGTAAGCTCATTACAGGTAAGGAATGTGCCTGTTTGTTATATTGTACTCTCCCAAGCACTGAGTACAGTGCTCTGCACACAGTAAGTGCTCAATATATATGACTGAATGAAGAAAGTTGTTTCCTAGAGTCAGAACTGAAGAACTCCAAATCTTCAAAGAAGTAAATTATTCAATAGTTTTGATCTGGTTTTAGAGTTGGGGTGTTGAGGACCAGAAAAGAGCATAGGGAAGTTAAATTTAGTGGGTGTGGTCTCTTGGAACCCCATGATGTTATCATTCGTAAGATCAATAGCATTATTAACAACAATGATGTTAATCACTTTCTTGGTGCCAAACATTGGGATAATAATCATAATAATAATGATAGCATTTGTTAAGTACTTACTATGTGCCAAACACTGTTCTAAGCACTGGGGGATACAAGGTAAACAGGTTGCCCCACATGGGGCTCTCAGTCTTTATCCTCATTTTACAGATGAGGTAACAGGCACAGAGTAGTGAAGTGACTTGCCCAAAGTCACACAGCAGAAAAGTGGCGGAACCAGGATTAGAACCCATGACCTCTGACTCCCAAGCCTGTGCTCTTTCCACTGAGCCATTAATTGAAATAACCAGGGCATAAGGTCTCTGTCCCATAATGAGCTCACAGTTGAAGTGGCAAGGAGATAATATAACACCCCCATTTGTCAGATGAAAAACTGAGGCAGAGCTGGGGCTATAATAATAAAAATGATGGTATTTGTCAAGCTCTTACTATGTGCCAAGCACTGTTCTAAGGACTGGGGTAGATACAAGGTAATCAGGTTGTCCCCTGTGGGGCTCACAGTCTCAATCCCCATTACACAGATGAGGTAACTGAGGCCCAGAGAAGTTGCATCTCTTGCTCAAGGCCACACAGCAGACAAGTAGCAGAGCCAGTTATCACCTGATTCTCCCAACTCTCAACTTCTCGCCCTAGGCCTTCCCTCTCACTGAGCTCCTACTGTGTTCAGAGCTCTCTACTAGCCAGTTATAACAATTTTGGTATTTGTTAAGCGCTTACTATGTGCAAAGCACTGTTCTAAGTGCTGGGTGATTCCTTGCAATAGGAGAAGCATGGTCACTGCCCTTGAGGAAGTTCTGCTTTATGTCAGATTCTTTTCATGAATTACAATCAGTAAAATCATAATGTGACCTAGACATCCAAGTTCAGAGCTCCGTTCTAAATGCTTGGGAGAGTATAATACTAGACAGTAGGATGATAAGAAGATGCCATCCCTGCCCACAAGGAGTTTACAGAGTAGAGGGGAGGCTGACATTAAAACAATTACAGATGGAGATGAGGAGCTGTGGGACAAGTGCTTTAAGGGGTAAAGACCCAAGTTCATAGGCGATGCAGAGGGAGGGCAAATATGGCAAAGTGGGGCTTAGGGAAGACTTGTGTGCAGAGAATGTAACTGTTTATGTTGCATCATACTCTCCCAAGCACTTAGTACAGTGTTCTGCACACAATAAGCGCTCAATACATACAAATGAATTAATGAACCTCTTATAGGAGATATGATTTTAGTTAATAATAATACTGCAATCATTATTAAGCTCTTACAATGTGCCAGGCACTATACTAAGAGCTGAGGTGGGTAGAAGCAAATCGGGTTGGAAAGAGTAGGACTTTGAAGGTTGGGAGAGTGGTGGTCTGTTGTATTCATTCATTCAATTGTATTTATTGAGCTCTTACTGTGTGCAAAGCACTGTACTAGAGACTTGGGCACATACAATATAAAAAGAAACAGACACATTCTCTGAGGGTGGTAATTTCAGGTCAGAGGGCAGACATGGGCAAAGGGTTGGTCCATGCAGACCAGCTTCTCTAGTGGGGAAGGGGAAGAGAGAGAGCAAAGGGATCAGCAGGTAAAAGTAAAGCTGGATTGGAGGGTTTTGGTTGCGGGGGGGGGTGCTGGGGGAGAGGGAGGCATAGTATTGTCCTCTCCAAAAAAAATAAAATAGTATTTGAACACCAGATGCATGCAGAGCACAATATAATAGACAGACACAGTAGCTACTCTCAAGGAGCTTTCAGTAGAGTGGAAATGGCCCTAGATCTCAGCAAGTCTACTCAGGTCTGGCAAGAAACTTCCCCTTGGGGCAGATTCAAAACCTGAGTCTTTTAGCTACAAGACTTGCACTTTCCAAGAGGCAAATGAACATTTATGACATTTACCCCCCAGGGAAAGCATATCATTTTATTGCTCTTAAAACAGTTTTCCACTACTGTGATTAATGCTCCCCAATGGATGCATACTGCCTCATTACCGACTTTGACCCCTTCCTCACATTCCTTCTCTCCTTCTCCATGCCCACTCTGATCCTTGGAGACTTCAATATCCACATGGATATCCCTAACGACTCCTCTGCCGCCCGCCTTCTATCTCTCCTTGACGCTGCCAACCTCTTCCTCCACCCCACCTCACCCACTCACCAACTTGGTCATACCCTCGACCTCATCATCTCCTACCGCTGCACTGTGTCCACCCTCACCAACTCTGTGATCCCTCTCTCTGATCATAATCTTCTCACCTGCCTCCTCACTCACACTCCTTTCCCCTGTAAATCCGTATTACTCCCTCACAGAGATCTCCGCTCTCTGGACCCCACCCATCTTTCGGAACGCCTCACACCCCACCTCGCCACCCTCTCCTCTCTACCCAGTCTTGATGATCAGATTACTGCTCTCAACTCTACCCTTTCTACTCAGCTAGACTCGCTCGCTCCCCTTTCCCTTCGCCGCTCTCGCACCACTAACCCACAGCCCTGGATCACTGCCACTGTCCGCCTCCTTCGCTCTTATGCTCGAGCTGCCGAACGCTGCTGGCGAAAGTCTAAACACCATGCCAACCTCGTTCACTTCAAGTTTATCCTTTCCTGCCTTAACTCAGCCCTCTCTTCTGCCAGACAAAACTATTTCTCCTCCCTTATTGACACCCATGCCCATCACCCCCGCCAGCTCTTCCGTACATTCAACTCCCTTCTCAGGCCCCCGGTTCCTCCCCCTCCTCCTTCCCTCACCCCCAACGATCTGGCCTCCTACTTCATTAACAAAATTAAATCCATCAGGTCCGACCTCCCCAAAGTCTCTTCCCCCCTTTCTCCAACCCCCCGGCTCTCAACATTCTCTGCTACTCTCCCATCCTTCCCAGTGGTATCCTCAGAGGAACTCTCCTCCCTCCTCTCAAGTGCTACTCCGGCCACCTGTGCTTCTGACCCCATTCCCTCTCATCTTATGAAATCTCTCGCTCCATCCCTTCTCCCCTCCTTAACTTCCATCTTCAACCGCTCACTCTCCACTGGTTCCTTCCCCTCTGCCTTCAAACATGCCCATGTCTCTCCCATCCTAAAAAAACCCTCTCTTGACCCCACCTCACCTTCTAGTTATCGTCCCATATCCCTCCTACCATTCCTTTCCAAACTCCTTGAACGAGTTGTCTACACGCGCTGCCTAGAATTCCTCAACAACAACTCTCTCCTCGACCCCCTCCAGTCTGGCTTCCGTCCCCTTCATTCCACGGAAACTGCGCTCTCAAAGGTCACCAATGACCTCCTGCTTGCCAAATCCAACGGCTCATACTCTGTCCTAATCCTCCTCGACCTCTCAGCTGCCTTTGACACTGTGGACCACCCCCTTCTCCTCAACACGTTATCTGACCTTGGCTTCACAGACTCCGTCCTCTCCTGGTTCTCCTCTTATCTCTCCGGTCGTTCTTTCTCAGTCTCTTTTGCAGGCTCCTCCTCCCCCTCCCATCCTCTTACTGTGGGAGTTCCCCAAGGTTCAGTGCTTGGTCCCCTTCTGTTCTCAATCTACACTCACTCCCTTGGTGACCTCATTCGCTCCCACGGCTTCAACTATCACCTCTACGCTGATGACACCCAGATCTACATCTCTGCCCCTGCTCTCTCCCCCTCCCTCCAGGCTCGCATCTCCTCCTGCCTTCAGGACATCTCCATCTGGATGTCCGCCCGCCACCTAAAGCTCAACATGTCGAAGACTGAGCTCCTTGTCTTCCCTCCCAAACCTTGTCCTCTCCCTGACTTTCCCATCTCTGTTGACGGCACTACCATCCTTCCCGTCTCACAAGCCCGCAACCTTGGTGTCATCCTCGACTCCGCTCTCTCATTCACCCCTCACATCCAAGCCGTCACCAAAACCTGCCGGTCTCAGCTCCGCAACATTGCCAAGATCCGCCCTTTCCTCTCCATCCAAACCGCTACCCTGCTAATTCAAGCTCTCATCCTATCCCGTCTGGACTACTGCACTAGCCTTCTCTCTGATCTCCCATCCTCGTGTCTCTCTCCACTTCAATCCATACTTCATGCTGCTGCCCGGATTATCTTTGTCCAGAAACGCTCTGGACATATCACTCCCCTCCTCAAAAACCTCCAATGGCTACCAATCAATCTGCACATCAGGCAGAAACTCCTCACCCTGGGCTTCAAGGCTCTCCATCACCTCGCCCCCTCCTACCTCACCTCCCTTCTCTCCTTCTACTGCCCAGCCCGCACCCTCCGCTCCTCCACCACTAATCTCCTCACTGTACCTCGCTCTCGCCTGTCCCGCCATCGACCCCCGGCCCACGTCATCCCCCGGGCCTGGAATGCCCTCCCTCTGCCCATCCGCCAAGCTAGCTCTCTTCCTTCCTTCAAGGCCCTGCTGAGAGCTCACCTCCTCCAGGAGGCCTTCCCAGACTGAGCCCCTTCTTTCCTCTCCCCCTCGTCCCCCTCTCCATCCCCCCGCCTTACCGCCTTCCCCTCCCCACAGCACCTGTATATATGTATATATGGTTGTACATATTTATTACTCTGTTTATTTATTTATTTATTTATTTTACTTGTACATTTCTATCCTACTTATTTTATTTTGTTGGTATGTTTGGTTCTGTTCTCTGTCTCCCCCTTTTAGACTGTGAGCCCACTATCGGGTAGGGACTGTCTCTATGTGATGCCAATTTGTACTTCCCAAGCGCTTAGTACAGTGCTCTGCACATAGTAAGCGCTCAATAAATACGATTGATTGATTGATTGATTGATTACCAACTGCTTAGCCCCCACAGAACTGTTCAATAGAATAGCTACAGAAGCCTTTTCACTTTCTATTTAGGAGAAGACAACTTGGAAGCATAAGCTCTATATTTTCTCCTGAACACTCAAGAAGTGTCTACTGCCATTTAATTATGGAAACAGCTCAGAAATTTGAAGAAATCCTCAAATAGCAAGTGACTTTGAAATATCTACAAAAGGCTTAGAAAGAGAATCATGCATTGAAAAAAGCACCATTTTAAGAAATGCATACTCAGCTTGGTTTATAAAATGAATCTATATTAACTAATAGAAAGATACCGCAGAATTCATTCATCCATTCAATCATATTTATTGAGCGCTTACTGTGTGCAGAGCACTGTACTAAGTGCTTATGTTTATTTAGAACTGCATTTTCAGAAAGCAGAACATATTGTGAAGACAATGTATTGAGTATCTATTCTGCAGAATAGTATACTAGTTGCTGAGGAGAGTATAATGGAACAAGCAGATATGGCCTCTGTCCTCAGGGAGTTTGCAGTCTAGTAGGGGGAAACAGAAAGTATATATGAGGTAGTAGAATATAAAAGATAGGAGTACATAAGTGGATATTGTGAGGATTTTGGTGTTTAGGTGAACCAAAAGTATTTACCTGAGAGTAGGTGGGATATAGAAATGGATAAATTAGAAATTAAGAAGGGAAAGCTTCATGAGATATAATTTCCTTTCCTGGTCTATCAGAAAGGAAAGCAATGTGGCCTAATGGAAAAAGCACAGGCCTGGAAGTCAGAGGACCCAAATTCTAATCCCAACTCTGCCACTTACCTATGTGACCTTGGGGAAGTCACTTGACTTCTCTGTGCCTCAGTTGTCTCATCTGTAAAATGGGGATTAGACTGTGAGCTCCATATACGACAGGGATTGTGTCCAACTTGATTAGCCTATATCTACCACAGTGCTGAGTACAGTGCCTGCACATTCTAAGTGCTTAATACCATTTAAAAATTAAAGAGAAGAGGAGGGAATTCCAAGAATTTGGGAAGATGTAAGTAAGAAGTTAACAGAGATGAGAACAAGGCACAGAGAGTAGGTTAATTTGAGAGGAGCGAATTAGTAGGAGGGAGATATTTGTCTCAATAATAATAATAATAATAATAATGATATTTGTTAAGAACTTACTATGTGCCAGAAACTGTACTAAGCATTGGGGCAGATACAAGCAAAGCAGGTTGGACACATTCTCTGTCCCACGAGAGGCTCACAGTCTCAATCCCTATTTTCCAGATGAGGGAACTGAGGCACAGAGAAGTAATGTGACTTGCCCAAGGTCACACAACAGGCAAGTGGCAAGCTGGGATTTTAGTCAATAATAGGACGTTTCTACTTGTTGCATAAGGGAGTGGGCAGATTTGCTCAAAGTGATGTTTTAGATAATTGAAGTGGGCAACTGGAGGAGGGGTATGAGCAAGTCAGTTTACAAGGATTGGCCAGAGAGGTGAGAGATAAAAGAGGAGAACCAGGGGAGAATGGTGACAGAAAATGCAATAAGAAACATATTTGCTATTGCAGGCAATCTCTCATAGGGAGTCCATGAAACGTGGTTCAAATGAGTTTCCCGAGATACTTTTAAGGGACGCAATTTTTTAATGGTATTTATTAAGTGCTTACTACGTGCCAGGCTCTGGGGAAGGTACAAGAAAATCAGGTAGGAAACAATCTGTGTCCCACATGGAGTTTACAAATGAGGTAACTGGAGTCCAGAGAGGTTAAGTGACTTGCCCAAATTCACAATTGGAAATACTGTTACTTGTCAATTGAGAAACAATATTAATGTGTTAAGTGTTTACTATGTGCCTTGTGCTATGCTAAATACTGGAGTAGGTACAGGAAAATGGGAAAAGATTATCTAAAAGGAAAAAGGTGACAATTATGAGATAGAACAGAGAATTTGGTATGCATTGAAGTGTTATTAAGACCATTCAATCCCGCCAATATACCCTCTATCACCAAATACTGTAGTTAGGTAGAGTTCAGATTTCCAGAGTTCATCTACCTCTGTAGATACCCATCTGCCAGGAGAGGATGACCAAACACGCTCCAAAAACAGATATTCAAAATAAAGAATTAGTTGAAGGAAAAATGGGGCCTGAAGACAGGTATAGACTGGAAGCTCCTTCTGGGCAGGGAATGTCTATTGTAGTTTGCCAAGTGCTTTGTATAGTGCTCTGTACACAGAAGGCACTCAATAAATGATTGTAGTGATAAAGTTCTCAGGAGAAGAAAATTACCCACAGATTCCCTCCTAGAACCATCATAGAGTGCAACACTAGTTAGGAGACAGTGTAACTTCCCACTTTAAGTAACATGAGTTAGGTAAAGCCAATTTAGGCAGGCCATCTATAATAATAATAATGATGGCATTTGTTAGGGGCTTACTATGTGCAAAGCACTGTTCTAAGCACTGGGGGCATACAAGGTGATCAGATTGTCCCATGTGGGGCTCACAATCTTGATCCCTATTTTACAGATGAGGTAACAGGCACAGAGAAGTTAAGTGACTTGCCCAAAGTCACATAGCCGATAAGTGGCAGAGCTGGGATTAGAACCTATGACCTCTGACTCCCAAACCCGTGCTCTTTCCACTGAGCCACGCTGATATCAAGGTTATACTAGACAGTCCTGCTATCAGCTGCTCTGCTCCCTGTCTCGTACCAAACACCTGATGCCTGGAGGTCTTATATCTTTGTTTAAAACACTCAGCCTTCCTTCTTAGATACTGGCACCAGGTTCCAATGCTCAGAAGGAGCAGTGGTCATCGCACAGACCTGGGAAGAAAGCATTATGGGGGGTTTGTGACCACAAAAGCCAAGCCATTGCCTTGGATGAAGTCATACATTTCTGCAAAATAAGGCATAAGACATAATCTTACTGCATGGCATAGGTTACACATTACACATTGATATGAATGTTATACTTCTGTGCTACCGGGAACTATCCTAGAAAATTTAAGTCATCCACATTTTTAGATACCCCACCTCAAACACACACACCAAACTGGAACTAATTAGAAATGTTTCGTTGAGATAAATGGACTGAATGGCATTAAAGAGGAGTCTCCTTAATCTGAGTTTGAGAAGATAATTTATTATGCATACTGCACAGGGAAGTTCAGGAACAGTACATCTATTTTCTGATAACCCTTGACTGGATCCTTACACTAATACTCTGCCACAAACTAGAATAATTGAGGCATCATGAACTTAGATGAATAAGTACTCAAGGGAAGTCAAGGGAGTCTTGACCTGATTTCCCTGGTTACCAGTCAGAGAAGTATGTAAATTTATTTTCACTTCAGAGGTCTTAAAGTTACAATTAAGAGAGAATGAGCCGTACTCCACCAAATACACATGCTATAAGTTTGCCCAGAAAGAATTAAGAACCCCTCTCCCCTCCACCTCACAATCCTCTTCTCTAACCAAGGATATCCTTACTCCTCAGTGCACTAGAGAATGTAGGATATTTGCCAATGAATAGAAGAGGTTTAACCCAATTTGCAGTACTTCAGCAAAAGAAAAGCCAGTGGTCTTCCCTTTTTTGTGGCGTTTTCCATTAAAATATGTCTAACTATAGAATATTAATCTGATCACATGTTTGGCTGGTCTGGAGAGTTGGCCCTTTCACTAGGTAGCTCAGTTCAGCTGCCAGCTTTACCATATGGCAAGGAACTCTAGGTAAGTGGGGATGGGGAGATACCTAGAAGGAAGAGAGACACTTGAAATAAAGGTGTACAGAACAGTCAACTAGAAAAGATTCTTCAGTTCCTTGGGAGCAGGAGTTACCCAGTAATGGTTTTTAGCCCAGAGACTGTGTTGGGAGCCACTAAGCTGTGGGAGAGGGAACAGAAAAGAGAAATAAAGGATAATGGGAAACATCAGAGTACTGGGATATTGAGAATGAGACCAAATGTGGGGCAATAATTAATGCAGTCTAAGGCATTGCAAACTGTACACATATGTAGTATCTTGCAGGTTGAGAATTCAAACCCCCTAATAAACACAATCTGCTAAAACAAGAGATCAGGCTGTTCAGCTTTACTTTGTATGTGAAAAATACAGTAGACACTATTGCTATTTCTACCACCTTGCAAAATTTCATCAGCATCTGAGCCACAGCACTGACCCTCTAGGCACAGTTCTACTACACTTTGAATGGAAACATTACTATTGTTGAAGAGCGGTAGTTGTGCCTCATAAGCCAAGAGGCTAGACCATGAAATCCATTCAAAACACACTTACCTTTACTCAAACACAAGAGCCAGCTGTCCTTTAAGAGAGGAACACTGAGGTGCTTCCTAGCCATGATTCAAGCAGCTTCTTCTTTTCTGGGATCCCCTAAAGGCCATTTAATCAATAACAAATTTCCTTCTGAGTCTTCCTCCCTCAGGCAAGATCCAAAACCACAGACCACCCTTGAGTTTCTCCTTAGGCACCAGGTTCAGAGTTCTAGGACTTCCATTCTCTACTATAACAGGAACTAACAGTGAGTGCTTCCCAGAACAGGTTCTTTGCTTCTCTTCATCACCTCCACAAACCAGCTGGTGCCCATTGTCATTATTCTTTCAAATGAGGCACAGCTTGTCAACTAGGGCTATCTCCTTAAAGGGGCAGGGGCCTTCATTTTGCCCAAAGAGATAAATAACCACCTTTCAATTAATTTTGGTAGTACAGGGTAAAAGTAGGAAGGGGAGAATATGGAAAAGTCTGCCCAGGCCCCATCTAGATGGCAAAGGGAGGTGACACCCAGATCTATCTGTCTGGGTATGAGAAGGAGGTAGCTTTGTGTCAGTGGTGCCTAAAGAGGCCCAGTGTAGTAGATTATGATCACCACATTGTGGCATTAGGATGTTTGGTGTCAGGGGAGAAGATGAGTGCCTAAAAACTTGCCAAAGACAAGTCTACAAAGTGACTAATCCACTCAGTTGAGAGAAAATGTCTTCCTTGTATAATAATTGTGGTATTTGTTAAGTGCTTACTCTGTGCCAAGAACTGTAATAAGCACTAGGGTGGGTACAAACAAATCAGTTTGGACACAGTCCTTGTCTCACGTGGGGCTCATAGTCTCAATTCCCATTTTACAGATGAGGTAATGGAGGCACAGAGAAATGAAGTAATAATAACAATGGTATTTGTTAAGCACTTACTATGTACCAAGCACTGTTCAAAGCACTGAGGTAGATACAAGGTAATCAGATTGTCCCAGGTGTGGCTCACAGTCTTAATCCCCATTTTACAGATGAGGTAACTGAGGCACAGAGAAGTTAAGTGACTTGCCCAAAGTCACAGAGCTGACAAGCAGTGGAGCCAGGATTAGAACCCACAACCGCTGACTCCCAAGCCTGTGCTGTTTCCACTGAGCCATGCTGCTTCTCCACAAGCGACTTGCCCAAGGTCATACAACAAGCAAGTGGCAGAGCTGGGATTAGAACCCATGACATTCTGACTCCCAGCCCCGTGCTCTATTCACTACACCATGTTGCTTCCCTGGGGGCAGACACACCGTAATCAGATCTCACATGGGGCTCACAGTCTAAATAGGAGGAAGAACAGGTATTGAATTCCCCATTTTGCAGATGAAGAAACTGAGGCAAAGAGAAGTTAAATGATTTGCCGAAGGTCACACAGTAAATAGTGGTGGAGCTGGAAATAGAACCCAGGTCCTCTGACTCCCAGTCTCATCCCCTTGTAGTGTGCCATGGATATAATGGGAAGTATATTGCTTTTTGACTTCCAGAGGTGTTTTTTAATTGATATTGGAAAGAATGGTGTAAATTCCAAGAATAATGAAAATTAAGAGCCATATTGTATATTATTTTTGTGGCAATTGCATTAAATTATCATGTACCAGTTTAAGATCAGAAATGACCAATGCTTAAATGATCAGATTATTATAATTTCTCAGTAGTTTCTCTTGCAGTTTGAAATAGTGATCACATGACATTTTCACAGACTATAGTAACTGGAACCATGGAAATGTGTTCTATAGGCTGAACTACATATAGTCAAGGAGGTCTTAACAATCATCAGCTGGCATTAAATGCCATCATTCTCTGTAGTAGCCGATATGGCACAGTATTCAATTCAGGTTTTTTGTTAGTCTTTTTTAGAGCAGAAAGAGAGGAGAAATACCTTATCTAATTGGAATGACAAGGGAATTTAGGGAAGCAGGATATAAAATTACATGTTCATCTTACTTTCTGGTTGAGAACAACTGTGTCAAATATACTACAAAGGCCTAGCCCCCATGTGAGAGCTCTGGTTAGAAGAAACAATAAAGTCATTGCTATTTCTTACTTTTTCTTGCTATACTGGGAATAGTATAATAAAATTAATTGGTAGATAAATTTCCTGCCCACCAAGAGATTACAGTCTAGAAGGAGAAAAATTGTTCACTTTCTGTGACTTTATATTGGATAATTTCATTGCAAACCACCATAGTTCTCTCCTAACCAAAAATAGAGGTAGCCTCTTTTTTTCCAAGATAAGTTTCTTGGTCTCTGGTATAGTCAGTGGAAGAATGGCTAACTTGATAAATCTTATCTTTCTAAAACTACTAGGATTTAATAGGCAGGGACTTTTCTTGTAGGTTACCTGTTTCATGCAGTCTATATTACTTTTTTTGGTGTATTATACCTTCACTCTAGGCTTGGGCAGTCCCTAAGGTACACTTCCACTCCCCAGTTTTGAAGTTGAAGCCCCCTTCACTTGAAGCCCCCCATCATTCCCCTTCCACCCAACCAAGAACGGGATCTTCTTTCACTTTCCCCATTCAAATGATAATGATAATAATCATAACAACACTGATGGTGTGAATTAAGCACAAACTAAGTGTCAAGTTCTGGGGTAGATGCAAGATATTCAGGCCATATACAGTCCCTGTACTTCATGGATCTCAGTCTCAGATGAGGAAATTAAAGCACAGTGAAGTTGTCAATCAATCAATCAATCAATCAATGGTATTTATAGTGCAATAACTATGTGCAGAGTACTGTACTAGGCATTTGGGAGAGTACAGTACAACAGAATTAGCTGATTTCCTCCCGGCCCCTAACAGGTTTACAGTCTAGAGGTGGAGACAGACATTAATATGAATAAATAATAACAATGACAGCAACAACAATAATAATAATGACAATAATATCTCCCAACTGACCTCTTCCACACATCCTGCTTCTGGCCTGGAACGCCCTCCCTTTTCATATCTGACAGACAATTACACTCTCCACCTTCAAAGCCTTTTGAAGGCATATCTCTTCTAAGAGGTCTTCCCTGATTAAGCCCTCATTTTGTCTTTTCCCGCTCCCTCTTTGTCACTCAGCCCCTCAGCACTTATGTACATACCATAATTAATTTATTTATATCAATATCTGTCTCTCCCTCTAGACTGTAAATTCATTGTGGTCTGGGAATGTGTTTTTTATATTCTTGTGTTGAACTCTCTCAAGGATGTAGTACAGTGCCCTGCACGCAGTAAGCACCCAATAAATATGATTGATTCATTAATTGAAATGATTGATGATAAATATTTTGAAGATATGCACATAAGTGCTGTGTGATTAGGGGTGGGGTGAATATCAAATGTCCAAAGTCACAGATCTAAATGCATAGATGACACGGAAGGCAGGTAGAATGAGCCAGTGAAATGAGTACTTAATCAAGGAAGGCCTCTTGGAAGAGATGTGACCTTAATAAGGTTTTGAAGGTGGGAAAGTGGTGGTCTGTAGTATTTGGAGTGGGAAGGAGTTTCAGCCTAGGGAGAGGAGGTAGAAAAGGACTTAGAGAAACAGCATGGGCTAGTAGATAGAGCACAGGCCTGGGAGACAGAAAGACCTGGGTTTTAATCCTATCTCCACCACTTGTCTTCTGTGTGACCTTGGGCAAGTCATTTCACTTCTCTGTGCCTCAGTTACATCTACACTGTGAGCTCACTGTTGGGTAGGGACCGGCTCTAGATGTTGCCAACTTGGATTTCCCAATCAATCAATCAATCAATCAATCGTATTTATTAGAGAAGCTGCGTGGCTCAGTGGAAAGAGCCCGGGCTTTGGAGCCAGAGGTCATGGGTTCAAATCCCGGCTCTGCCAACTGTCAGCTGTGTGACTTTGGGCAAGTCACTTAACTTCTCTGTGCCTCAGTTCCCTCATCTGGAAAATGGGGATGAAAACTGTGAGCCCCCCGTGGGACAACCTGATCACCTTTTAACCTCCCCAGTGCTTAGAACAGTGCTTTGCACACAGTAAGCGCTTAACAAATACCATCATTATTATTATTATTATTATCATCTGTACAATGGGGATTAAGACGGTGAGTCCCAGGTGGAACAGGGACTTTGTCCAACCCGACTTGCTTGTGTTCACCCCAGGGCTTAGGACAGTGCCTGGCACATAGTAAGCACGTAACAAATATCATAATCTCTATTATTATTATTATTATCATTATTATTATCATTATTATTATTATTATTATTATTATTATTATGGTGTTGGGGTGAGATTGATGAGATTGAGGCACAGTGAGTGTATGGGATGGGCTGAAGAAGGAAATCAGAGAGGTAAGATAGGAGGGAACAAGCAGGGCGTGTGTTTTAAAGCTGATGGTAAGGAGTTTCTGTCTGATGCAGAGGCAGATGGGCAACAGTGGAGGTTCTTGAGGAGTGGGGAAACATAAACATAGTGTTTTTGTTGAAAAATGATCCGGGCCACAGAGTGGAGTATGGATTGGAGTGGGGAGACACAAGGCCAGGACAGTGAGGAGGCTGATGCAGTAGTCAAGATCAGATAGCTTAAGTGCTTGGATCAACATGGCAGGAGTTTGGATGGAGAGAAAAGGGTGGATTTTTAATGCTGTTGTAAAGGTAGAACCAACAAGATTTGGTGAGAGATTGAATATGTGGGTAGAATGAGAGAAATGAGTCAAGGACAACGCCAAGGTTACTGGCTTGTGAGATAGTGACTTGCCCATGGGCACACAGCCTGCAAATAGCAGAGCTGGGATTAGAACTTGGGTCTCCTGACCTTCATTGGTCCCCTATGTAATGTTTAAATATTCCTTGGCAAAATAATTTTTTGGTTCCTGGAAGTGATAATAACTGCTGGTAGAGAACTCCAAAGATGTGCACCTCCATTACTTTGGAGCCTTTTGGTTTCCACCTCATGGCTCCAGGAGGAGAGGGTAGAAACTCCATATTATAAATAATTTCTTTATATCGATATATGTTATATTATACAAGATATAATATATATTATATATAATGTGTCGATAACAGCACTATCAATAATAATAATAGTAATAATAATAATAATTGTGACATTTGTTAAGAGCTTACTATATGCCAGGCACTGTACTAAGCACTGGGGTGGATACAAGCAAATCTAGTTGGATACAGTCCCTGTCCCACATGGGACTCACAGTGTCAATCCCCATTTTATAGATGAGGTAACTGAGGTAAGTGAAATGGCTTGCTCAAGGTCACACAGCAGGCAAGTGGCAGAGCTGGGGTTAGAACCCTTGCCATTCCGGCTTCCAGGGCTGTGCTCTGTCCACTAGACGACACTGCTTAATGTCAGCCTCTCGCTCTAGACTGTACACTCACTGTGGGCAGAAAAAAGGACTACCAACTCCATTGTACTCCTACAAGTGCTTAACGCAGTGCTCTGCACACTGTAAGTGCTCGATAAATACCACTGATAATGATGATCCCCACTGAGGCTCCCTCTCCCATGGTGGTTAGTGGAAACAGCACGGAAAGAGTTCCTAGTGGATAAAACACAGGTCTGGGACTCAGAGGACCTGGGTTCCTTCATTCATTCAATCGTATTTATTGAGTGCTTACTGTGTGCAGAGCACTGTACTAATCAATCAATCAATCGTATTTATTGAGTGCTTACTGTGTGCAGAGCACTGTACTAAGTGCTTGGGAAGTACAAGTTGGCAACCTATAGAGATGGTCCCTACCCAACAGTGGGCTCACAGTCACAGTCCATTTGCCAGCTGTGTGACCTTAATCAATCCATTTAACTTCTCTGTGCCTCAGCTTCCCCAAGTGTAAAATGGGGATTAAATTTTCCCTTCTACTTCAACTGTAAACCCTGGGTGAGATAAGGATTATATCCAACCTAATCTGCCTCAGATTTTATCTATCCCAGCACTTAGAACAGTGTTTGACACATAGTAAGCACTTAACAAAAGACATAATTATCATTTTTATATTGGAACAGACTTCCTGACTTCCCTGCATCATTCAGTTCCCCCAAAGAAGTGGCTCGTTCTCTTGTTTAGAGAATAATAATGGTAATAATGGTATTTGTTAAAGGCTTATTATGTGCCAAACCCTCTAGTAGGCCCTGGGGTGGATACTAGGAAATCAAGTTGGACATGTGAGGTTCACAGTCTCAATCCTCAGGTGAGATAAGTGAGGCAACAGAAGTGAAGTGACTTGCCCAAGGTCACAGAGTAGACAAGTGCTTAGTACAGTGCTTTGCATGCAGTAAGCACTCAATGAATATGATTAAATGAATGAAAGTGGGGGAGCAGGGATTAGAACGCATGACCTTGTGACTCCCAGGATGGTGATCTATCCACTACACCACGTGCTTAAAATAACCTTCACAACTCTCAGCCCTCAAAGACTCTCCCTATAATTTGTCCACTCTGTTTACGTTAGGTGTGGAGTTCAGTTCACGAAGAAGAAATCCCAAGACAATAGTCGATTTCCAGGGTGAAAGGCTGTTCGTGTACTGGGGATTTGCACAGCTGGCTCTGCATAGCTAAGAAAAGTCTCTATCTGCCCGGCTTCATCCAGCCTCAAATGATGCGTTTGTTTCTAACAAGGCACCTGGCAAGCTAAAGGAGATGTAGACTTGACAAGGAGGGTGGGACAGAAAAAATATTTGAGTTTGGGCTTCAACTCTGAATAAAAGAGAAACCCTCTGTGCCTTGGAGAAGCTGTCCTGTGGCCATGCCTGTAATTGAACATGTTTACAGTTCAACATTCGAGTGTTCCAAAAATACCACAACGGGGTGGCCCAGCCTCATGACCTGATGTGCTGCAAACCAAAAAGCTTAATTTGGCTAAGAGCTGTAGATCAAAGAAAATTTCTTTCTCTGGAATGGGAAGTAGTCATTCCGGGAGTGGTAGGGGTTGGTGGGAGGATAGGGGTTGATAGCAGAGAGCATATTTCGCATGGGCAGTGGAGGGGAAGCAGTGAGAAAGAGACAGTCTGGGGAGAAGTCAAAGGGGAAATTAAGGACAACATTCCCACCCCGGTCCAGGCCCAAAGGGATCCCATCAGCATTGAAGCACACTGCAACCCACCTCCAGCATGGGGAAATCATAAATAATCAATCAATAAATCAATCAATCACTTGTATTAATTGAGCACTTACTGTGTGCAGAGCACTAAGCACTTGGGAGAGTACAACACAACGATATAACAGACGCATTCTCTGCCCACGGTGAGCTTACAGTCTTGAGGGAAGAGTTTAAATAATCAAGTATATGTCTGCAAGCCATACAGCAGGGAAACAGAGGCATGTGTAATACTGATAGTAATTTCATACTTGTTAAGTGCATACTACATGCCAAGCGCTGTTCTAAGCTCTGGGGTAGATACAAGTTAATCGGGTTGGGCACAGTCCCCGTTCCACATGGGGTTCCCAGTTTTAAGTAGGAGGGAGTAGGATCAATCCCCATTTTACAGATGAGGCACAGAGAAGTGAAGTGATTGTCCAAGGTCACACAGCAGACCCGTGGCAGAGTTGGGATTAGAACCTAAATCCTTTGTCTCCCAGGCCTGTGCTCTTACCACGAGGCCATGCTGCTTTTCTTGGCTCACCAGCTGTAGTTTGGCCACCCCTGTTCTAGAGGTTGGACTTAAATTCTAAAGCACTATAAATACGATTGAATATATATATATTCACACACAAATACACAATGCATAAAAACAGAAATGTTTATTGACTGAGTGCAAAATTCATAAAACAGTGTACACAGCAGCGGAATGATTAAAAGAAAGTCAATTTATGCACAGTCTATGGCACTGTATGCTTAGAATAATAATGATGACATTTGTTAAACACTTACTATGTGCCAAGCACAACACTAAGCACTGTCGTAAACACAAGAAAATCAGATTGGATGCCATCCCTATCCCACACGGGTCTCACAGTCTAAGAGGGAGAGAGAATAGATAATGATTTCTTGTTTTACAGATGAGGAAACTGACACACCGGTAAGTTAAGTGTCTTGAGCAAAGTCACACAGCAGGCAAGTTGTGGAGTGAGGATTTGAACACAGTTCCTCTGACTCCCAAGCCTGAATTCTTTCTGCCAGGCCATGCGGCCTCTTGGGTGCAGAGCACTGTACAAAGCCCCAGGAAGAGGACAGTACAATAGAGTTGGTAGACATGAACCCTGTTTTCAAAGAGCTTACCCTGGATGTGATGGTGAAACAGACAATAGGGGATGGCTTCAGTCTTCACACCTTCTCCCAATGTCTCCAGAGTTCAACAGTAGGAAAATACTAAGGCCACATGCCTTCTGGCTTTTACCAGCTCTTCATTTCTGCCGGGGGGGATGGGGGGGACTATTTTTTTTTCTTTAATGGTACTGGTTAATTGTTTATTAAATGACAAACACTGTTCTAAGCACTGGGAAGATACAAGATAATCAGGTTAGAGGCTGTCCCAGTTCCACTTCTCTTCCAAGGAAGGACATCTCTTCGAAAAGGTTGGGAAAGAGGATGGGGGAGAAAAGATTTACACTGATCAGAAGACTGTTCTATTCATTTGGTTTTGATTCCTAGTTTTCTTCTTTTCATTGTTTTGTTTGATGGACTTAATGTAGATTCTTTGGTAACAGGCAACTGCTACTCAGAGACTGGGGGAGGAAAGAGAAAAAATGTGATGAGAAATTCTCTGGTCAGTGGGAGATCCTTTAAAGCAAACAAGAAAAGCAAAATTTGTACAATAGATCTTTCTGCAGGGTGAGGTGCTTCAGATTTCTACAGAAGAACGCAAAGAAGCAGTTTCATTTCTGAATTTTGCTTTCGTACTTAAATTTGTCTTATCATGTTCAATTACAGCAACAAACACACACTTTGATGTTCATTGTAATAAAATCAACATATTCTATTTTTTATGGTTCTTCCTGAGCTTTTTCTATGTGCCAGGCACTGAACTAAGCCCTGGGAGAGAGACAAGATAATCAATATGGAAACAGTCCCTGTCCCATCTGAGACTCACAGTCTAAGTTCTACAAAGTACAAAGGGTGGTAATGGAGAAATAAATGCAGTTGGTGAAAAGTTAAGATTGATTTAGAACTTTCTATTGTCGTCAAATAAGTCTACTGAAAAGAGCATGGATCTGGAAACCAGGAGATTTAGACTCTCTTCCTAGCATTGTCATTGGCCTTTTGTGTGACCTTGGGCAGGTCACATAATGTCTCTAGCCTCAGTTTCCTCATTTGTACAACTGGGGTACTATAACTGCTCTTCCTGCCTCTTAGATTGTGAGCCCCGTGTGGGACAGGGACTGTGGTATTATCTGATAATCACCTATCTAAATGTGCTTGGCATACAGCGGAATGTTTATTAAATACCCCGATTATTATTATGTGGTTGAGACTATTTTCAATATGGTCAGTGAGTTTTATTTACTGTTTATAATATTTTATAATTAATCAGTTGCCACATACTGTACTTTTAAGCCGTCATTGCAGGAAGAGAAGTTTTTATTGTGACAGGGGAGATAAATGCCAAAGGAACTTAGTAGGCCATTTGAACAGTCTTGATAGATGACCAAGGCAGAATACCTATTTGTCAAGAGGGAATAAAATGGAATAATAAAAAGTCACTGTCTAAGGCTTGCGTTATCTCAAAGATTGATTTCTAAAACACAATAGTTTGTGGTTGTAATTCTGCATATTAATGATTCCATATGCTTCTATTTATGGTTTGGCTAAGACAACAGAGCATCCTTATTAAGTCTGTGGTTGCTACCCATTTCAGTGGTTTAGCAAACACTCTGGAGAATAGGATTAGAAATCCAAGTGACTATGATCAAATTGTTGGAAGGTCGGAAATAAGCAGAATGTAGGAGCATTAGGAAGCACCTCTGTGGAGTTAAAAAAAGAAGAACTAAATACCCAAATGCAAGATAACGAATAACCCATGGCTATTAGTGAAAGCCGTCAAAGGGTCAAAGAGAGAAAAAGCTGGACTATGATGATGATGAAATTTGTTAAGCACTTACTATGTGCCAAGCACTCTTCTAAGCACTGGGGTAGATACAAGGTTTGTACATAGTAAGTGCTTAACAAATTTCATCATCATCATAGTTTGTCCCATATGGGGCTCACAGTCTTAATCCCCATTTTACAGATGAGGAAACTGAGACACAGAGAAATTAAGCAACTTGCCCAAAGCACACACCTTCCAAGTGATGGAGCAGAATTAGAACCCACTACCTCTGACTCCCAAGCCCATGATCTTTCCATTAAGCAACACTGCTTCTTGTTTAAAACTAAAGCTTAATACAGAAATAAATGAACAAGAACATAGCATGCAAAATTATCTTCCTCTTCTCAATCCTGGCCGAACTTGAACCAGAAGTACTTGGAGTATTTGACTTCAGAGGAAAGTACGGAATTTGGACTCATTCCAAAGAAACCCACTGAAGTGCTAGAAAATGAGAAAGATTTTGTTATTGGTTCATGATTAGCTCTTCTCTGACGAAGGGGTGTCCATTGCAGCAGGAGAGATGTAGTTAGAATCAATCAATCGTTAGTACTTATTGAGCATTTATTGTGTGCAGAACACTGAACTAAGCCTGGGGATGGTATAATAAAGTAAATTTGTAGACAAATTTCTTGCCCACCAAGAGAATACAGTTTAGAAGGTACAGTCTAGAAGGAGAAAGACTGTTCACCTTCTGTGACTTTCATATTGGATAATTTCATTGCCAACTACTGTATTTCTCTCCTAACCAAAAGTAGAGATAGCCTCTAAGGCTAGAATTCATTGCAGGACTGTGGAAGTTGAATGCTCCCCTTTTAAGATCTTCTAAATGCTTGAGATCTGTATTTGCAGAAAATGCTGTATGAAAATTTGGTGTGTGTGTTTGAGGGTTGATTTTTAGTTACTGTACTATTTCTTGTGGCGACAGCTAATTAAGATGTCAGATGAACATGGGAGTAATTATATTCTATTTACAATTTGTGTTCACCACATTATTGTTTTTTCATGAAATTGTTATGTGGATTACTGAAGGTAAATTTATACATGTATATGCATATACAAGTATATACATAATATATATATGAATATGCATAAGTATAAACATAATATATATATATGATTTATGTGGTAATATTCCTTATTAACCAGTGTCAAGATAGACCCAGTCTGAATTTCACACATTACCTGAGTATTTGTGTATTACCAGAAAAAGTGCTAGATTTTATCTAAATATTTAGAATAGAATCATCTCTTTAATCTCAACTCCACCACTTACCTGCTGTGTGACCCTGGACAAATCATTTAACTTCTCTGTACCTCAGTTCTCTCATCTGCAAATGGGAATTTAATACCTGTTCGCCCTCCTATTTGGACTGTGAGCCCCGTGTGGGATCTGATTACTTTGTATCGATCTCAGCACTTGGTGCAATGCTGGGCATACAGTAAGCACTTAACAAATATCATTATTAATATTATTACTTTATTCATCTCTAGTCTCTTCAAGCTGAATCTCCTGAGACATGCAATTCCATGGGTCATTTAATAAATGCCGAATACTTTGCAGCTTCAATCAATCAATCAATCGTATTTATTGAGCACCTAGTATGTTCAGACCACTGTATTAAGAACTTGCAAAGCAGTGTGGCCCTCTGGAAAGAGTGCGGGCTTGGGAGTCAGAGGTGATGGGTTCTAATCCCAGATCTGCCACTTATCAGCTGTGTGACCTTGGGCAAGTCACTTAACTTCTTTGTGCCTCAGTTACCTCATCTGTAAAATGGGGATTAAGACTGTGAGCCCCACGTGGGACAACCTGATCCCCTTGTATCCTCCCCAGTGCTTAGAACAGTGCTTTGCACATAGTAAATGCTTAACAAATGCCATTATTATTATTATTATTTTCTGTGCCTCAGTTACCTCATCTGGAAAATAGGGATTAAAGACTGTGAGCCCCATGTGGGACAACCTGATTACCTTGTATCTCCCTCAGTGCTTAGAACAGTGCTTGGCACATAGTAAGCACTTAACTCATACCAAAATTATCATTATTAGTGGGAGAGTACAATATAACAGAGTTGATAGACAAGTTCCCTACCTACAAGGAGATTACAGAGAGAGGAACTTTGGTGGGGAATCCCAGTTCACAGAGGCTGCAGATTATGGCTATTGCATGTTAATGCTCCAGTCCTGTTCAAGAAGAAAGATTGCAATCTGGAATGTTTCCATGGGCGTTGAAATGGAAGGAGGGAATGAGTGATTCGACTGCCCTGGATATTGGTCTATGAAGAAGAAATGTCAATGTGAGCTCCTGGAGTAGGTGCTTGGGGTATCACAAAGCTGTCATCAAAATTCATTCCTTCTGCAGTCAGCTCTTGGATCTCCACATGGCCCAGATGCCATGTGTTTAGCAATTTCTATCACCTGAACGGAAAGATTGTTATTCTTCCATGAACCATCTTCAAGTTGTCTACAGCCTCTAACTTGTGGATTCCAGAAGATCTCATGATGGACGGTTTATCTCTGAAAAATGTTCTTTACATTCCAATGATACTCAACCAGTAACAGGACTTCCAGGTGGCAAGGAAAGGAAAGGGTAATGGGATCAGTGCTGGAATCTAGGGGCAAAATGGTCTACTTCACAATTTAAATAATAATGATGGCATTTATTAAGCACTTACTATGTGCAAAGCACTGTTCTAAGTGCTGGGGATGTTACAACCTGATCACAGGTTGTCCCACAGGGGGTTCACAGTCTTCATCTCCATTTTACAGATGAGGTAACTGAGGCACAGAGAAGTTAAGTGACTTGCCCAAAGTCACACAGCTGACAATTGGTGGATCTGGAATTTGAACCCATGACCTCTGACTCCAAAGCCCGCGCTCTTTCCACTGAGCCACGCTGCTTATTAATAATAATAATGGCATTTATTAAATACTTACTATGTGTCAAGCTTTGTTATAAGCACTGAGATAGATACAAGTTAATCAGATTTGACACAGTCCATGTCCCACATGGGGTGCAAAGTCTAAGAAGGAGAGAGAACAGACATTTAATGCCCATTTTACATTTAAGGAAGCTGAGGCATAGAAAACTTAAATGACTTGTCCAAAGTCACACAGCAAGCAATTGGCAGAGCCAGGATTAGAACACAAGCCATCTGACTTCAAGGCTGCTACTCTTTCCACTAATAATACTAATACTAATACCAATACTAATACTAATACTAATACTAATAATAATTATGGTAGTTGTTAAGAGCATACTATGTGTCAAGCACTGTTCTAAGCTCTTGGGTAGATACAAGATAATCAGGTTGGACACAGCACCTGTCCCACATGGGGCTCACACTCTTAATCTCCATTTTACAGATGAGGTAACCGAGACACAGAAAAGTTATGAGATTTGCCCAAGGTCACACAGCAGAGAAGTGCTGGAAGTGGAATTAGAACCCAGGTCCTTGCAACTCCCAGGCCCAGGCTCTATCCACTGAGTGATTCATTCATTCATTCAATCATATTTATTGAGCAGTTACTGTGTGCCAAGCACTGTACTAAGCACTTGGGAAGTACAAATCGGCAACATATAGAGATGGTCCCTACCCAACAATGGGCTCCCAGTATAGAAAGGGGAGACACACGACAAAACAAAACAAAACATGTAGACAGGTGTCAAAACTGTTAAAATAAATAAAATTATAGCTATATGCACATCATTAATAAAATGAATACAGTAGTAAATATGTACAAGTAAAATAAATAGAGTAATAAATATGTGCAAATATATACTAGTGCTGTGGGGAGGGGAAGGAGGTAGGGTGGGAGGATGGGGAGGAGGAGAGGAAAAAGGGGACTCAGTGTGGGAAGGCCTCCTGGAAAAGGTGAGCTCTCAGTAGGGCTTTGAAGGGAGGAAAAGAGCTAGTTTGGTGATGCAACTTCCCACTAGACCACTCTGCACTTTTGCATATAACAGTAGTAAAATGGTATTTAATCGACCCTTACTCTATGCTAACTGCTAGGATAAATACAGGATGAGGCAGAGAGGATTGGGAAGCAGCATTGCCTAGTGGATAGAGCACGGGCCTGGGAGTGAGAAGGATCTGGGCTCCAATCCTGGCTTCATCACTCATCCGCTGTATGACCTTGATCAAGTCACCTCACTTCTCTGGGCCTCAGTTATCTCATCTGTAAAATGGGGGTTAAGACTATGAGTCCTATGGGACAGGTACTGAGTCCAACCTGATTAACTTGTATCTATCCAAGTGCTCAGTACTTTGCCTCATATGTAGTAAGCTCTTAACAAATACCAGAAAAAACAAACGAACCAAAATAATAAAGGTATTTGTTAAGTACTTACTATGTGCCAAGCATTATACTAAGCATCAGATTCTCGTCATATGCTGTCAGGTTGTCTCCAACCCATAGCGACATCATGGGCACTTCTCTCCCAGAACATCCCACTTTCATTTGCAATCACTCTGGTAGTGTATCCCTAAAGTCTTGTTGGTCAAAATACAGAAGTAGTTTATCATTGCCTCCTTCTGCACAGTAAACTTGAGTCTCCAACCTCGACTCTCTCCCATGCCACTGCTTCCCAGGATGGGTGAGTTTTGACTTGCAGCAGATTACCTTCCACTCGCTAGCCACTGCCCAAGCCAGGAATAGAATGGATAGGCCTCTGCTTGACTCTCCCTCTCATTGCCGAGACCGGTAGAGGACTGGAAACTCTCCAGGTGCGACCCTGATAGTGGAGCAGCAGGATAGATGAAAGGTAATTGGGTTGGACACAGTCCCTGTACCACAAGGCTCACAGTCTTAATACCTATTCTTTACAAACAAGGTAACAGAGACACAGATAAAGTCACACAGCAGACACATGGCAGAGCTGGGATTAGACTCGCTGGCCTATGCTGTATCCACTAAGCCACACAACCAAACAAAGCTATTGGAGGTTGATGACTGGCAAAATAAGTAAAAAATGATTTAGAAAAATGATCCAGGCAGCAGAGTGAAGAATCCACAGTTCACAATTCCATTCCTGCTCAATCTGCCTCCCAGCTTCACCAAAAATTCCATTCTGAATGCAATCCACTAAATTACAGCCCCGCTTTTAGTGGAAAAGACCTACAATTCAGGAGGTTGACTGGATTTCAAAATTCACATTTTATTGTTCTTGCAGTGAGCTGTCTCCCTTCTAATCATTACAGGAACTTTGTTTTTACATTTTCTTGGCAAATACTAAGTCAAAGGTAATTACAAAGCCAGTCAGTGAACATGAATAGAGTATGTTAAAGATGAAAGATATATAAAGATAAGAAAAATGAATGTTTAATGGTTAAGTTTTATGAAATGTTTAACATCATATTTTATTCAGCATTATTGGTTAAATTATTTAAAATGATGTAAAAGATGTTGGTTGGCTAAGATTAGCAATTCAGTGCCAGAGTGAGTTTCTTTCACAAGCCAACATTTCTCTCTTAAATCCTCAGCATGGGAATTACGTGAATAATAATAATGAAAGATATAACCCCATGTATGGGGCCCTATACTACTGTTGCTACAAGCTGACAAGGTGGGAAGTCAGTAATTTTCTAAGTGAGCTCTCAGTGGAGTAAAAGGTTAAACTTATGGACCTAGGAAGGGTGGTTCTCTTGTCTTGTCTAATGCCATCGAGTCATCTCCATCCCATAGCGATGCCATGGACACATGTCTCCCAGAATGCCCCGCCTCCAGCTGCAATCATTCTGGTACCATATCCATAGAGTTTTCTTGGTAAAAATACAGAAGAGGTTTACCATTGTATCCTTCTGGGTAGTAAACTTGAGTGTCCACCCTTGACTCTCTCCCATGCTGCGGCTGCCCAGCATGGGTGATTTTTGACTTGTAGCAGATTGCCTTTCACTTGCTAGCCACTGCCCAAGATAGCAATGGAATGGATAGGCCTCTGCTTGACTCTTCCTCCTATAGTCGAGACTGGTATTGTTATTGTTATATTGTGCTCTCCCAAGCACTTATTACAGTGCTTTGAACTGAGCAAACAATCAAGATACAATTGAATGAATTACTTAACAAATACCATAATTATTACTGTTACTACCAAGTGGAGTCACTAGTAAGGGTTGAGGATTAAAAATGACTACTCTTTCTTGCAAATATTCCCTACTCAGTATAAATTCATTGTGACCATCAGGTTGTACCAAACCTCTTAGGAGTGGGACCTGGATTTTGACTAGGCCATGGTCTAAAAATTGTATCTCCTACAACAGCTTAATCTCTCATTTCCCCTATTCACCTTCCTTCTACATCACCTGGGAACTTGCCCTTAAACACTCCTCACTCTCGGCTTCAAGGCTGTCCATCACCTCACCACCCTTCTTCCTCACCTCCCTTCTCTCCTTCTACACCCCAGCCCACACCCTCCTCTCTTCTGCCACTAACCTCCTCACTGGGCCTCATTCTCACCTGTCCTGCTGTCGACCCCCAGCCCACATCCCTCCCCTGGCCTGGAATGCCCTCCGTCCACACATCCGCCAAGCTAGCTCTCTTCCTCCCTTCAAAGCCCTACTGAGAGCTCACCTCCTCCAAGAGTCCTTCCCAGACTGAGCCCCTTTTTTGTCTCCTCCTCCCCATCCACCCCGCCCTACCTTCTTCCCCTCCCCACAGCACTTGTATATATTTGTACAGATTTATTACTCTAACTTGTACATATTTACTATTCTATTTATTATGTTAATGATATGCATATGACTATAATTCTATTTGTTCTGATGATTTTGACACCTGTCTACATGTTTTGTTTTGTTGTCTGTCTCCCCCTTCTAGACTGTGAGCCCGTTGTTGGGTAGGGACTGTCTCTATATGTTGTCGACTTGTTCTTCCCAAGCACTTAGTACAGTGCTCTGCACACAGTAAGCTCTCAGTAAATGCGACTGATTGAATGAATGAATGAACATTAAAGTGACTATGTTCAACCTGCTATGCTGTATCCACCCCAGCTCTTAGTACAGTGCCTGGCACATAGTAAGTGCTTAATGAATACCATTTATTATTATTATTGTTAGAACTTCTTCAGTTTATTCAACTTATTCTCCTTCTACTGCCCAGCCCGCACCCTTCGCTCCTCTGCCGCTAATCTCCTCACTGTACCTCGTTCTCACCTGCCCCGCCGTCGACCCCCGGCCCACGTCATCCCCCGGGCCTGGAATGGCCTCCCTCTGCCCCTCCGCCAAGCTAGCTCTCTTCCTCCCTTCAAGACCCTGCTGAGAGCTCACCTCCTCCAGGAGGCCTTCCCAGACTGACCCCCTTCCTTCCTCTCCCCCTCGCCCCCCTCTCCATCCCCCCATCTTACCTCCTTCCCTTCCCCACAGCACCTGTATATATGTATATATGGTTGTACATATTTATTACTCTATTTATTTATTTATTTATTTATTTATTTATTTTACTTGTACATTTCTATCCTATTTATTTTATTTTGTTGGTATGTTTGGTTCTGTTCTCTGTCTCCCCCTTTTAGACTGTGAGCCCACTGTTGGGTAGGGACTGTCTCTATGTGTTGCCAATTTGTACTTCCCAAGCGCTTAGTACAGTGCTCTGCACATAGTAAGCGCTCAATAAATACGATTGATTGATTGATTGATTGATTGGTAGAATACTGGAAACTCTCCAGGTGTGAGCTCTCCACCACCTCACCCCCTCCTACCTCTCCTCCCTTCTCTTCTTCTACAGCCCAGCCTGCACACTCTGCTCCTTTGCCGCTAACCTCCTCACTGTGCCTTGTTCTCGCCTGTCCCGCCATCGACCCCTGGCCCACTTTCTATCTCTGGCCTGGAATTCCCTCCCTCCACACATCCACCAAACTAGCTATCTCTCTCCCTTCAAAGCCCTACGGAGAGCTCACCTCCTCCGGGAGGCCTTCCCAGACCGAGCCCCCACTTTTCCTCTGCTCCTCCCTCCCATCACCTCCACTCCTTCTCTCTGCCCTACTCCCTTCCCTTCCCCGCAGCACTTGTGTATATTTGTACATATTTATTACTCTATTTTCTTAACAATATGTATATATCTATAATTCTTTTTGTTTATTTTGATGGTATTGATACTTCTCTACTTGCTTTGTTTTGTTGTTTGTCTCTCCCTTCTAGACTGTGAGCCCGTTGTTGGGTAGGGACTGTCTCTTTATGTGTTGCCGAATTGTACTTTCCAAGTGCTTAATACAGTGCTCTGCACACAGTAAGTGCTCAATAAATATGATTGAATGAATTAATTAATGAATGACCCTAAGAGCAGATGGTTCTCTAGCATTTGACTCATTTAGAAAAAGCTTTTAAAAACTTCATTTCACTATTGTAGGTGAAATGAAATGGGAAAATGACTCAGAAAGTCCTTTTTTCTACCCTATCCTAAAGGCCTGCTTATTCTTCTACAGTCTTGAAACCTTCAAGTAAAATTAGAGAAGGAAAATCTTGATAGATCTAAGTTCAGGAGCCACAACATTAAATGTTTTGACTGCTCACATTTGAAAGTGGTGAGAATTGGTTTCTAAATGTTTCTTCAGCTCTCCCCACCCCTGTTCAGTATCTTAATGTCATTTTATCTCTTTGGCGGTTATATTATGTTAGAGTCCTAGGAGATGTAAAAGGAGTCTGGGAATGCTATCCAAAGGAAATTGACAGCCACACATGTACCAGCAACCCTAATAAGCGGGAATTTGGAAGGAGGAGTGTCAGCAGAAATGTTGAGCTTCTGTGAAAAATTATCTGGTCTATTATTGTATTACTGTAATTGGACCCCGAAGGTGACAGATGCAGGAAAGTGACTCTGGTAAGCTGTAGCCCAGTACTTTGTGACTCTGGTACTAAAGAATGCTAGGCACTTTTTTGAAAAAAAAAGAAAAATGAAATATGAGATAGCTGGCACAGGGAACATTGTGAATTATTTATACAGAATGCTTGTTTCAGGGCATATCTCAATACAAGCAAACATTTTTGGTTGCTAATATCTTTACCTATGCCATTTGGAAGAAAGCACAATTCTCTTTAAGTTTTTCAGAATGGATGCAAGTGAGCCCATCATTCATTCATTCATTCATTCATTCATTCAATCGTATTTATTGAGTGCTTACTGTGTGCACAGCACTGAATTAAGTGCTTGGGAAGTACAAATCGGCAATATATAGAGACGGTCCCTACCCAACAACGGGCTCACAGTCTATAAGGGCGAGACAGACAACAAAACAAAACAAGTAGACAGGTATCAATACCATCAGAAAAAAAATAGGATTATAGCTATATACCCATCATTAATAAAATAAATAGAATAATATATATGTACAAATATACATAAGTGCTGAGGGGTCACTGGGATAAAATTCAAGACAGTAAGCTTGTTGTGGGCAGGGAATGTGTCCATTATATTGTTATATTGTACTCTCCCAAGCACTTAGTATGATGCTTTGCACACAGTAAATGCTCAATAAATATGACTGAACAAATGAATGATCGACTGCCTGACTTGCTAACCAAATTTGCTAAATGAAGTAAGACAGTCTTGAACACGAGAACAGTGCTTCCTGGTGGGAAGGGAAGAAACAAGGTGGGGACCACGTTCCTGGCTCTCTACCACTATATCCACTCCAGAAAAAAAACAGGTTACCTCCCTGCTCTGCCTCATGCCCCTGATATTGATGGAGGTGGAAGGAAAGGTGAAAGTTCTGGGGAGTGTCTGAAACTTCACTGCAGAACTCTAGAGCTTTTAAGGTGCAATTTAGGGTGTGACAGTGCTACATGGAGAATTAAGGCCTATGCTCAACAAAAATGATTAATTGATTGATTAGTGATTCCAGGGAGCTGAGTCGATATGTCCAAAGCAGAACTCTTTATCTTCCCACACAAATCCTGTCTGCTCCCAGATTTTCTCATCACTGTAGGCAGCACCATCATCCTTCCTGTCTCACAAGCCCGTAATCTTGGTGATATCATTGACTCCATTATCATTATCTTGGTGTTGTCATTGGGAAGCAGCATGGCTTAGTGGGAAGAGCACAGGCTTGGGAGTCAGAGGTCATGGGTTCTAATGCTGACTCTGCCACTTGTCTGTTATGCAACCTTGGGCAAGTCACTTAACTTCTCTGTGCCTCAGTTCCCTCATCTATAAAATGGAGACTGAGACTGTGAGCCCCACAGGGGACAATCTGATTACCTTATATTCATTCATTCATTCATTCAATCATATTTATTGAGTGCTTACTGTGTGCAGAGTACTGTACTAAGAGCTTGGGAAGTACAAGTAGGCAATTTATAGAGATGGTCTCTACCCAACAACGGGCTCACAGTCTAGAAGGGGGAGACAGACTACAAAACAAAACATGTAGTCGGGTGTCAAAATCATCAGAACAAATAGAACTAAAGCTAAATGCACATCATTAACAAAATAAATAGAATAGTAAGTATGTACAAGTAAAATAAATAGAGTAATAAATCTGTATCTACCCCAGTACTTAGAACAGTGCTTGTCACATAAAGCATGCTTAACACCATAATTATTATTATTATCATTATTATTACTCCACTCTCTGATTCAATCCACATATTTAATCCATCACCAAATCATGTCGGTCTCACCTTCACAACATCGCTAAAATCGGCCCTTTCCTCTCCATCCAAACTGCTACCACGTTAATACAATCACTCATCCTATATCCCACCTAGATTACTACATCAGCCTTCTTCTTGACTTCCCAACCTCCTGCCTCTCCCCACTCCATACATACTTCACTCTGCAGCCCAGATCATCTTTCTACAGAAATGTCACCCCCACTCCTCAAAAATTTCCAGTGGTTGCCTATCCACCTCCACATCAAACAAAAACACTTCAACATTGGTTTTAAAGCACTCCATCCCCTTGCCCTCTTCTACCCCATCTCACTTCTCTCTTCTACAACCCATCCTGCACACTTCACTCCTCTGGTGCTATCCTTCTTACTTTGCCTCAATCTCACCTGTCTAGATGCCGACAACAGGCCCACGTCCTACCTCTGGCGTGGAACTCCCTCCCTTCTCAAATCTTCCAGGCAATTACTCTCCCCCACTTCAAAGCCTTACTGAAGGCACATCTCCTCCAAGGGGCTTTCCCAGATTAAGCCCCATGTTTCCACATCTCTCACTCCCTTCTGTGTCACCCTAACTTGCGCCCTTTACTCTTCTGCCCTCTCCCCGCCTCACAGCACTTATGTATATATCTGTAATTTTATTTATTTATATTGATGCCCGTTCATTTTTATCTGTCTCCCCACCTCTAGACTGTGAGATCGTTGTGAGTAGGGTTTTCACTCTTTACTGTGGTATTGTACTTTCCCAAGCATTTAGCACAGTGTTCTGCACACAGTAAAATCTTCATAAATATGGCTGATTGACTGAATTAAGGAATACAGACCTAAGCCCTTTTCCAGAAGCTTCTCCTTCTACCACCATCATTCTAGCTGATGGTGTGGTCAAGGAAGAGTCCAGGGGTAATGGTGTAACTCTCCAAAGTCCTTTTTTTAATGGCATTTATTAAGCACTTACTATGTGCAAAACACTGTTCTAAGCACCGGGAAGGCTATAGAGTGATCAGGCTGTCCTACGGAGGGCTCACAGTCAATCCCCATGTTACGGATGAGGTAACAGAGGCCCAGAGAAGTTAAGTGATTTGCCCAAAAGTCACACAGCTGACAATTGGTGGAGCTGGGATTTGAACCCTTGAGCACTGACACCAAAGCCAGTGCTCTTTCCACTGAGCCACGCCGCTTTGCACTTAGTACAGTGCTCTGCACACAGTAAGAATTCAATAAATATGATTGAATGAATGAATGAACTGTGGTAATTACGGAGTCTTTCTTGGAGAAAAATGAATGAGCTCAGTCCTGATATTTTAGGGTTAAGAATGTTCACAAAAGGATTCATGATAGTGATAGTAGTTTGCCCAGGTTCACACACAGTCTCTTGCCCCTGACAGTCACTTATGGGCAGGGAATGTGTCTGCTAATTCTGTTGTATTGTACTCTCAAGTGCTTAGTACAGTGCTCTACACATATAAATGCTCAATAAATATTATTGATCGGTTGATTGATGAAGTTTGCAATGCTCTACATTCCTGCCCATTGACTTGTTGCATTCCAGGCTCAACCAATCAATCTATCAGTGGCATTTATTGAGTGCTTACTATAATAAGAAATATGGTATTTGTTAAGCACTTACTATGTGCCAAGGACCATTCTAAATGCTGGGAGGAGATACAAGTTTATCAGGTTGTCCAACTTGGGGCTCACAGTCTTAATCCCCATTTTACAGATGAGGTAACTGAGGCACAGAGAAGTGAAATGATTTGCCCAAAGTCACACAGCTGACAAGTGGCCGAGGTGGGATTAGAACCCACAATCTCTGATTCCTAAACCCGGGCTCTTGCCACTAAGCCATGCTGCTTCTCTTACTATGTACCGAGCACTGTACTAAAGCAGCGTGGCTCAGTGGAAAGAGCACAGGCTTGGGAGTCAGAGGTCATGGGTTCTAATCCTGGCTCCACCACTTGTCAGCTGTGTGATTTTGGGTGAATCACTTAACTTGTTCTGTGCCTCAGTTACTGCCTCTATAAAATGGGGATTAAGACTATGAGCCCCATATCAGACAACCTGATTACCTTGTATCCCCCCAGCACTTAGAACAGTGCTTGGCACATAGTAAGTGCTTAACAAATGCCATCACATTATGAGAAGCAGCATGGCTTAGTGGAAAGAGCCCGGGTTTGGGAGTCAGAGGTTGTGGGTTCTAAAGCCGGCTCCGCCACTTATCAGTTGTGTGTCTTTAGGCAAGTCACTTAACTTCTCTGTGCCTCAGTTACTTCATCTGTAAAATGGAGATTAAGACTGTGAGCCCCACATGGGACAACCTGATGACCTTCTGTCTACCCCAGCACTTAGAACAGTGCTTTGCACATAGTAAGTGCTTAACAATTACCATCATTATCATTATAATTATTGGGAATGTACAATACAACAGAATTAGTGGACATATTCCCTGTCCATAATGAGTTTACTGTCTAGAGGGGGAGACAAAGTTAATATAAATAAATCAAATGTGCTGTGGAGTTGCGGGTAGGGAAATTATTAATTGTCCAAAGATCACAGATCCAAGTGTATAGAAAAGAGAGCTTTTTTGCTGAAGTCGTCTTGGAGATGTGACCTTAATAATGCTGTGAAGATGGAAAGAGGGGTGGTCTGGCTTATATGGAGGGGGAGACAGTTCCAGGCTCATGGGAAGTTGTGGGAAAGGGATTGGTGGAAAAGAGTGCTTAATTGGGGAAAACCTCTTGGAGGTGATGTGACCTTAATAATGCTTTGAAGGCAGAGAGAAAGTGGTGGGCTGGTGTATATGGAGCTGGAGGGAGTTCCAGACTAGGGGGAGGTTGTAGGAAAGGGGTCGTTGGAGAGCTAGATGAAATCGGGTTACAGTTAGTAAGCTGGTGTCAGAGGAGGGGAGTGTGAGGGCTGGGCTGTAGTAGGATAACAGTGATGTGAGGTAGGGATGTGTAAGCTGATTGAGTGCTTTAAAGCATACACAGGCAGAGATTTTTGTTAAATTCAAGAACTGTTTGTGGCTGATGTCATGGCAGAGGAGTGTTAATGTTGCATTTATTTATACTAATGTCTGTCTCCCCCTCTGTTTATTGTTATATTGTATTCTCCCAAGTGCTTAGTACAGCACTCTGCACACAGTAAGCACTCAAAAAACACGAATGAACAAATGAATCAATACTAGAGCACCATAACCCAGTAAGCAGTTGCTTTGGTAACCACTGTGGTCTTATCTGCTATATTTCAGAATTCCCACTGGTTATTCTTTACCTCATGGAATATCCTAGGTTGTTTTCCATTCAGAAACCCTCCAAAGACAGCATCGTTCCAGGAAACACTTCCCTACTTGCAGAGCTTGAACTAGAACTCAGGTCTCCTGATGGCTAGAGTTATGCTGTTTTCTCTGAACCAATGACAGGTTTCTTGCAAAATGGGGAATACCTCCATTTATAACCAAAGTTAACTGTATTTTGTTAGAACAAAGGAAAACTGGCCAATCCAGCTCTTCTTGAATCCACTGCTAGCAACAGGATGGAACAGATCAGTAATAGCATACTGCACATTCCCAGCTTCTTCTCTGATTTATGGGAGGTGGGTGGAGTGAGTGAAAATCCAGTGCCAGTGATACTGTTCAGAGTTGAGTTCTTGGGAGAAAATCATTCACAGTACAGTGGTGGGAAAAAGCACTGGAAGCCTTAATTATCAGATAAGTTAATAAGCATAGTTAAAGTCTTTAAATATATGTTCAGAATTGTAAAGGCTTCAGTGTTAGTGAATCAGTCTTGTACATTAGACACACATTCTTGCAAGGCTTATTTTCCCAGTTTAATTGTGATTTTATTATGAAGTCAAAATGCTGTGAAAGATTACATTATCTAGACCTAATGGAACCTTTCTGTTGCTAATTAACCTTCTGTGTTTGAGCTAATTTTTTTTTATTCGGTATTGAAGAGGGCAAGACTGTTGTGTTGATCTAATAAAACGAAAGGGTTCGACATGGACAGAGATGATGAATAGATATTTTCCAGTGTGGTGGCATGCAGGTCAGAAGTGCAGTTTGTGTTTTGTAATGAAGCTTCAGAGGTAAAATCACATGAGGGAACTCCAAGGAGAATGTGTTAGAAGGCAAGATTCAGTGAAGCCTTCTTTAGATGACGAGTGCTCAAAGAGTAAGCTCATTATAGGCAGGGAATGTTTCTGCTAATTCTGTTGCATTGTACTCTCCCAAGCACTTAGTACAGTGCTCTGCACATAGTAAGCTTTCAATAAATAATAACAATAATAATAATGGCATTTGCCAAGCACTGTTCAAGAGCTGGTGTAGCTACAAAGTAGTCAAGTTGTCCCATGTGGGGCTCCCAGTCTTAATCCCCATTTTACAGATGAGTTAACTGAGCCCCAGAGAAGTTAAGTGACTTGCTCAAAGTCACACAGCTGATAAGTGGCGGGGCCAGAATAAGAACTCATAACCTCTGCCTCCCAAGCCCATGCTCTTTCCACTAAGCCACGCTGTTTCTTAAATGCCATTAATACCATGAATACCAATCAATCAATCAATCAATCGTATTTATTGGGTGCTTACTGTGTGCAGAGCACTGTACTAGGCGCTTGGGAAGTACAAGTTGGCAACATATGGAGACAGTCCCTACCCAACAGTGGGTTCACAGTCTAAAAGAAATAAATACTATTGATTGATTAATTTATTGATAGTGCCATAAGGTAGTCCTAATTTATTTTAATATGACTTTATTATCTTGGTCTAGAATCATCAATGATGTTGGGTTTGGGGGACCTTGCAGATTTAATAAGTATGGCAATTTGTTAAGCATTCCCATTTTGCGGACGAGGAAAACGAGGATTGTAGAGGTTAAGAGGTTTTCCTGAGGACACCCAATGGGCCAGTGGCAGAGTTGAGGATGTTTTTTGTTTTATTTTTATGGTATTTAATAAGTGCTCACTATGTGCCTAATACTGTTCTGACAACTGGGGTGGGTGCAAGTTAATTAGTTCGGACACAGTCACTGTCCCTCAGTGGGCTCAGAGTCTAAGTAGGAGGGAGAACAGGTATTTAATCCCTATTATGCAGTTGAGTGAAGTGAGGAACAGAAAAGTTTTTGGGTTCTTGCCCAAGGTCAACCCCCAAGGAATTGGCAGAGCAGAGATTAGAATCCAAGTCCTCTGACTCCCAGGCGTGTGCTCTTTCTACTAGGCCAACCCAAGTCTCCTGCCACCCGTGGCCTGCTCCTTCCACTGAGCAACCCTAACAGAAGCAGTGCCATTCAGCCTGAATATAAATTCAAGAACCTGTCTTTCAAGCGACTTCATGAGCTACACACCTGATACATCCCTGTAAATAGCTCTGAAGTCAACCTGGAAGGTTTTAGGAGCAGAACAAGATGAGAAATAAGCTTCAGTTTTTCTTAGACTAAGATTTTGTTTACTCAGGCCTAATCAGAGACCTTGGCTATTTATTTATTTACTTAGTTATTTTGGGCAGGCTATGACATTCTGAGAAGAGACTCTGTCATGTAGAGAATAACTGAGTAGAAAATAAACAGTTTACAAATCACAGAGTTGGATGTTCACCTAATGTGTTGTCCTAATTTCACACAGAATGACAGAACCCAGAATTTTCGGAAAGTCTTCCTTCCATATATTAACAACACCTAGGCCTTGAGAAGCTGCATGGCCTAGTGGATACAGCATGGGCCTGGACCTCGGAAGGACTTGAGCTCCAAACCCAGCTCCACCACTTGCCTGTTATGTGATCCGGGGCAAGCCACTTCACTTCTCTATACCTCAGTTATCTCATCTGTAAAATGGGGATTAAGACTGTGAACCCTACATCCTACCACTGGCCTGGAATGCCCTCCCTTTTCACATCCACCAAACTAGCTCTCTTCCCCCCCTTCAAAGCCCTAGTGAGAGCTCACCTCCTCCAGGAGGCCTCCCCAGACTGAGCCCCCCTTTTCCTCTGCCCCTCCTCCTCCTCTCCCTATTGCCCCTCCTCCCTCCCACTGCTCTACCCCTTCACTGCCCCACAACACTTGTGTATATTTGTACGTATTTATTACTCTATTTTATTAATGATGTGTATATATCTATAACTCTATTTATCTATTTTGATGGTATTGATGCCTGTCTACTTGTTTTGTTTTGTTGTCTGTCTCCCCCTTCTAGAACGTGAACCCTCTGTTGGGCAGGGATTGTCTGTATCTGTTGCCAAATTGTACTTTCCAAATGCTTAGTGCAGTGCTCTGCACACAGTAAGCACTCAATAAATATGATTGAATAAATGAGTGAATGAATGAATGAATGACAGGGACTATGTCCAACTTAATTACCTTGTATCTTCCCCAGCAGTTAGCACAGTGCCTGGCACATAGTAAGCACTTTAAAAATACCGTGATTATGATGATGATGCACTTAAATACAACTGATTGATTCATCCAACTCAAAGACACTGAATTTAGGAATCTGGAGGGAAGATACTATGAAATACTTGTTAAGTTTTCACATTTGTAACATGGAACACCTTTTCCACAACACACCAGCAGAAACACAACTGTTGGGGAAGGAAGAGTGTGTGTACACTGTGCAACACCGTTAAACCTGTAATCCATCCTCTATCAGGATTAAGAGGTGCAGTGGCACTGTTTTCTATTTGGTATTTTCAATTCTATACTATGTTATATGGTACTTTCCCAAGTGCTTAGTGCATTCCCTACCCAAGGTGAGCACTCAATAAATTGTATTGATTGAATGACTGATTGATTGAAGAAGCCTAATGTGAAGGGTCGGGGAATCAAGGGGAATTAAAATAAATTTGTTTTTGCTAGTCCACAAGAAGGAAGACCTTCAAGGCAGTGAAAGGGGAAAACATGGAAATAATTAGGAGGTTGAAGCCTTTTAACAAGCGTGAATAAACTTTAGGTCTGTTTGGGGCATAGCAGGCTTGAGCAAGATCTTCAGTTTTAATGACACTAAGTGACAAGAGATCCAGAGCCTGCACTACCAGCTCTGAAGAGAATTTGAGAAATGCTAAGTTAACTGAAATAAATTTTGGCCATCAATAAGCCACTCTAAATACATTCTCATTAAGCCCTTCATTACACGGCTGCACTTTCAGATCAGGTATACTAAATATTGTTGCTGTGGGTTTCTGGCATACCACAAGTCACACAGCTGTCATTGCGCTCTATCATTTTGCTGAAGACCAGTTCAAGATAACATGATTAAATATGACATGAAGCAATGTTGTGTAACTCTAGGTGTCAGAAATGCATAAAGATGGGTTTAAACGGTGACATGATGGATTCAAAGCACACAGTGACTCAAAAGGGTTTGCAGTCATCCCTTACTTTGAGATATGAGGTGAAGAACTCTTCCTGATTCCACTATCTTGTCACTCCATTTGCAATGCATTTCATCACTTGCCAGTCTCTTAAGCTTTTCTTCTCAAAAATCAGTGGGGTCTGGAGAGGGGCAAGCGAGGGTATCCTGGGACTTTTATACGGTAAGCTCATTGTGGACTGGGAACAGGTCTACAGACTCTGATGCATTAGATCTCCCAAGTACTCAATAAATACCACTGATGATGATGATGATGAGTGATTATGATGATGATGATTTTTCACTTGGAGTATATGCGTCCATTTTTATCCCTCAAATTTGCAAGAAGCAAGTTTAACACTTGGTGATAATAATGATAATTTTGGATCTTGTTAAGTGCTTACTATGTGCCAAGCCCTGTTCTAAAGGCTGGGATAGATACAATTTAATCGGGTTGGACAAAGTCCCCATCTAAAATGGGGCGCATACTCTTAATCCCCATTTTATGGATGAGGTAACTGAAGCCCAGAGAAGTTAAGTGACTTAACCATGGTGACAGAAGACATGTGGCAGGGTCAGGATTAGAACCCAGGTCCTTCTGACTTCAAAGCCCACACTCCATCCACTAAGCCACCAAACTAGCATTTGTGGGGATATTTGGGAGTCAAGATAACATTTGCCAAGCTGAAAACAGTCCTGTATCACACAGAATTTTCTTCCCAGAGCTCTGCTGTCAGCAGGCCCAGCCCATCAATGATAGACTGGGGGCTCTTCTAGCCTGACCTCCAAACCTGTCACCCAAGATAACTTACGGCAGGCTCGAGTCCATGCAAGGTGGTAGCAGAGGGAGGGAGACAGGGCTAATAATTATAACTGTGGTATTTGTTAAGCACTTGCTATGTGTCAAGTAGTGTGCAAGTGCTAAACTGATCAATCACATCAGATACATTCAGTCATTCAATCGTATTTATTCATTCAATCGTATTTATTGAGCACTTACTATGTGCAGAGCACTGTACTAAGCACTTGGGAAGTTCAAGTTGGCAACATATGGAGACAGTCCCTACCCAACAGCGGGCTCACAGTCTAGAAGGGGGAGACAGACAACAAGACAGAACAAATTAACAAAATAAAATAAATAGAATAAATATGTACAAGTAAAATAAATACATAAATAGAGTAATAAATGAATACAGGTGCTGTGGGGAGGGGAAGGAGGTAAGGCGGGGGGATGGGGAGTGGGAGGAGCAGGAGAGGAAGGAGAGGGCTCAGTCTGGGAAGGCCTCCTGGAGGAGGTGAGCTCTCAGTAGGGCTTTGAAGGGAGGAAGAGAGCTAGCTAGGCGGATGTGAGGAGGGAAGGCATTCCAGGCCAGGGTGATGACGTAGGCTGGGGGTCGATGGTGGGACAGGCGAGAATGAGGCACAATGAGGAGATTAGCAGCAGAGGAGCGGAGGGTGCGGGATGGGCTGTAGAAGGAGAGAAGGGAGGTGAGGTAGGAGGGGGCGAGGTGATGGACAGCCTTGAAGCCCAGGGTGAGGAGTTTCTGCCTGATGCATAGGTTGATTGGTAGTCACTGGAGATTTTTGAGGAGGGGAGTAACACGCCCGAAGCGTTTCTGCACAAAGACAATCTGGGCAGCGGTGTGAAGTAAGGATTGAAGTGGGGAGAGACTGGAGGATGGGAGATCAGAGAGGAGGCTGATGCAGTAATCCAGTCAGGATAGGATGAGAGATTGAACGAGCAGGGTAGCGGTTTGAATGGAAAGGAAAGGGCGGATCTTGGCAATGTTGCGGAGGTGAGACCGGCAGGTTTTGGTGATGGATTGGATGTGAGGGGTGAATGAGAGAGCGGAGTCGAGGATGACACCAAGGTTGCAGTCTTGTGAGACAGGAAGGATGGTAGTGCCATCAACAGTGATGGGAAAGTCAGGGAGAGGGCAGGGTTTGGGAGGGAAGACAAGGAGTTCAGTCTTGGACATGTTGTTTTAGGTGGCGGGCAGACATCCAGATGGAGATGTCCTGAAGGCAGGAGGAGATGTGAGCCTGGAGGGAGGGGGAGAGAGCAGGGACAGATATGTAGATTTGGGTGTCATCAGCGTATAGATGATAGTTGAAGCTGTGGGAGCGAATGAGGTCACCAAGGGAGTGAGTGTAGATCAAAAACAGAAGAGGACCAAGAACTGACCCTTGAGGAACCCCTACAGTAAGGGGATGGAAGGCAGAGGAGGAGCCCGCAAAAGAGACTGAGAATGAACAGTCGGAGAGATAAAAGGAGAACCAGGAGAGGACGGAGTCTGTGAAGCCAAGGTTGGATAGCGTGTTGAGGAGAGGGGGTGGTCCACAGTGTCGAAGGCAGCTGAGAGGTTGAGTTGGATTAGGGTAGAGTATGAGCCTTGTCCCCCCCAGGCCTCACATCTGAGAGCTGAATAGGAGTTATCAAATACCTACATGTCCAGGCAGAAAGTAGCAACTGGGGATGGACTCCAGTGCAATCTAGGCCAATGGCAAAAATCTGTATCTGCAGAGGCTGAAACCACCCAGAGGAAATATTAATAATTGTTGCATTTGTTAAGCACTTATTATGTGCCTGGCACTGTATTAAGCACAGGTGAAGAAGCATGATGTAGTGGATAGAGCATGGGACTGGGAGTCAGACGGTAATGGGTTCTAATCCCGGCTCCACCACATGTCCGCTGTGTGACCTTGGGCAAGTCACTTCACTTCTCTGGGCCTCAGTTACCTCATCTGTAAAATGGGGATTGAGGCTGTGAGCCCTATGTGGGACAGGGACTGTGTCCAACTTGATTTGCTCCATTTGTACTTCCCAAGTGCTTAGAACAGTGCTCTGCATATAGTAAGCACTCAATAAACATGATTTACTGATATGATATAATTGATACGATTTGCTTATAACCACCCCAGCGCTTAGTACAGTGCCTGACACATAGTAAGCACTTAACAAATATCATAATTATTATTATTATTAAGCGTTGGGATAGACACAAGGTAATTGGGTTGGACACGGTCCCTGTCCCACACAGGGTTCACAATTTTAATCCCCATTTTACAGATGAGGGAACTGAGGCACAGAGAGGTTGCCTAGCAGGCAAATGGAGGACTCAGGATTAGAAATCTAGGTTCTTCTGACTCCCAGGCCCATGCTCTATAATAATAATAATAATAATAATAATAATAATAATAATAATAATAATAATAATAATATTGGTATTTGTTAAGCACTTACTATGTGCCAAGCACTGTTCTAAGCGCTTAGGGGGATACAAGGTAATCAGGTTGTCCCACGTGGGGCTCACAGTCTTAATCCCCATTTTACAGATGAGGGAACTGAGGCACGGAGAAGTTAAGTGACTTGCCCAAAGTCACATGGCTGACAAGTGGTGGAGCGGGGATTAGAACCCATGACCTCTGACTCCCAAGCTCGTTCTCTTTCCACTGAGCCACGCTGCTATCTATTAGGCCATGATGCTTCCCCCAAGGTCACACAGCAGTCAAGTGGCAGAGCTGGGAGTAGAACCCAGATCCTTCTGACCCCCAAGTCCATGCTCTAGCCACTAGGCCATACAGCTTTACAGTCAGTTCTGGATAACTTTTGGGGTCAAGCACAGGCTTTTCCTCTGGAAGACTTGAGCAGTGCCCATCCTTCCTTCACTGTACGTGGAGAGCTGGTTTTCTAACTCAGTGTGGTGAAGGATAGGTGAAGCTCAGATTCCGTCCTTAGGAAATCAGGCATTATCAGAAAACATAACACGTATTCTATTTTAAATTGATGCATTGACTCTTTATTAAAATAAAATTGTAAGCTCCTCCACTAGTCCGTAAACAACTTCAGATCAGCCCACTGTTGGGTAGGGACTGTCTCTATATGTTGCCAATTTGTACTTCCCAAGCGCTTAGTACAGTGCTCTGCACATAGTAAGCGCTCAATAAATGCGATTGATGATGATGATGATCAAGGATCATGTCTGTTGCTTCTACTGCTTCGCACTCTCACAAGCACTTTGTACAGTGCTGTGCATACAACAGTGCAAGCACTCAATAAGTACCGTTCAGTAATTTATAAGATACATGTCTTTTTAGGGAAATGTCTTCCAAATTTTACTATGACATGATACTCTCTGACTGAATTTTTTCCTCATTCTGAGCCTGTTTAGGTCAAGTTGCAGAATAAATAGTTGCAGATTCATTTACTAAAAATTCATTTTTTTAGTAAACAAAAAAGGTTGGTGAATTTGTGAATTGTGTGTTTGAGCTTTCTCCCAGGATCATCTCCCTCTTTCTTCATTGCTCTTCTTCTTCCTTTTCTCTCTATTCCAATTTCAGTCCTAATTTCCATTCCTCACTCTCTTCTCTTATCCTTCCCTGCATTATCCACAGTCCCACTTATCCCTGAAAATCAGAAAATCCTTGAGTAAAGTCAAGGCTTGGACCAGCAGTGCCCATTATTTCTCACTCTCCTTTCCCCTTCCTCTACCCTCCTGCTCTCTTCCTCCATCTCCTTTAGCCTAATGATAGGAAGCCAGGCAAAGATTCAATGATTTCTGATGAAATTTGGGAGCAAATGAGCAATGGTTTGACAATGAGCTAAGAAAAGCCAAAGGAAGGGCATTAAAAGAAAATATTTTCTGAGGACAAGACATCCTGGTTTCAGATAACTATTGAGCTTCTTGGCAAATTCTGGGTGATTCAGTCTTACCAAATGATCACTTCTCTAGCAATGTAAACTGTAATTGTATTTTACAGTATTTTGTATCTTGTACAAAAGTCCTCCAGGAGGTCTTCCCAGACTGAGCCCCTTCCTTCCTCTCCCCCTCGTCCCCCTCTCCATCCCCCCCATCTTACCTCCTTCCCTTCCCCACAGCACCTGTATATATGTATATATGTTTGTACATATTTATTACTCTATTTATTTATTTATTTTACTTGTACATATCTATCCTATTTATTTTATTTTGTTGGTATGTTTGGTTTTGTTCTCTGTCTCCCCCTTTTTAGACTGTGAGCCCACTGTTGGGTAAGGACTGTATATGTTGCCACCTTGTACTTCCCAAGCGCTTAGTACAGTGCTCTGCACACAGTAAGCACTCAATAAATACGATTGATTGATTGATTGTACATATTTACTATTCTATTTATTTTATTTTATTTTATTTTGTTATGTTTTGTTTTGTTGTTTTTCTCCCCCTTCTAGACTGTGAGCTCGCTGTTGGGTAGGGACCATCTCTATATGCTGCCAACTTATACTTCCCAAGCGCCTAGTACAGTGATCTGCACACAGTAAGCGCTCAATAAATACTATTGAATGAATGAATGAATGAATTTTACAGTAAAAAGGAGTTTGCTCGCTCCTGCTGCAATATCTAGCTCCAGTAAGTTTTCACACGCTTTGTATATGTTATGGACCCGGGAGTAAAAAGTCCTGGGTTCTAATTTTGGCTCTGCCACATGCCTGCAGTGTGACCTTGGCAGGTCATTTAACTTTTCAGGACCTCAGTTACCTCATCTGTAAAATGGGGATTAGGATGGTGAGCCCCCTGGGCGACAGGGATTCTGTCCAACCCAATTACCTTACATCTACCCCAGTGTTTCAAACAGTGCTTGGCACAGAGTAAGCACTTTACAAGTACCATAATCATTATTAAATGCTGCCCCCCGACAATTATGAAATTCTGTTGTTCCGTGAAAGTAAGATAAAAGAAAAGTATTTTGAATCTAAGGTGAACATTTTGGATGTATCCATCAATTAGGGCCAAGAGCAAATTCCTTGTTTACACCTTTATGTATTCCTCAACCATAATGCCAAAGTCCTCATTTTGAATTTCCTTGTCCCTGTGGATTCTTCAGGTCTCCTGAAACAAATAAATTTGAGGACCAGTAACTATTATGCTTGGTATTGTCTTGATTTTTACAGGATTTTCACCAGCTGAAGTCAAGTTCTCATTTATTCCAAACAAGGGTGGCTTCTTTTCTATGGCACTTGGGCTCAGACCACACAAAAGCAATTATCTGTTTAGGGGCTCCAGCATGAACTTTGACATTAAAGCCAATACTAAATTCCTTATCGTACTAGTTAACGTCTGCAGTTCTGCGAAAGATTTGAATCATTTTTGAGCTATGCCCTGTGTACCGAGCAAATTCCTTCAAGATGACCCGATAAGTGGCCACCTTATCTTGGCACCACATCAACGGATTAAGTGGTTGAAACTATGTAGTCACCGGCCTAGCAACAAAGAGGCTGGAGCTGGGAAAGAGGGAGGGTGGGACATTCTGCTATTCCTGTTTCTGCCACTCCTGCTGCAGCTCAGTGGCATTCCCTCCACCACCTCCTCTCTCTCCTCCATAGGGATGGGGAAGTAATAACATTAATAATATGTATAGAATTTGTTATGTTCTTACCCTGTGCCAGGCACTGTACTAAGCCCTAGAGTGTATACAAATCTCTGTCCCGCATGGGGTTCACAATTTCGACCCCGCTTTTAAAAGGAGCTAACTGCGGTACAGAGAAGTTAAGTGACTTGACCAAGGTCACACAGCAGACACGTGGAGGATCCTGGATTAGGACCCATGACCTTCTCACTCCCAGGCTGTGCTCTATCCACTATGCCTTGCTGCTTCCCCAGGTGGGGCCTAGGGGTTATGGAAACAGACAGGATCACCCCTGAGGGGTCTGGATGCAGCATCGTGATCCTCATGAGGACAACCAGCTCCCAACCCCTATCCCATAAAACCTGGACGTAGCTTTGTAGGGCTCTTGGGGAGAACTCCCCCTGCCCCTACTCAGTAGTCAGGATGCACTTTTGTCACACTGACTGGTTATAGCATCGTAAAGCTCATAGAAAGAATTACCTTTAGGAGTAGGGATGCATCTTTGTGAGGTTTGCAGGGAAATTACCCATATCACCCACTCCCTATCTGCGTCAGACTACATTAGATGGTTGGAAGCTTTTCCAAATTAATTAGATCCCTTCTGCAGGAAGCAGTCAGGGGACACAGCTTATTAATGGGTCATAAATCAACCCCTTCAACTGTGGAGGATAATTAGATAGGACCGCCCAGATTCAAATTTATTATCAATATATTATTTAATATAATCAAATTTACCTTAGGCAAGTCACACCCCTGTCCTGCACCCTCTCAAGAAGTGTCAAATGTTGCTTGGTGGGGAGCAAAGGGAAGGACTAAAAAAGGGATGCAGAAGATGTTAGTTATGCTTTAACTCTATCAGAAGAGTATCACTGCCTTCAAGGCCAAAAGGCTAAAGCAGAGAATTCTGGCTGCAGTTGCTAGCTTGAAGTCCCAAAGTGAAAATAGAGTTAGCATCACTTGTGAAGCAAGGACCTGTTGGGCAGATAGGACAACTGGTTTCTCATCTTAGTTTTTCCTCTCTGCACCTCAGTTTCCCCACATGAACAATAAAGATCATGCAGGAACAGCCAGAGTGTAGTGGGAATTATGAATCATATCTGAAAAACAATCCAGCACCTCATAGGGAAGGTATTCAAAAGTTCAACATCCTAAGCAGTGTGGATCAGTGCTAAGAGCACAGTCTTGGGAGTCAGAGGATGTGGGGTCTAATCCCGGCTCTGTCACTTGTCTGCTGTGTGACCTTGGGCAAGTCAGTTAACCTCTCTGTGCCTCAGTTACCTATAATTTTGTTAATGATGTGCATATAGCCTTAATTCTATTTGTTCTGATGATTTTGACACCTGTCTACATGTTTTGTTTTGTTGTCTGTCTCCCCCTTCTAGACTGTGAGGCTGTTTTTGGGTAGGGACCATCTCTATATGTTGCCGACATGTACTTCCCAAGCGCTTAGTACAGTGCTCCGTACACAGTAAGTGCTCAATAAATACAATTGAATGAATGGATGAATGGAACCTGCAGGAAGTTTCAGCTCCATTAATTAAAAATGAAGTTCAAGCAAATTATCTTATTTTGCAGTAGGAGTTGCATGAAGATTGCATGTCATCAAAATCAGACTTGAAAGTGTGCTGCATTAAACTGGAAAGCTGAGATATGGGAGTGGGTGGGCTCTTTCACTTTCCTATGAATCGACACTTCATTGTGGCAGGAGAATTTGCATACACTGATGAAGCTTAGAGCTAAGCCATTTAGGGTTACCCAAAATGGAAAGGTCTAAGCTGAAGTGTCAGACAAAGTCAATTCTACCTGCGCTGGGTGGCAGCTGCCTGGGAGAGAATCAAATGTGGATGGTCAAGTGATCAAAATGTTGATCAAAGACAACGGCAGAGACTCAGGTTTTTACTGAATGAAAGAAGGTAATGGTTAACCACTCCTGTATCTTAACTAAGAAAACTTAATGGTTGTTTACACCAGAAAAACATTATGACAGAAGATAGGACGTTCTGAAGAGGATGTGTCCATAGAGTCACTATGGTTTGGAAATACTTGGTGGCATTTGAAGAAGGTCTCTTTGAAATAAAAGATGTATGCATTTGAAGTATTTGAAAATGTGATCTATTTCATTTGGCAATGGTAAAACAATGAGCAAATCCTTATAAACTGACTAGAGTCTAGATTTGAGTCCAGTAACTTTCCAGTGTATAACAAGATAGCAACATCAGATTCCTCATCTATTAACTGGGGAAATTGAATGGGTGATGGGTGGGAAAAGCCTAGCAGCATCACCTGCATCCCATCACCAATACCAACTCATTTTCTTTTTATTTTTCTGGGCCTCAATCTTCTCTTCTGTAAAATGGGATAAAAATACTGGTCCTCCCCCAACATGACAGAGCTTTAGTTGGCATTGATGAGATAATGTGTGGGAATGGAAATTGAGCTCCTCCTAAAACTACAATTATCCAGGAAGCTACATAGTCTTTTGGTAGCTTCTGTGGGCAATAAAAGTCATCGGAAAGATAAGGATCATTGTGGCATTTGTTAAGCACTTGTTATGCAACAAGCACTGTGGGGAGCAGGACTCAATTCCATGAAGGAATCGAGAAAAAGATTGGAAACTGAGTGGAGGAAGAAATCACTGCCTAGGGGTTCAAAAGTGAGCACAGAAGGTGATATGAGTGGAAGTGTTTTTGTTTTGTTGTCCGTCTCCCCATTCTAGACTGTGAGACAGTTATTGGGTAGGGACCGTCTCTATATGTTGCCAACTTGTACTTCCCAAGTGCTTAGTTCAGTGCTCTGCGCACAGTAAGTGCCCAATAAATATGATCAAATGAATGAATGAATGAAAATTGCTCCCTCTGCTTCAAATCTGACTCATTCCACCTCCTGGGGCTTTCCTGAAGGCATTCTGTATCTCATCCAGCCAGGCACTGTTTAGGGTTTAGGTTTTTTTAATGGTATTTGTTAAGCTCTTGCTATGTAATAATTAATAGTAATTTTGGTATTTGTTAAGAGCTTACTATGTGCCGGGCATTTTTCTAAGTGCTGGGGTGGATACAAGCACAGTCCCTGGCCCAAATGCAGCTCACAGTCTTAATCCCAATTTTACAGATGAGGTAACTGAGGTACATAGAAGTAAAGTGACTTTCCCAAGGACACATAACAGATATGTGGCGGATGCAGAATTAGAACCTAGGTCCTTCTGACACCCAAGCCCAGGCTTAATCCACTGTCATGCTGCTTCTCCAGACACTGTACTAACTGCAGGGGTAGATAGAATTTAAGACACAATCCCTGTGCCAAATGGGGCTTAAAGTCTTAATCCCAATTTTGCAGGTGAAGTAGTTGAGGCACAGAGAAGTGAAGTGACTTGCCCAAAGTCACACAACAGAGAAGCAGCATGGCTCAGTGGAAAAAGCATAGGCTGTGAATCAGAGGTCATGGATTCTAATCCCTGCTCCACCATTTGTCAGCTGTGTGACTTTGGGCAAGTCACTTAACTTTTCTGTGCCTCAGTTCCCTCATCTGTAAAATGGGAATTAAGACTGTGAGCCCCACATGGGACAACTGATCACCTTGTATTCCCCACCAATGTCTAGAACAGTGCTTGGCACATAGAAAGGGCTTATCAAATAACAGCATTATTACCAGTGGTGGAGCCAGGATTAGAACTCAGGTCCCTGGACTCCGCAGCTACTAGGCCACGGTGTTTCCCCTTCAGGCTGTGCCCATTGTCACTTCCCCATAAAACACACACACACACACACACACACACACACACACACACGCACGCACACACACACACACACCCTGAAAATTCCAGAGCAAAACAGTAAGCAAGATGCAGACTGCAAAGATGAGCAGAGATGGGAGAAGGATAACTTTCAGGAAGGGATGGAGCAGAAGCAGGAGAGAGACTAATGGCATTTGGCTGATTTACTGCTTGCTGGTAGGGGGATGAGTGGGTTAGTGTTACTTAATTTGGCCATGTTCAGATCATTTCATGACCAGCATATCTGGCCAAACCCCACAGCTCAGCAGGCAAAGAAACCTTTCACAAACCCTTAGCTTTTTTTCTTTAACTGGTTGAATACTGGAAAATTACTGCACAGGGAAAATATGGGCCCTATTATATGAGAATGGAAAAGTTTTATTCAGATCCAGTCCCAAATAGATAGTGCCACCGCCCTATCCATCCAACTCCAGCTTCTCAGGACTATGCCCTATTCCATTCCAGAATATTTGCCAGGGGCTGGCACTCTGAATGACAGCACACTGTGATGTGAGAAAGTGGAAAGCAGAATCCCATCCAAGCTTGGCACCACTCTGACTACTGCACTGCGGCTGGGGCCAAGTCTGGGCTGAGTACAGGGTGAAACAGAGCCAGGCCCTGGTTTTCAGGTAGGGACATGGACCTTTGGAAAGGGAGCTAAAAGATAAAAAATAAAACTGGCACTGTGAATATAACAGGATCGATCAATCAATCATATTTATTGAGTGCTTATTCATTCAATCATATTTATTGAGTACTTACTGTGTGCACAGCATAATACTAAACACTTGGGAAGTACAAGTTGGCAACATATAGAGATGGTCCCTACCCAACAACGAGCTCACAGTCTAGAAGGGGGAGACAGACAACAAAACAAAACATGTAGACAGGTGTCAAAATCGTCAGAATAAATAAAATTATAGTGCAGAACACAGTACTAAGTGCTTGAGACAGTGTTAAACCTTATCTTAAGGAATGAAGAACAGAAGAACTTTCCTGGTTGGTCAGGAAGAATGTGTCCACGGAGAACAAATGTCCTGAGGTAACAGAAATCCCTTAATTTAAATGGAGTTTTGCAATATATAGAGTACAGAATTGAGTCCCAGGGGTTGACTTTGATCAGGAAGCTAGTCAGTGAACACTAGTCAATGATGAAGATAGAGACTTATTATTCACATGTCCCTTGTTCGAATATCTTCCTGCATACAGGGATGATTCAAAGCAAGGGAAATCTTTCTACCCTTTGGGAGCTAAAATTGAGCAACGTTGACATAAACATTTAAAATAAAAAGATGTTAAGGCCATCTTGTAATCTTCTGTGCCAAGTAGGGGACAGAGATAGTAAGGATAATTAAAATTCACAACTCTTATTTTAGTTGAATTTTAACCTTCTCTTTTTTAATCTCTCCAATGTATTTTTTAAGTTAAAAAAAATGATTTGAATGATTCCCTCTCTCCCTATCTTTGTTTACTTTCTGTTCCTAGATTTTAAGGCATTGCCAGTGATGGTGAAGTTATATCAGAGAGTGTTGTTGATAAGGCCAGGGAGTGACTAGCATTCCCTTCCTTTTTGTGGGCATGTAAAGCTTGCCTTTTGCTTCACTACTGTTGTTTTTCTTTTCCCCTTCATGCCTGATACTGTTTTTATTTCTCTTTCTTAGTCCTATCAATCAATCAATCAATCAATAACTGGTATTTATTGAGCACTTACTGTGTTCAGAGCAATGTACTAGACACTTGAGAGAAAACAATATAACAGAGTGGGTAGTCCCATTCCCTGCACACAAGGAACTTACAGTCTAGAGGGGGAGATAGACATTGAAATAAACAAATAAAAAAAAATGAAAATATGATTATGTACATAAGTACTGTGGGGCATAGGGTGAGGTGAATATCAAGTTCTTAAAGGGTACAACATAGGTGACAGAAAAAAGATGGAATAGGGGAAAAGAGGGCTTAATTGGGAAAGCCCTCATGGAGATTTGATTTTCATTAAGCTTTAATGGTGGGGAGAGTGGTGATCTGGCATACATGAAGGGGGAGGGAGATCTAGGCCATAGGGAGAATGGGGCAAGCTATCAATGGTGAGATAGAAGAGACTGAGGTAAAGTGAGTAAGTTGGCATTAGAGAAATGAAGTATGCAGACTGGGTTATTGTAGGAAATCAGCAAAGTAATGTAGGAGGGGTTGAGGTGATTGAATGTTTTAAAGTAAATGGTAAGGAGTTCCTGCTTGACGTGGAGATAGGTGGCAGCCACTGGAAGTTCTTAAGACATAGAGAGATGAGTACTGAATGTTTTTTTTTTTTTTTTTTGAAAAATGACCTGGGTAGCAGAATGAAGTAAGGACTGGAGGGGGAGAGACAAGAAGCAGATAGATCAGCAAGGAGGCTGATGCATAACTCAGACATGAAATTACAAGTGCTTGGAACAGTGTAATAGTACTTCGGATGGAGAAGAAATGGTGGATTCTAGACATGCTGAGAAGGTAAAATCAGCGGGATTTAGTTAAAGACTGAACATACAAGTTGAATGAAAGAGATGAGAAAGGGGTACTGCCAAGATTGCAGTCTTGTGAAATGGGGAGAATGGTGGTGTTGTCCATAGTGTTGGGGAAAACATGGGGAGGACAGGATTTAAGTGGAAAGATGAGGAGCTCTGCTTTGGACACATTAAATTTGATGTGTTGGGGGGACACTCAACCTGAAGGCAGGAGGAAATGCAAGACTGCAGAGAAGCAGACAGGTCAGGGCTGGGGATGTAGAATCCCAAAAGAATCATCCATGTAGAGTTGGTGGTTGAAGCAATGAGAGTGAATAAGTTCATCAGAGAGTGGGTGTTTTTGGAGAAAAGAAGCAGACCCAAAACTGAGCATTGAAGACTCTCAGAGTTAAAGTATGAGAGGACGGGAAGGGTTGGGGAAGGCAGGGGGTGGGGCAATTACTGAGTTCTGCCTGTTGTGGTGAGTACAGCTCGAGGGGAAGGGCCTCTCTTCCCCAGATGAGACTTGTTCCAAACTGGGGCGGACCACCCTCTTTGTGTCTTGACAACATCATACCGTGGAGTTTTGCTTGGGGGCTTCAGATGCAATGCCCCACTCCCAGATATCTGACAGAAGAATAGTCCCTCCAACTTCAAAGTCTTATTGAAAACACATCTCCTCCAAGAGGCCTTCCCCTGACAAGGCCCTCATTTCCTCTTCTCCCACTCCTTTCTGCATCTTCCGTGGACATGGATTTGCAGTCTTTTATTCACCCTGCCCTCAGTCCCACAGCACTTATGTACATATCTGTTATTTATTTATGTATATCAAAGCCTGTCTCCTTCTCTGGGCTGTAACCTCTTTGTGGGCAGGGAACTTGCCTACCAACTCATGTCATATTGTACTTTCCCAAGTGCTTAGTAGAGGGCTCTGCACATAGTAGGCACTCAATAAATATTATTTATTAATCGACTGATACAGTATGTTCAGACAATTAACTCAAGGAGTTTGAAGAGGAATGATAGGAGGGAGATGAAGTGAAAAATGAAGAGAATCATGGGATCATTAGAGGGGTTTTTTTGGTACGCTTGAAAAAGCCTCTAGAAGTAAACAGTTTAACAGGTCAGGGAGAGAAGAATGAAGGGGCAAGTTCCTTGATAAGGTGAAATGGGATGGGGTCAGAGAAACAGGTGGAGGGGGTAGATCTTGAGAGGAGGTGTGAGATCTCCTCTTGAAACACTTCTGGGGAAAATGGGAGAGTAAAAGAAGGGGCAGGGCAAGGGAGGGACTAGGGTGCAGCAGAGTAAATTTTTAGGGAGCTCAAACTTGATGGTTTCAGTTTTATCAACAAAGTAGATGGCCAAGTCGTTAGGGGCAAGAAATGTAAGAGGGTTGGGGGTTGTGCAGACAGGGAGTTTAAGGAGGGAATTAAACACCTGGAACAACTGGCATAGGTAATGATTAGGAATGTCTCTAAGGCTAGAGAAGTATTGTTGCCAGGTGGAAGAGAGGGCAGAATTTAGTCAGTTAAGAAGGAAACTGTATGGATGAGAGCATGACTTTTTCACTGGGATAACTCAGTAATCTGCCTTCTGTTGCTGTTTCCCAAGTCTTCACTACTCTGCCATATCATTTGAGAATTTTGTTAATGGTGCATTAGTGATATTTCTTACTATGTGCCTAGAACCATTTAAGAGCTGAAGTAGATAAAGTATATGCAGATAAGACATAATTTCTACCCCACAGTCTGAGAGAAGGAGAATATATACTTAATTCTTTTTCTTCTTATTGTTATTATTATTGTCTTTTTAGGGAATTTGTGGACTGCTATTCTAAGATCTGTGGTAGACACAAATGACCAGTTTACTTGTTTTAATAATAATAATAATGATGGCATTTATTAAGCACTTTCTATTTGCAAAACACTGTTCTAAGTGCTGGGTAGGATACAAGGTGATCAGGTCATCCCACAGGGGGCTCACAGTCTTAATCCCCATTTTACAGATGAGGGAGCTGAGGCACAGAGAAGTTAAGTGACTTTCCCAGAGTCACACAGCTGACAAGTGGCGGAGCTGGGATTTGAACCCATGACCTCTGACTCCAAAGCCTGGGCTTTTTCCACTGAGACACACTGCTTCTCTATAATAATAATAAGGGCATTTGTTAAGCTCTTACTATGTTTTGATGTCTATCTCCCCAACTCTAGACTGTAAACCCGTGGTGGGCAGGGATTATCTCTTTTTATTGCTGTATTATACTTTCCAAGCCCTTAGTACAGTGCTCTGCCCACAGTAACTGCTCAATAAATACGATTGAATGAATGAATGAAACTAATCAGTTTGAATTCAGTCCCTGTCCCACATGTGGATCACAGTCTAAGTAGGAGGGAGAATAGGCACTGAATCCCCATTTTGCAGATGAGGGAATTGAAGCACAGAGAATTGAGTTGTATAAAATCACACATAATGCAAATAGTGTATCCAGCATTAGAACCTAGGTCTCCTCCTGACTTCCAGAACTGTGCTCTTTCCACTAGGCCACATCATTTCACTGTGTTCAGTTAATTTACGTTTGTCCATCTTTTCTAAGATTAGTCCATTTCAGCTCACCATAGAGTAGTTGTTTGGTCTTCCTACTGCTGTGTAATCTTTACATAAGTTCTGCTCAGTGAAGGCATCAAGGAATAGTGAAACAAATAAAATCCTGCTGGAGGAACGAGAAAAACATGTAACCAATTAAGGATAATGACAAAATTGAGTTGTCTCTACAGATATATACATTGTACATAGTCCAGAGTGTGTGATTGGGCCTTATACTTGTTCCTCTCTGGATATCTTCTATGTGATGAATGTGAAGTCTGTCTTGAAAAGGAGACATGCAGAGCATTAGCCAGGTTACAGATCCCAATTCTCCACAGAGTGGTATCTGGTTTATGGCTTGTGGGATGAAGTTCACATTGAAAATGCCGGCTAAATCAGCTCACATAAACACACTTGCCAATCTCAGATAAAGGGTAAAGTTTGAGTAGCTAAGGAGACTTGCCTCCTTTCCACAGTGCTAATTTGTTCAAGATTAGAATTCTGTCCTTCAAAGAGATGGACGCCTGCAGAGTGGTTGTTGAAATTTTCAGGGCAGTCATTCATGCTTGCACATATAATGGTGTTTTTTTTCTGCAGAAGACGTTTGGTTCACAAAGCTGTCAATGTGACACAGCCTCAATAGTAGAAAATGTAAAGAGAAAAAGAATCTCACTACAGATGCTCTCAACTCCACCCTCTCTAATCAACTCAACTCACTCACTCTCCTATCCCTTTGTCACTCTTGCACCACTAACCCACAGCCCTGGATCACCTACGTTATCGCCTCCTTCACTCTTATAATAATAATAATAATGATGATGATGGCATTTATTAAGTGCTTACTATGTGCAAAGCACTGTTCTAAGCGCTGGGGAGGTTACAAGGTGATCAGGTTGTCCCATGGGGGGCTCACAGTCTTCATCTCCATTTTACAGATGAGGGAACTGAGGCCTAGGGAAGTTAAGTGACTTGCCCAAAGTCACACAGCTGACAACTGGTGGAGCCAGGATTTGAACCCCTGACCTCTGACTCTAAAGCCTGGGCTCTTTCCACTGAACCACACTGCTTCTCTTATGCTTGAGCAGCTGAATGCCTCTGGCAGAAATCTAAACATCAGGTCTACCCTGTCCATTTCAAGTTTGCCCTTTCTTGCCTGAACTCTGCCCTGTCCTCTGCCCAGCCAAACTATTTCTCTTCCCTTATTGACACCCATCCCCATCACCCTTGTCAGTTGTTCCAGACATTAAACTCCCTCCTCAGGTCCCTTGTCCCTCCCCATCCCCCATCCTTCACCCCCAACGATCTGGCCGCCTACTTCAATAGGAAAATTAACACCATCAGGAAAATAACACCATTTTAGGACTGAGCTCCCCAAAATCACCCCTCCTCTCAGCCCCCTTTTCAACTTTCCTATCCTTCTCAGAAGTATCTTCAGAGGCAATCTCCTGCCTCCTTTCAAGTGCCACCTCCTCCACATGCGCATAGGGCCCCATTCCCTCGTACCTTACAAAAATTCTCACCCCTTCCCTCCTCCCCTGCTTAACTTCCATCTTCAACACCTCACTCTCCAATGGCTTCTTCCCCTCTGCTTTCAAACATGCCCACGTCTCCCCTATCCTAAAAAAACCCTCCCTTTACCTCAATGCCCCCTCCAGTTACTATCCCATCTCACTCCTACCCTTCCTTTCCAAACTCCTGGAGTGAGTCATCTACACTCGCTACCTCAAATTCCTCTTCTCCAACTCTCTCCTGGTCCCTCTCCAATCTGACTTCCTCCCCTTCCATTCCACTGAAACACCCCTCTCAAAGATCATGAATGACATCTTTCTCGCCTAACCCGATGACTCCTACTCCATCCTTATCCTCCTCGACCTCTCAGATGCCTCTGACACTGTGGACCAGCCTCTTCAACACATTATCCAACCTTGTCTTCACTGAATCCACCCTCTCCTGGTTCTCCTCATTTCTCTGGCCATTCATTCTCAGTCTCCTTTGTATGCTCCTCTTCCCCCTCCCAATGCCTAACTACAGGGGTTCATCAGGGGTGTCAGTTCTAGGTCCCCTTCTGTTCTCCATCTATACTCACTCCCTTGGTGAACTCATTTGCTCCCACAGCTTCAACTATCATATTTACATGGATGATACCCAAATCTACATCTCCTCCCCTGTTCTCTCTCCCTTCCTCCAGGCTTGCATCTCCTCCTGCCTTCAGGACATCTCTACTTGGATATCCTTCTGCCACCTAAAACTCAACATATCCAAGACTGAGCTCCTTACCTTCCCTCCCAAACCCTGTCCTCTCCCTGACTTTTCTATCACTGTGGATGACACAACCTTCCTTCCCATCTCACAAGCTTGCAACCTTGATGTCATCCCTGACTCCACTCTCAATCACCCCACATAGCCTGTTACCAAAGCCTGCTGGTCTCACCTTCACAACATCGCCAAGATCCGCCATTTCCTCTTCATCCAAACCGCTACCAGGTTAGGACAATAGGATTCATCCTATCCCAACTGTATTATTGCATTAGCCTCCATTCTGACCTCCCAACCTCCTGTCTCTCCCACCTGCAGTCCATACTTCAGCGTGGCTCAGTGGAAAGAGCCCACTCTTGGGAGCCAGGGGTCATGGGTTCTAATCCCGGCTCCGCCACTTATCAACTGTGTGACTTTGGGCAAGTCACTTAACTTCTCTGTGCCTCAGTTACCTCATCTGTAAAATGGGAATTTAGACTGTGAGCCCCCCGTGGGACAACCTGATCACCTTGTATCTCCCCAGTGCTTAGAACAGTGCTTTGCACATAGTAAGCAATTAACAAATGCCATTATTATTATTATTATTATTATTATTACTTCACTCTGCTCCCTGGATTATATTTCAACAGAAATGTTTTGGGTATGTCATTCCCTTCCTCAAAAATCTGCAGTGATTGCCTATCAATCTCCATATCAAGCAAAAACTCCTCACTCTTGACTTCAAAGCTCTCCATCATCTTGCCCCCTCTTACCATCATCATCAATCGTATTTATTGAGCGATTACTATGTGCAGAGCACTGTACTAAGCGCTTGGGAAGTATAAATTGGCAACATATAGAGACAGTCCCTACCCAACAGTGGGCTCACAGTCTAAGAGACTGTTACCTCTTACCTCACCTCCCTTCTCTCCTTCTACAGGCCACCCCACACACTCTGCTCCTCTTGTGCTAACCTTCTCACTGGGCCTCAATCTCACTTGTCCCACCGTCGACTCCTGCCCACATCCTAACTCATGCCTGGAACACCCTCCCTCCTCAAATCAGCCAAACAATCACCTTTCCCCCTTTCAAAGCCCTACTGAAGGCTCACCTCCTCCAAGAGGCCTTCCCAGACTAAGCCCCCCATTTCCTCAACTCCCCATCCCCTCCACATCACTCCAACTCTCTCACCTTGCTCTACCACCCCCTCCCCACCCCACAGCACTTGTGTATATATGTACATATCTATAATTAGATTTATTTATACTGCTGCCTGTTTACTCGTTTTGATGTCTGTCTCCCCCATTTTAGACTGTAAGCCCGGTGTAGGCAGGGATTGTCTCTCTTTGTTACTGAATTGTACTTTCCAAGCCCTTAGTACAGTGGTCTGTACAGAGTAAGGTTCAATAAATGCGATTGAATTAATGTATGAATCCTCCACTCTTCATGTGTGCACACACAATACCCAAAAGTGAGACTTTTTGAAAAAAAATATTAAGTACTGCTGAGACTGAAGATTAGCTTGGGTGTATATAGTTGATTTGAGCATCCCCCTACAGTGGAGTAGCAATTGTGTACTGAGGCTTCTTGAAAACCTTTCTGGTATTTCCTTTCCCAGTCATTCTTCTTGTTCTGGGTTAAGGAGAGAGAGGGAGAAGTATTGTAGAAATCAATCGATCCACCAATCATATATTTGGAGTGTTTACTATCTGTAGAGAACAGTACTAAGTGCTCGGGAGAGTACAATCCAACAGAATGAGCAGACACGGTCCCTGCCCATAATGTGTTTACAGCCTAGAGGGGGAGACAGACATTAAAATGAATAAATAAGTAATTTATCATATATAATTTAAAGATATGTACATAAGTGCTGTTGGGTGAGGATGGGACAAATATCAAATGTCCAAAGGTCACGGATCGACGACGCAGAAGGGAGAGTGAGCCGGGGAGCAGACGGCTTAAAACTGGGGAATGTTTCTTGGAGGAGATGTGACCTTAATAATGCCTTGAGTTGAAAAGTGGTTGTCTGGCTTACTAACTTGTATCTACCCCAGTGTTTAGAATAGTGCTTGGCACATAGTAAGAGCTTAACAAGTACCATAACTTGAGAAGCAGTACGACATAGTGGATAAAGCATGGGCCTGGAATTCAGAAGATCTTGGGTTCTAATCCCAGTTCTGCCACTTGCCTGCTGTGTGACCTTGGGCAAGTCACTTCATTTCTCTGGGCTTCAGTTACCTTGTTTGGAAAATGGGGACTGAGACTGTGAGCCCAACATGGGGCATGGACGGTGTGCAACCTGATTTGCTATGTATTCACCCCAGCGCTTAGTACAGTGCCTGACACATAGTAAATGCTTAACAAATACTATTATTATTATTATTATTATTATTATTATTATTACAGAGAGGGAGGGAGTTCCAGGCTAGGGGTAGGAGGTGGCAAAGGGGTCAGCAGTGTGAACGACAGAATAGATAATAATAATAATAATAATAATGGCATTTGCTAAGCACTTACTATGTGCAGAGCACTGTTCTAAGCGCTGGGGGCATTACAAGGTGATCAAGTTGTCCCACGTGGGGCTCACAGTCTTAATCCCCATTTTACAGATGAGGTAACTGAGGCTCAGAGAAGTTAAGCGACTTGCCCAAGGTCACACAGCTGACATGTGGTGGAGTCGGGATTCAAACCCATGACCTCTGACTCCAAAGCCCATGCTCTTTCCACTGAGCCACGCTGCTCCTCTTTAGGGGCTGACCTAGTAGGCTAAAATTGTTCAAAATGCCTCCCAATTCATTCTGATTTGGATTCAATCCCAAACTTTCCCTGACCTCCCACACATCAACAGGAAATGAGACAGTGCACAGGATTGAAATGTGGCCAAGGTTTTTATGAAGATACAATGATTGGCCTGTTACTCCAACCACTCAGTACAGTGAGCACTCAACAAGTAGCATTGTTTGATTTATTGATTGATATCCCTGCCTGTCTCATGAAAGAGACAGAGTGCTAGTGGAGAAGGAGTGATGGAGTGTTGATTCAAAAAGTGACTTCAAGAGAAATGGAAAAAGCAAAGTTTATTCAGACCAAAAAAAAAAAAAAAAACTTTAGAAAGAGCAGGCTCCCAATTTAGGTTAAAGTGGAGTTAGTTCTCCCTTAGGTTAGTGGCTCCAGTAGAAAATCAGGAAGAAAAATCAATCAGTAGATAAATCAATGGTATTTATTAAGCACTTATTGCACTAGGTGGTTGGGAGATTACAAGGAGGTTTTTTTGTTTTGTGTATGTCTTTAAAATAGGGATACACGTGCATGTTTCAAAGCAGCAAGGAGTCACTGGAGAGTGAGCGGTTGATGATGGCAGTCAGGAAGGGAAGAAGAGAGGGGGCAAATATTCCAAGGTGAGAAAAGATGAGGTCAGAGGTACAGATGGGGGGGCAGATTTTGAAAAGAAGCAGAAGGTCTTCTCATGAGAAGCTGTGGAAATGAATGGGACAGGAGGAAAATGAAAAAGGAAAAGTCTTAAATGGTTTGGGTGGATGGTTAGGACAAAACATTGCCTGTATTCATTCAGTAGTATTTATTGAGCACTTTCTATGTGCAGATCACTGTATTAAATGCTTGGGAGAGTACACCTTAACAATGAACAGACACATGCCCTACCCACAGTGAGCTTACAGTCTAGAGACTGCATGTAATTTTAATGAAGAGATTGTCAGATATGTCTTGCTTGTTGCTTTTTTTAAAAAAGACAAGACTATGTATCCAAGGTTAGCAAGTTTGGCTGTTCTGAGATTGAAGTCTCTGACTTTGAGATACTTTTCAGCTCATTTTTTATATAGTTCCATGGTGCTTTCAGTGGGCAGGTTATTTAAAGTCAGTGCCAATTATGACAGCTTACCCGAAAGAAATACTTAACCTATTAGAATACTGCAGGCATCAATATTTTCAGGATGAAAATTCTGTATGTAACAGCTGGTGTATTTATGACTTATGGTGCTTTGCAGCATATATCATATTTGCCTTTTTACACTTTGACTTTCTCAGAAGAGCCATGAAAGGCAATTACTGAATTAAGGCTACATTAGTTACTGTTTTTTCAGCTCCATTAATAAAGGATGGAGATGGATTTGAAATGAATGCATTTCGATGTCTTTTGTTTTCCAAGAGCACATGTATTTTCCTGGTAGTGTATTGGAGAGAGAACTTTATTCGTTCAAATGATTTCCTCATTAGCTTTGATTTGATTTGAAGACAGGAGAAAAGCTAAAATACATGGATTTTGAAAAAGGTGAACTCGAGGCACAGGTCAAACCCACGTGGAGCAAAGCAAATGCCTGTAGAAAAACAAATGGCAGAAACTAAATGATTCGTTCAAATGGTGCAAACTTTAGAAGCCTTATTTCCAACAAAATGAGAAGGAGATTTGCTATTTGTGTTCTCACTGCGTGTCGTCTTGTCTTATGCGGTAGAGTCGTCTTCTACCCATAGTCACTCCATGGACACATCTCTTCCAGAATGCCCCACCTCTATCTGCAATCATTCTGGTAGTGTATCCATAGAATTTTCTTGGTAAAAATGCAGAATTGGTTTACCATTGCTTCCTTCCACTCAGTAAACTTGAGTAACCACCCTCAACTCTCTCCCATGCTGCTGCTGCCCATCACAGGTGAGTTTTGACTTGTAGCAGATTGCTTTCCACTCACTAGCCACTGCCCAAGCTAGGAATGGAATCGGTAGGCCTTTGCTTGGTTCTCTCTCCCATAGCCAAGACTGGTAGAGTACTGGAAACTCTCCAGGTGCCATCCTGAGAAGGGTCTCATTGAATACAGGACCTAAAAGAATAAAAGCATTATATCTTGAAGTTGTATGGGATTTTTTTTCCTGTGAGACTGTGGCCTTGGGAATTGCTCCCAATTGGTCCAAGATAATAATAATAATGATGATGATGATGGTATTAAAGTCTTACTATGTGTCAAGCACTGTTCTAAACCCTGTGGTAAATACAAGATAATTAGGTTGAACACAGATCCTGTCCCACATGGGGCTCACAGACTTCATCTGCATTTTACAGATGAGGTAGCTGAGGCACAGAGAAGTGAAGTAACTTGCCAAAGTTCACACAGCACACATGTGGCGGAGTTGAGATTAGAACCCAGGACCTTCTGATTCCCAGGCCCATGCTCTCTCCAATGATTGATAGCTACTGTCTAGAATGCTTCTTCTTCTTCTTCTTCTTCTTTACTGATCAGGATTTGCAATTTAGATTTGCACAAACAGCAATGGAGTACATAAGTACTTCCCATTGGGTGGTCAAACTCCTAGATGGCAGAAAGCAGGCATTGTCCTGTACTTTTATTTTATTCTCTGAAGTACTTTGGGCTGAATAATGATAATTATTATTATCATTATTAATAATAATCAGGAGAAGCAGCGTGGCTCAGTGGAAAGAACACGGGCTTTGGAGTCAGAGGTCATGGGTTCAAATCCCAGCTCTGCCAACTGTCAGCTGTGTGACTTTGGACAAGTCACTTAACTTCTCTGGGCCTCAGTTCCCTCATCTGTAAAATGGGGATTAAAACTGTGAGCCCCCCGTGTGACAACCTGATCACCTTGTAACCTCCCCAGCACTTAGAACAGTGCTTTGCACATAGTAAGTGCTTAACAAATACCATAATAATAATAATAATAATAATAATAATAATAATAATAATAATAATAACAATGATAATGTTAGTTCTGGTTAAGCACTTACTATGTGCCAAGCACTGTTATAAACACTGGGGCAGATAAAAGTTAATCAGGTTGGACACAGTCCCTCTCCCACGTGGGGCTCAAACTCTTAACCCCATTTTTACAGATACATTAACTGAGACACAGAGAAGTGAAGTGAAGATCATAAAGCAGATATATGGTGGAGACACAATTAGAACTCAGGTCCTTTTGACTCTTTCTACAAAGCCATGTAGCTTCTCAAATAGTGCTTTGTAAAGTGCTCACTATATGCCTAGTGCTGTGGTAAATACAAGATCATCAGGTCCCACATGGAGATCATAGTCTAAGTAAGAGGGAGAAGAGGCATTGAATCCCCATTTTGCAGATGAGGAAGCTGAAGCACAGAGATGTTAAATAACTGTCCTAATGTCACATAATAGGCCAGTGGAAGAGCCCGAATTAGAAACCAAGTTATCTGACTCCAAGGCCTGTGCTCTTTCCACAGACATTCAAAATTTGAGTGAATAAACTGAATGAACAGTAAAGAAAAGGAGTCTTTTCTGCTTAGTGTGGGTAAAGCACTATATTAGGCACTTGGGAGAGTGCAATACAGTTTGTAGACACAACCCCTGCCCACGAGCACTCATTAATGATGGCAACTATTGAGCGCTTACTATGTGCAAGGCACTGTTCTAGGCGCTGGGAAGGTTACAAGGTATTCAGGTTGTCCCATGGGGGGCTCACAGTCTTAATCCCCATTTTACAGATAAGGTAACTGAGGCCCAGAGAAGTTAACTGACTTGCCCAAAGTCACACAGCTGACAATTGGCTGGGCCGGGATTTGAACCCATGACCTCTGACTCCAAAGCCCATGGTCTTTCCATTGAGCCATGCAATGGTTCAGTCTTTAGAGCAATTGAAATCTTTGGATAAGGAAAATTGTTCATGCATGACCGTGTGTCTGTTGTACATCCTGAGAAACATCATGGCCTAGTTGAAAGAGCATGGGCTTGGGTGTCAGAGGACTTGGGTTCTAATTCACCACCACTCGTCTGCTGGGTGACCTTGTACAAGTCACTTAACTTCTCTGTGCCTCAGTGTTTTCATCTGTAAAATGGAGATTAATAATAATAATGATGGTATTTGTTAAGTGCTTACTATATGTCAAACACTATTCTAAGCACTGGATAATAATGATGGCATTTGTTAAGTGCCTACTATGTGCAAAGCACTATTCTAAGTGCTGGGGTAGTGCAAGGTAATAGGGGTGTCCCACAAAGGGCCCACAAACATCATCCCCATTTTACAGATGAGAGAACTGAGGTCCAGAGAAGTTAAGTGACTTGCTCAAAGTCACACAACTGACAAGTGGCAGAAGTGGGATTAGAACCCACAACCTCTGACTCCCAAGCCCGGGCTCTGTCATTCATTTATTAATTCATTCAATTGCATTTATTGAGCGCTTACTGTGTGCACAGCACTGTACTAAGCACTTGGGAAGTACAAGTTGGCAACATATAGAGACAGTCCCTACCCAACAACAGGCTCATAGTCTAGAAGGGGGAGACAGGCAACAAAACAAAACATATTAGCAAAATAAAATAGAGTAGTAAATATGTAGAAGTAAAACAAATAGAGTAATAAATCTGTACAAACATATATACAGGTGCTGTGGAGGGGGGAAGGAGGTAAGGCGGGGGGTATGGGGAGGGGGAGAAGAAGGAGGGGGCTCAGTCTGGGAAGGCCTCCTTTCCACTAAGCTGTGAGTCCCATGTGGGATAGGGACTATGTCAGACCTGATTATCTTGTACTCCAGTACTTTATACAGTGCCTCTCAAATAGTAAGTGCATAACAAATACCATTATTATTATTATTAATAATAATGATAACAATAATAACTATCATTATTATTATTATTATTGTTACCCTGGGCACAACTAAAACAAGAGCAATGGCACAGACAACCCTAGCACCTCCTTCCCAATCTGATCTCCCTCAGTCTGGGCAGCTAGGACCTATAGTCTCCTTTCTGCCATTTGTTCCATCCTCCACAGTCCCATCATCATCATCATCAATCGTATTTATTGAGCGCTTACTATGTGCAGAGCACTGTACTAAGCACTTGGGAAGTACAAGTTGGCAACATATAGAGACAGTCCCTACCCAACAGTGGGCTCACAGTCTAAAAGGGGGGAGACAGAGAACAAAACCAAACATACTAACAAAATAAAATAAATAGAATAGATATGTACAAGTAAAATAAATAAATAAATACACAGGCCTTGATTCTAAGAACTGCTCTAAAGTGCCCCAGGGCAGCAGGAAAGATAGGGTAGAGGGCTGAGGAAGAGAAGAAAAGAAGGTGCTACTACAGGGATTTTGGAATGAGTTTTGAGATGGGACAGAAGAGCTACATCTCCCCAAAACACCAACTTTATCTGAATAATAATAATAATAATAATAATAATAATAATAATAATAATAATAATAGCATTTATTAAGTGCTTACTATGCACAAAGCACTGTTCAAAGCACTGGGGAGATACAAGGTAATCAGGTTGTCCCACGTGGGGCTCACAGTCAATCCCCATTTTACATATAAGAGAACTAAAGCACAGAAAAACTAAGTTGGCCACTATGTGAATAGGCTTTAAGTTCAATAAGTGCTGATTATTGCCTCCCATTCCAATTGACACTTCATTTTGAAAGCTCCAGGAACAGATATTTGATATCCAGTTTGGCACTGTCTTCTTCTTTTTACTTATCTACTTTTGACTGACAATCTATCAAAAATGAGGCTTGACATTTTGAATTGTTGATGAAGTTTCTCTGAAGATATTAGAATCAGGAAATATAAAAGTACTACCTCCTTCTTCTTGTCAAAATTGTCACCCCAAAACGCTTTCCCCTGTCAGAATGTGTAGGTGTGTTGTGTGGGTATGTTGTGTGTAGGGGGATTTGTGCACTCGCAAGACATCTATAAAGGAGGGTAATTTGAGAATCCTGCTGAAATAACAGGGAATAAGGCTTTTTCCCGTGGGGCAAAATGGAGAGTTTAGATAGTAAATTGGATAATTTGGCATCCTCAACCCCTCTGTTGACTGAAAAGTGCAGAGAGGGTTGAGCTGGAATCTTACAGAGTGGCATTCTATGCATGTTTAATTCATTAAATTACTACTCAGTTCTGCCCATTGTTTTGACCATTTGGGTCCAAGCACAAATCAAGTCAGCAAGGAGGGTTGATTTCAGCCATGAGGGTTTTCTCTCCTGTAATTATCTTTCTTATTCTAACTATAGAGCTAACCATTTTTTCATCCTGCTTTCTACTGATGTCTTTCCTTCAAGACAAGCAGAGAAGAAGCATGACCTATTGGAAAGAGCTCAGTCTGGGAGTCAGAGGAACTGTGTTCTAATCCCAGCACTACCAGCTACTGCTATGTGACTTTGAGCTAGTCATTTAATATCTCTGTGCCTCAGTTTCCTCAACTGTAAAATTGGGGATGAAATACCTGTTTATTCCTTTACTTAGAACGTAAGCCTCATGTGGAACAGGGACTGTGTCCAATCTGATTAATTTATGTCTAACCCAGCACTTAGAACCCTACTTGACACAGTAAACACTTAACAAATACCTCTTTTTATGGTATTTGTTAAGCGCTTACTATGTGTCAAACACTGTTCTAAATGATAGGGATAAGTACAGGTTAAGCAGGTCAGATGCAGTCCCTGTCCTACATGGGGCTCACAGTCTAAATAGGAGGGAGAACAGGGATCCTCATTTTAGAGTTGAGGAAACTGAGGCACAGAGACATTAAGTGACTTGCCCAAGGTCACAGAGCAAGCAATTGGCAGAGCTGGATTAGAACTTGGGTACTCCTGACTCCCAGGCCAAGCTACTTCAAAATGGTGATGATAATAATAATAACAACAGCAATGATAATAGTAATAATAACAATAATAATAATAATAATAATGATCAAGGGACCTGAGGACTTACAGACTTGTATAAATATGCACAGGGAGGGGACCTCTCCTCATTCAATAGATGCAGACACAGCTGCTCTGTACCTCTGGCTATCTGAGGGGACAGATCTTGAGGGGAAACCCTGGTTATATATCTGTAAATTTTTATTTTTAATATGAACGTCTCCCCCTCTAAACTTTGAGCTCATCGTGGGCAGGGAATATGTTTGCCATATCGTAAGCCCCCAAGCCCTTTGTATAATGTTCTGCACACAGAAAGCACTCAATAAATAGCATGGAAGGATGAATGGATGAATGGAGCAAAAGCCTCTTTGCTCCTTTGATCCCATATGGAGATTTCAATCAATCAGTCAATCAATATCGTATTTATTGAGCGCTTACTGTGTGCAGAGCACTGTACTAAGCACTTGGGAAGTACAAGTTGGCAACATGTAGAGACAGTCCCTACCCAACAGTGGGCTCACAGTCTAAAAGGGGGAGACAGAGAACAAAACCAAACATACTAACAAAATAAAATAAATAGAATAGATATGTACAAGTAAAATAAATAAATAAATAAATAAATAGAGTAATAAATATGTACAAACATATATACATATATACAGGTGCTGTGGGGAAGGGAAGGAGGTAAGATGAGGGGGATGGAGAGGGGGACAAGGGGGAGAGGAAGGAAGGGGCTCAGTCTGGGAAGGCCTCCTGGAGGAGGTGAGCTATCAGCAGGGCCTTGAAGGGAGGAAGAGAGCTAGCTTGGCGGATGGGCAGAGGGAGGGCATTCCAGGCCCGGGGGATGACGTGGGCTGGGGGTCAATGGCAGGACAGGTGAGAACGAGTCATGGTGAGGAGATTAGCATCAGAGGAGTGGAAGGTGCGGGCTGGGCTGTAGAAGGAGAGAAGGGAGGTGACGTAGGAGGGGGCGAGGTGATGGACAGCCTTGAAGCCCAGGGTGAGGAGTTTCTGCCTGATGTGCAGATTGATTGGTAGCCACTGGAGATTTTTGAGGAGGGGAGTAACATGCCCAGAGCGTTTCTGGACAAAGACAATCCGGGCAGCAGCATGAAGTATGGATTGAAGTGGGGAGAGACACGAGGATGGGAGATCAGAGAGAAGGCTGGTGCAGTAGTCCAGACGGGATAGAATGAGAGCTTGAACAAGCAGGGTAGCGGTTTGGTTGGAGAGGAAAGGGCGGATCTTGGCAATGTTGCGGAGCTGAGACTGGCAGGTTTTGGTGACGGATTGGACGTGAGGGGTGAACGAGAGAGCAGAGTCGAGGATGACACCAAGTTTGCGGGCTTGTGAGACGGGAAGGATGGTAGTGTCGTCAACAGTGATGGGAAAGTCAGGGAGAGGGCAGGGTTTGGGAAGGAAGACAAGGAGTTCAGTCTTGGACATGCTGAGTTTTAGGTGGCGGGCAGACATCCAGATGGAGATGTCCTGAAGGCAGGAGGAGATGTGAGCCTGGAGAGGGGGGAGAGAGCAGGGGCAGAGATGTAGATCTGGGTGTCATCAGTGTAGAGATGATAGTTGAAGCCGTGGGAGCGAATGAGGTCACCAAGGGAGTGCGTGTAGATTGAGAACAGAAGGGGACCAAGCACTGAACGTTGGGGAACCCCCTCAGTAAGGGGATGGGAGGGGGAGGAGGAGCCTGCAAAAGAAACTGAGAATGAGCTACCAGAGAGATGAGGAGAACCAGGAGAGGACGGAGTCTGTGAAGCCCAGGTCAGATAGCGTGTTGAGGAGAAGGGGGTGGTCCACAGTGTCAAAGGCAGCTGAGAGGTCGAGGAGGATTAGCTGTGTGGCAGTTCTTCTCCATTTTTATAGAGGTATTCCTAGAGGAACTGAACTTATATAGTGAGCGAATTTGGATTGATGGATGGTAGCAAAAGGGAATTCAGTTGGAAAAATCAGTCAATCAGTCATATTTATTGAGCACTCTGCATACCATGTGCGGAGTGGGTAGATACCACCCTTTTCTTTAAAATCAGGTCGGGGAGACAGATATTAAAATAACTTGCAGAGACGCAAAATAAAGAATACAGATATGTCCAAATCTGTACATATGTGTATGTACATATCTATATATAAAGATGTGTACAGCCTCTTGACTGTAAGTTTCTTGTGGGCAGGGAGCGCGTCTACCCACTCCGTGTATTGTATTATACTCTCTCAAGTGCTTAGTACAGTGTTCTGCATGGTGTAAGTGCTCAATAAATACCACGGTTAGATTGATTTATTGATGCAAATATGTGTTTTAGTGGCAGTGGCTGGGGTGAGTATTAGTGTGCTTTAAGGGGTAAACACAAGAGTGCATAAGTGACACAGAAGGAAAGGTTAATAAGGAGAGGAATGTGACGTTGTCAGGAAAGACTTCTTGGAGGAGAATATGCTTTTAGTAAGGCTTTGAAGGTGAAAAGAGCACTGGTTTTTTGGATATGAAGGAGAGGGGAGGGGTGCATGGTGGTGGGGGGGTAGTTTCCAGGACACAGGAAGAGCTAGAGGACTAAGGGGTGGACTGTGAGAGGGATAAGATTGAGGCACTGGAAATAGGTTAGTGTTAAAGGAGCAAAGTGTGTGGGCCGAGTTGTTGTGAGAGATTACCAAGATTAAGTAGGAGTGTGAGAGCTAACTCAGTGCCTTAAAGCCAATGATAAGGAGTTTATGTTTGATGTGGGGGTTAATTGGTAACCAATGGAAGTTTTTTGAGGAGTGAGGAGATGTGCACAGAATGATCTTTTAGAAAAATGATCTGCAAAACAGCCTGAAGCATGAATTGGAATGAGCACAGGTGGCAGGGAGGTCTGTGAGGAGATTGATGTAGCAATTAAGACAGTGGATGACAAGTGCTTGGTCCAGCATAGTAGTAGTTTGGATGGAGAGGAAGGGGAGAACACTAGAGCCGACAGACTATGGTGACAGGCTCAATATGTGGGTTGAATGACAGAGTTGAATCAAGGATCATGTCAAGGTTGCAGGCTTGTGAGATGGGGAGGGTGGTGGTGCTGTCTACAGTGATGGGAAAGTCAAGTGGAGAAGACGGTTTGAATGGGAAGATGAGAAGTTCTGCTTTGAGCATGTTAGGTTTGAGAAGTCAGCAGAGCATCCCAGTAGAATACCCGAAGACCGGAAGGAATGAGAGACTGCAAAGGAGAGAAATCAGGATAGGAAAGGTAGATTGGGGAGTTATCTGCCTAGATGTGGTAAGCGAAGTTTGACTAAGAAGAATTAAACAGTGGAATAGGCTCCTGGAGGAAGGGTGGAGAAGTTTACAAGTAGGATTGCTAGTAATCAGCTTGTGGAGGTTTAGGTATAGGTCTCTCTAATAATAATAATAATGATGGCATTTGTTAAGTGCTTACTATGTGAAAAGCACTGTTCTAAGCGCTGGGGAGGATACAAGGTGATCAGGTTGTCCCATGTTGGACTCACAATCTTAATCCCCATTTTCCAGATGAGGTAACTGAGGCCCAGAGAAGTTTAAGTGACTTGCCCAAAGTCACCCAGCTGACAATTGGCAGAGCTGGGATTTGAACCCATGACCTCTGACTGGAGGTTAGATGACCTCTTGAGATCCTCCAGCTCTCTGACTTAAGTGTTCAGTGAACCTTTTCAAAGATCTCATTGGCTGCAACACTAACAATTCTAATTCACTGCTTTTCAATGTGTCTTGAGGGACCAGCTTATTATTTAAAACAATCACTCAAAGCTAATAATGCACTTTGATGGGATTACCAGAGCCTGATCTCCTCAAGTTAGTAATTTCTGGTCTGAGCATGTCAGTGCAGCCAACACATCATAGATTTAACATGTTTGATCCTGTACACGCAACATTGTGTGTCTGTGGGGTTCCTCCGCTTGTTAAAGTCAGACCTATTCATTTAGACTTCTCAGGCAACTTAAGATCCCTCTGAGTCACTTCAGTGTGAAGTTTTGCAGAACTGAAACATGCTAGAAAGAAATGAAGTAGAATTTTATATCCTCAAGTCTCATGTCTTTGGAAAGAGCATCAGGCATATAAATAACATTTATTTTAATCAATCAATCAATCATATTTATTGAGCGCTTACTGTGTGCAGAGCACTGTACAAAGTGCTTGGGAAGTACAAGTTGGCAACATATAGAGACAGTCCCTACCCAACAGTGGGCTCACAGTCTAAAAGATAATAATGATGATGGCATTTACTAAGCGCTTATTATGTGCAAGGCACTGTTCTAAGCACTGGGGGGGATACAATGTGATCAAGTTGTCCCACATGGGGCTCACAGTCTTAATCCCCATTCTTACAGATGAGGTAACTGAGGCTCAAAGAAGTGAAGTGACTTGCCCAAGGTCACACAGCAGACTTGTGGTGGAGCTGGGATTCGAACCTATGGAAAATGTGTTCTGTGACCAAGATAAATGGAATTGGGCCTGCCTCCCTGGGTCATTTATCTTTCTTAAAGGTCTTTAAAGCAGGGGAAACTGTAACAAAAGATGCTGATAGGTAGTACTCAAATAAAACCTTCAACTGTCAATATTTTCCAGGGAAAAAAAGGCAAATGTCACCAATAAATATAGACTTATTTTTTTAATGGTGGCAGAGATAGAGGTAACTGACTGTCTCTAAAAAATAACCCAGGTGGCTCTCCTGGAGACAAAATGCAGATTGGGTATAATGCAGATTGGGTCCAGTGAACTTCCTGGTGCATCAGCAAAGGATACTGCTAGGGGGATAACTTCCTGTCTGTCAGCATTGCTGCAGTAGGGAGTCACCTTATGCTTCTCAGTTGAGGACTGGCAGCAACCCTCACATGACAGAGCTGAGGCAATTGCTCAGAATAAGACACCTTCCACTCAACAGCTCTTGCTGCATTAATCGTACTTCAATCAATTGTATTCATCAAGCACTTACTATGTGTAGAGCACTGTACTAAGAGCTGGGGAGAGTACAACACAGCAATATAACCAACACATTTGCTGCATTTTAGCAACAACGGTAAAGAGTGCAGCTAAGTCTCCTGAGAACCCCAGGCTCTCAGATACAGAACCACTACTAACCTCTTTAGTTGCAGCAGGTCGGTAATGATAGAGTACTCAAAGCCCCCACTCATAATGACCTACAGCCCTGAATTTCAGGGTCCCATCCCATATGAACAATCACCCTGGAGGATGCTTTAAATCCTACTTTTGTCTGGTCTGTAATCTTGGACAAGTCCCTTAATTTCTCTGGCCCTCAGTATTTCCTCCAGGCTGTGGGAGGGAAGAGAAGCAGGATGGTGTAGTGGATAGAGCACGGGCCCAGGAGTCAGAAGGTCATGGGTTCTAATCCCACTGCTCCACTTGTCTGCTGTGTGTCCTTCGGCAAGTCATTTCACTTCTCTGTGCCTCAGTTACCTCATCTGTAAAATGGGGATTGATACTGTGAGTCTCAAGGATTGCATCCAACTAGATTGCTTGTATCAACCCCAGACCTTAGTACAGTGCCTCATACATAGAAAACACTTAACACCATTATCATTATTACTATTATAACTAGAAGAAAGAGATGAAAATTCCTGTCCCCAGAGCCTCTTGGGATACAAGGAGGAAATTGAGCTAAGAATGCTTAGGAACTCTGAAACCAAGTGGCATAGGTCACAATTGTTACAAATGTGATAATATGAATTCACAGTTGGCTAGGAGCTGTTCAAAATGCAACATGGACCGCGTCCCTACTCTTTGAAAAACATAATGTGGTCTTTCTCCCATCCAGGAAAGTAGCCAATACCTTCTCACCAAACCAGAAGTTACTTCATCTGATAGGAGAAAGCATTGTATCTGAAACCATGAGATGGCCAGACTGATTTGATTTCCACAATGAATCAATCCATCAGTGGCATTAATTGAGCACTTACCAAGCACTTGGGAGAGTACAATACAGCAAAGCTGGTAGGCACGATCCCTGGCCACAATGAGTTTACAGTCTAGAGGATAAGATTACAATTTATCAAAAGCTTTTCTGGCATTTTCTGATAACCTTACCATCTATTTCTCCCTGTTTCTGAGTTAGGCCCTTGAAGTAAGGTGAAGAGGATAAAATCAGAACTATCCCCTCTTTCTACCTCTCAGGGTAATATAATCATGGGAAGAAGGTATTCTGAGACCTGTGTTCAGTTGAGGGTCTCTACTTTTAGGTTGGTGCCTGCATGTCTGCTGGAGAAGCAGCGTGGCTCAGTGGAAAGAGCACGGGCTTTGGAGTCAGAGGTCATGGGTTTGAATCCCGACTCTGCCACATGTCTGCTGTGTGACCTTGGGCAAGTCACTTAACTTCTCTGAGCCTCAGTTACTCCATCTGTAAAATGGAGATTAAGACTGTGAGCCCCATGTAGGACAACTTGATCACCTTGTATCCCCCCCCAGCGCTTAGAACAGTGCTTTGCACATAGTAAGCGCTTAACAAATGCCATTATTATTATTATTATTAGGTCAGTGAAACACTGCTGAATGAAAAGTAAGAAGCACAGAGAAGCAGCACGGACTAGCGGAAAGAGCTTGGGCCTGAGAGTCAGAGGACCTGAGTTCTAAGCCTGGCTCTGCCATTTCCCTGCTGTGAGACTTTGGAACAGTCATTTAACATCTTTGTGCCCCAGTTATATCATCTGTAAAATGGGGAGTAAGACTGTGAGCCCCATGTGGGACAGAAATCCTGTCCAACCCGATTATCTTGTATCTGCCCTAATGCTTAGTGTGTGCCTGGTATACAACGAGCACGTAACAAATACCATTATAAAATAAAGTGTATCTGAGCTTCCTCCACCCAATATTTCACATAACCTGTCAATTCACTAAACCAGTACAGGCCCAGAGCATGACAATTTACAATATTCTCAGGCAGGGTAAAGAGAGAGCAGATGGTATAGGCTTATTGTGGATGGTAGAACAAGGTGTCACTTGCTTACTAGTTCAGGGTGAAGGAGCCAGGGAGAGGAATACAATACACACTCATCATTATCCTCCACTGTGATTATTGAGCACCTATTGTTTTCAGAGCATTGTACTAAGTGCTCTCTAACAATTCCTGTCCTTGAGGAGGTTACAAGATCTGATCCCACTTGAATCCCCTTTAATAGACTCTGCTTACCTCAGTCCTGCCTTTTCCTAGGCAGCTACAAGAATAATGGAGTGGGTTTCAGCCAAAGCAGCAACAGCCTCTTTAGTGAAAAATAAGAGAGAGCCACAGCTGGCCACGAACACACACACACACACACACACACACACACACACACACACACACACACAGAGTTTTTACTGTAACTGTCCTTCCTGTTGGGTGACTTTGGGCAAGTCATTTAACTTCTCTGTGCCTCAGTTTCCTCAACTGTAAAATGGGAATTCAATACCTGTTTTCATTCATTCATTCATATTTATTGAGTGCTTACTCTGTGCAAAGCACTGTACTAAGCGCTTGGAAAATAAAATTCAACAACAGATAGAGACAATCCCTACCCAACAACGGGCTCACAGTCTAGAAGAGGGGAGACAGACAACAAAACAAAACAAGTAGACAGGCATCAATTACTCAGTGAGCCCCATATGGGAGATGGACAATATCCATCCTAATTCTCTTATATCTAGCTCAACACTCAGTGTACTGCTCAGCACAGAGTCAGTGCTTAACAAATACTATAATACCAATAAATATTATCAGTTACTATTATTACTAATAATTATTATTATTATTATCATCATTATCATATTACTGCTTTAATTTTGGTCCCTAGTGGAAACTGGTCTCTTGTCTCTGTCTTAATTGCAGCTCTCACCTCAGTCTAGCAATCATAAGCGGCATGTGTTTGGGCTTTCAATTTAGCATGGTGCTAAGTGCTGGGGAGGAAAGGTGGTCATTAATTCATACCTGGTCTCTGGTCAATGGGGAATTCATTCATTCATTCAATCGTATTTATTGAGCGCTTACTGTGTGCAGAACACTGCACTAAGCGCTTGGGAAGTACAAGTAAAATAAATAGAATAAATATGTACAAATAAAATAAATAAATAAATAGAGTAATAAATACAAACACAAACATATAAACATATATACAGGTGCTGTGGGGAGGGGAAGGAGGTAAGGCAGAGGGGAGGGGGAGGGGGAGGAGGGGGAGAGGAAGGAAGGGTCTCAGTCTGGGAAGGCCTCCTGGAGGTGGTGAGCTCTCAGTAGGGCCTTGAAGGGAGGAAGAGAGCTAGCTTGGCGAATGAGCAGAGGGAGGGCATTCCAGGCCTGGGGGAGGACGTGGGCTGGGGGTCGACGGCGGGACAGGCGAGAATGAGGCACGGTGAGGAGGTTAGTGGCAGAGGAATGGAGGGTGTGGGCTGAGATGGAGAAGGAGAGAAGGGAGGTGAGGTAGGAGGGGGCGAGGTGATGGACAGCCTTGAAGCCCAGGGTGAGGAGTTTTTGCCACACTATCTAAATGAGAGAGGATGGATGCACACAAAATTTTAAACATGTACAAGATTAGAGGCAGAGTCTACGAACAAAAAAAACCCAAAATGTTGTTAGTCAATCATATTTATTGAGCGCTTACTATGTGAAGAGCAAAGCGTAGTGGCTTAGTGAATAGAGCATGGGTCTGGGCTTCAAAAGGACTGGGGTTCGAAACCTGGCTCCGCCACATCTCTGCTGTGTAATCTTGGGCAAGTCACTTCACTTCTCTGGGCCTCAGTTACATCATCTGTAAAATGGGGATTAAGAGTGTGACCACGATGTGGCCCAGGGATTCGGTCCAATCTGATTAACTTGTATCTACCCCAGAGCTTAGAACAGTGCTTGGCATATAGTAAGTGCTTAACAAGTACCATGAATTTTATTATTCTTATTACTTGGGAGAATGCAATATAACAATGAACAGACACATTCTCTGCCCACAGCAAGCTTACATTCTAGAGGGGGAGACAGATATTAACATGAATGGATGAATTAATTTCAGATATGTACCTAAGTGGTGTAGGGCACTTAAGTTGCTCTATCTTTGACTCTCCATGTCATTTTTTGATGCAACACAGCTGAAGCGTCTCCTGATCTCTCCAGTCAGGGTCTGTCAGGGTCAAACAACACCCTCCACCCCGTCCCTTTCTGTCATTCTGCCTCTGCCCAATGTCTGCACCTCCTGGGCCCCAGAATCTTGATCCCTATGACATTCAATCATATTTATTGAGCACTTACTTTGTGCAAAGCACTGTACTAAGTGCTTGGGAGAATACAATGCAACAAAAAACAGACACAATCCCAGTCCACATTGAGCTTACAGTCTTGAGGGAGAGAGTCATCAGCCTTCTGCCTACCCGGGGATGGAACTTGATTCTCAAAGTGTCCAGCTAGGGTGGCAGCCTGCCCCAGACCACACTAGCAGGAAGCCAGAGAACAAGCAGATTCTTCTCCAGGGTCCTAGCATCCTTTATGACAGCTGCCACAGTTCCCAATTGTTATGATGATGAGAAGCTTCCTGGTTTAGTGGAAAAACTGTAATACAAATAATAATAACAATGTTGGTATTTGTTAAGTGCTTACTATGTGCCAAGCACTGTTCTAAGCACCGGAGTAGATAAAAGGTGATCAGGTTATCCCACGTGGGGCTCACAGTCTTCATCCCCATTTTACAGATGAAGGAACTGAGGCCCAGAGAAGTGAAGTGACTTGCCCAAAGTCCCCAGCTGACAAGTGGTGGAGCTGGGATTAGAACCCATGACCTCTGGCTCCCCAGCTCATGCTCTTTCCACTGAGCCATGCTTCTTCTCCAAATGCCTTCATCATCGTCATCATTACTTGTTCAGCATTTACCATGTAATAATAACAATAATAATGGTATTTGTTAAGCACTTACTATGTGCAAAGCACTGTTCTAAGCACTGGGGAGGTTACAAGGTGATCAGGTTGTCCCACAGGGGGCTAACAGTTTTAATCCCCATTTTACAGATGAGGTAACTGAGGCAAAGAGGAGTTAAGTGACTTGCCCAAAGTCACACAGCTGACAGTTGGAGGAGCCAGAATTTGAACCCATGACTTCTGACTCCAAAGCCCATGCTCTTTCCACTGAGCCATGCTGCTTCTACTATGTGTCAAACGCTCTACTGAACATTGGAATAGATACAAGATAATCAGGTTGGACACAGTCCCTGTTCCACATGGACTCACAGTTTAAATAGGAGGGAGTAAAATTTAATCCCAATTTGACAGGTGAGAAGACTGAGGCACAGAGAAGTTATGTGACTTGCCCAATGTCACACAGCAGATAAATGACAGAGCCAGGATTAGAAACACAGCCCTCTTACTCCCAAGCTGCTTCTACCTGTCTTCACATGTCTGAGTCTCTCTAAAAAGGCCAAATAGGTCCCTGCTGTGTTGTCAAGTGCAGTTCTGCTACTCCTGTCCCTTCACAAGGATAGTGATAGGAGGGAAATTTAAAGGAACAGCAGTCCTTTCTAGTGAGAGTATCCAGAAAAGTGCCTATCTTAATTCAATTTATTTCCTTATGCACACTTTTAGTGAAATAAACATTTTCAGACTTGTGAAGGATGGATACTAACGCTCCACATAGACAAAAGAGAAAGCTGCTTCACCTTTCTGAATGACAGCTCATCAGCCAGTGCAGAAATCAGTGTTCTCGCAGCATGTATGCCTGACAGCAGGCTGCTTTTGAAAAGACAACTGAGCGACAGAAAGAGCCCCCTGACAAATTCAAAATTTCTTTGTAGGGTTTGCCCTGCAGTTTTGAAGGGATGCCTATAATTTGGAAAGCTATTCATCTATGAGATTCCTTTATCTCCATAATTAATGGTCAACAGTAATGAGGCATCTCGGATATCAAAAAAAAATGCATGGCTTAAGGTCTCATGAAGGACATAATCTTAGTGTAAATGAGGATAAGTTAAATGTTTGCATCAGTGTTAAATGTAGGGGATGTTAAGCCTGTTAGGTTTAGAGTCTGGCTACAATAGCACATTTATTGAGCCTATAATGGGTTTATCATCACATCAATATATGCGGAGGTGGTTTTGCCTACTATAGGAGACTAAGCTTGAATTGCTTTTATGAGCCTCAGCCTACTTGAAAACTGGGGTGGGGAAACAAAGTGTTGGGAAACTTGACGCCTTTGCTTTTCTCCTCCTCAAATACTAGCCCAGCCTGAACCCCTCGATCCAGCCTTGCCTGAGGTTCTGCAATGGATGTCATGGACAAGCTTTTCTACAGAAACATTCAGGACACATTTCCCCACTCAAGAAAGTCCAGTGGTTGCCCATCCACCTCCACATCCAAGAAAAACTGCTCACCATTGGCCCAACACTCAATCACTTTGCCCCCTCCCACTTCACCTCGCTACTCTCCTGCCACAACCCAGCCCTCACACTTCGCTTCTCTAATGCTAACCTCGCTAAAACTCAACCTCATCTACCTCGCCGCTGACCTCTCGCCCATGTCCTGCCTTTTTCACGGAATGCCCTTCCTCTTCATATTCGACAGACAATATCAAAAGCCTGATTGAAGACACATCTCATCTCTTCCAAGAGGCCTCTAAGCCCTCCTTTCCCCCCTCACTCCCTCTGTGTCACCCTCACTTGCTCCCTTTATTTATTCCTCTTCCTAGCCCTAAAGCACTTATGTACATATATGTAACTTACCTATTAAAAGTAACGCCTGTCTCCCCCTTAGACTGTAAGCTCCTTTTGGGAAGGGAATGTGTCCATTTCTTGCTATATTGGACTCTCCCAAGTGCCTAGTACCATTCTCTGCACACAATGAGCTCTCAATAAATAAGATTGAGTGACTGGTGTTGCCAGCTTGGGCTTCCCAAGCGCTTGGTGCAGTGCTCTGCACACGGTGAGCGCTCAATAAATATGATTGAATGAATCCATCAATTCTCAGCTGTGTGACTTTGGGCAAGTCACTTCACATCTCTGTGCCTCAGTTACCTCATCTGGGAAGTGGGGGTGGAGACTGGGAGCCCCACGTGGGACAGGGACCATGCCCAACCCGATCGGCTTGTATCTGCCCTAGCGCTTGGTACAGCACCTGGCACGTAGTTAAGCGCTTGACAAATACCATGATTATTATCATTATATAGGCAAATCACTAATAAAAATAAATGGGAGTTATAATTATGTACATCCACCAATTGTCAGCTGTGTGACTTTGGGCAAGTCACTTCACTTCTCTGTGCCTCAGTTACCTCATCTGAAAAATGACGATGAAGACCGTGAGCCCCCCGTGGGACAACCCGATCACCTTGTAACCTCCCCAGCACTTAGAACAGTGCTTTGCGCATAGTAAGCACTTAATAAATGCCATCATTATTATTATTATTACCACAGACCTCTGTCACAGGTCACAGTCGGATCAACCAACATTAGCAAGGGTTGCTCGCTGCATTCTAGAAGAACTCACCACAGCTTGGGTATGAAACACTGTAGGCCACTTTGTGTTGAAAGACCTCTTTCAGTGAGCCCACACAAGTGCTTTCACACATACACACACAGTGCATAGGAGGTAACAGAATCTTCTTTTCTGAAGAGATCTGGAAAATTTTTCATCTTCCTGTCATCTAGATACACTAGATATACTAGATACACTAGATAAACTTCAAACCTAGTGTTCTAAAATTCTTTAGTTCACACACTAAACTTGATAATCCCTAATGGATACTAAATATGGTATTTTTAAATACTTAATTATTTGCCAATAACTATAAGAAGCACTGGAGTAGGTACAAGATAATCACGTCAGAACCAATCCTTGTCCCTTGGGGTGCTGACAACTTAAATTTAAAGGAGAACAGGTATTGAATTCCCATTTTACAGATGAGGCAGATGAGGAAAAAAGTGAAGTGACTTGCCCAAGATCACACAGCAGGCAAGTGGCAGAGCTGAGATTAGAATCCAGATACCTCTGTCTCCCAGGCCTATGCTCTTCCCACTAGGCAACAAGACGTCTCTGTGTTCTCAGTAGTGTAGAATTAGTGCGGAACAATGGGTTGAGTGGATTTTTAAAATCCATAACTATATTGTGGTTTTAAGTTGCTAGTACAATCAGTTCTCCTAAACAGGGGTTTCATGTGTACCGAGCCCCATTTTAAGGAAAATTAGTAATGTAGTGCCAATCCGTGTCTGAAGCACCTTACATGCACACAGTTGTTTCTCCCAACCTTTATACTCATTTCATAGGATCCAAACACAGGCACAGTGGTGAAAAAATGTTCTCATATCCTGATGTTATGTACTACTGGCAAAACACTTCTCGTATACCAACCTTCTCACTGTATCTTGATCTTGTCCATCTCATTTTGCCCTAATCTTCCTTCTGACCTGGACACCTTCCTCATTCATAGCCCACGGGCCACTATTATTCCCATCTTCAAACCTTTATTGAAATCACAACGCCTCCAAGAAGCTTTCCCTGATTAAACCTTTACTTCCCTGTCTTAGCCTATCCCTCTGTGTTGCCTACATACTGGGGCATGTTCCCCATAAGCACTTCAATATTAACTTTTCCCCAAGCCCCAAAGCACTATGTACATATCTATCTGTAATTTATTTTAATGTCTATCTCTCCATCTAGTCTACAAGCTCCGTGGGCAGAGAGAATGTCTACCTATTCTACTGTATTGTACTTTCCCAAATGCTTAGTACAGTGCTCAGCATAAAGTAAGCACTCAATAAATGTCATAGATCGATTGATTGATTGAAAATGCACAGTGAAAACACACTTGTGGTAATAATAATATTGATGGTATTTGTTAAGCGCTTACTATGTGCCAAGCACTGTTCTAAGAGCTGGGGTAGATACTGGGTTATCAGGTTGTCCCACGTGGGGCTCACAGTCTTAGTCCCCATTTTACAGATGAGGGAACTGAGGAACAGAGAAGTGAAGTGACTGGCCCAAAGTCACCTAGCTGACAAGTGGCGGAGTCAGGATCCTAATCCATGACTGTGTTCCAAAGCCCATGCTCTTTTCACTGAGCTGTAGAGCTGAAGGTGAAATGTAGGATTTGAATGAGTAGGTCTTCCACTTAAAAAGAAATCCAAAATTTACACGTGATCTTCCTCTGAAGGAGAATGTTGTTGGGACTCAATCAATCAATGGTATTTATTGAGTGCTTACTATGTGCAGAGCACTGTACTAAGCACTTGGGAGAGTGCAATACAACAGGATCACCAGACATGTTCCCTGCCCATAACGAGTTTACAGTCTAGAGATGAGCTTACTCAGTGACTGATTATTGCAAACAGTCAATCAATTATATTTATATGGAGCACTTACTATGCACAAATAATAATAATGTTAATAATAGTGTTGATATTTGTTAAGTGCCTACTATATGCCAAGTACTGTTCTAAGCACTGGGGTAAATATAAGGTAATCAGATTATACCATGTGGGGCTCACAGTCTTCATCCCCATTTTACAGATTCATTCATTCATTCAATTGGATTTATTGAGCGCTTACTGTGTGCAGAGCACTGTATTAACTGCTTGGGAAGTACAAGTTGGCAACATATAGAGACGGTCCCTACCCAACAGTGGGCTTACAGTCTAGAAGGGGGAGACAGAGAACAAAACAAAATATATTAACAAAATAAAATAAATAGAATAAATATGTACAAATAAAATAAATAAATAAATAGAGTAATAAAAGCATACAAACATATATACATATATACAGGTGCTGTGGGGAGGGGAAGGAGGTAAGGAGGGGGCGATGGAGAGGGGGAGGAGGGGGAGAGGAAGGAGGGTGCTCAGTCTGGGAAGGCCTCCTGGAGGAGGTGAGCTCTCAGGAGGGCCTTGGAACTGAGGGAACTGAGGTCCAGAGAAGTTAAGTGACTTGCCCAACGCTTCTGCCCGGATCATCTTTGTGCAGAAATGCTCTGGGCATGTTACTCCCCTCCTCAAAAATCTCCAGTGGCTACCAATCAACCTACGCATCAGGCAAAAACTCCTCACTCTCGGCTTCAAGGCTGTCCATCACCTCGCCCCCTCCTACCTCACCACCCTTCTCTCCTTCTCCAGCCCAGCCCGCACCCTCCACTCCTCTGCTGCTAACCTCCTCACTGTGCCTCATTCTCGCCTGTCCTGCCATCGACCCCTGGCCCACGTCCTCCCTCTGGCCTGGAATGCCCTCCCTCTGCACATCAGCCAAGCTAGCTCTCTTCCTCCCTTCAAAGCCCTACTGAGAGCTCATCTCCTCCAGGAGGCCTTCCCAGACTCAGCCCCCTCTTTCCTCTCCCCCTCCCCCCCATCGCCCTGCCTTACCTCCTTCCCCTCCCAACAGCACCTGTATCTATGTATATATGTATATATGCTTGTACATATTTATTACTCTATTTATTTTACTTGTACATATTTATTCCATTTATTTTATTTTGTTAATATGCTTTGTTTTGTTGTCTGTCTCCCCCTTCTAGACTGTGAGCCCACTGCTGGGTAGGGACCATCTCTGTATGTTGCCAACTTGTACTTCCAAAGTGCATAGTACAGTGCTCTGCACACAGTAAGCTCTCAATAAATATGATTGAATGAATGAAAGTGGTGGACTGTGGTTTGAACCCATGACCTCTGACTCCAAAGTCCGTGCTCTTTCCATTGACCCGCACTGCTTCCCACTCCCAAGTGCACTAAGCACTTGAGAGAATTCAGTACAGTAGAGTTGATAGTCATGATCCCTACCCAAAATGAGTTTAGAGTCTTCTGGGGAGAAAGACACTTTTAACTGTTCTACCAAATGAAACTCAAGCAGAATAGCGCTAATAAAAGTATAATTTCAATAACAATGCAAAGGGCATCGATCCGTATGTAACATCTCCAAAATTGATCAAAACAATATGAATATATTACTAAATGGTAATTAAAAATTAAGTGAAATGATCGAATAGCAATGTGAAATTAGGTAGCATAAAGTAATAGAGACTTGGGAGCTATTTAATTGTAGATGCATTCAATAATAAAATATTTTATTTTACATACATAAGTACAGAACCTGATTTTCAAAATGTTATCTTCCACATTCTTATTCAGAAAAAGGCATGTTGGATTTAAAACTAGAAATCATCCACTAAATTATTTTCAGGGCCTCATGCTAAATCGTAACATGCTTAAATCTTTCTATTCAAGAGAATCCAAATACTTCAAAGCGAAGGCGCCGGAAGTGCTCAATCCAAGATGAATTTTGCAGCGTTACCTTGAAGTAAGGATCACATGTGTGTGATAGCAGCATTAAAATGCAATTGTGCTATCATGAAAGGGTGCTAAAGAAGAGAGTTATAACAGCCCTGCCTGCATTTTATCAACTTTTATTCATACCTTATGATCACCTTAAAACCGCTTTTGGATGTTTCATGAACACTAGCAAGGCTTCCTTTTCTGTTGTATATCACAAGTTCATGAAAACAAGGTTCAGTTCTGGGCCCCCTTCTGTTCTCCATCTCCACCTACTCCCTCACCGAATACATTCGTTCCCATAGTTTCAACTACCATTTCTATATGGATGATTCCCAAATCTACTTCTCCCCTTCTCTGCAGTCTCACATTTCTTCCTGCCTTAACAACACCTCTACTTGGATTTTTCGCCGACACCTCAAATTTAACATATCCAAACCTTGTCCTCCCCTTGACTTTCCCATCACTGTGGATAGCACCTCTATCCTCCCTGCCTCACGGGCTCATAAGCTTGGCATCCTCCTCGACTCATCTTGCATTCAAGCCATTGAATCCTGTGGGTTCTACACTCACAAGACTGCTAAATTAATGTTATTTATTGAGCATGATGGTATATGTTAAGTGCTTACTGTGTTTCAGGCACTGTTCTAAGCCTCAGGATAGAAACAATGTAATCAGGTTGGACACATTCCTGTCCCACATGGGGATCACAGTCTTAATCCCTATCTTTCAGATGAAAGAACTAAGGCACAGAGAAGTTAAGTGGCTTGCCCAAGGTCACACAGAAGACAAGTGGAGGAGCCGGGACTAGAGCCCAGGTCCTTCTGAACCCCAGGTCCATGCTCTCTCCACTAGACCATGCTGTTTCTCCATGTGTTTGGGAGAGTTCAGTACAACAGAACTGGTAGATACGGCCCTGCCCACCGTGAGCTTAAGTCTAGATTGGGAGACAGTCTTTAACATAAATACATTATACATATAAAATACATTTATAAATTTTACATAGATTACATTGGTGCTGTGTGGCTGAGGGTGCCCAAAGGGAACTGATCCTAGTGCTAGTATCTGCCCTATCCTCTCCATCCAAACTTCTCCTATGCTGATCCAAGCACTTATCACATCCAACCTTGACTGCTGCATCAGCCACCTCACTGACTTCCACGTCCCTTGTCTCTCTCTACTCCAGCCAGGCCTTAAGTCGCTCTGCTGTCCAATTCATATTTCTAAAAAAAAAATTCAGTTCACGTCTCTCCACTCCTCAAAACCCTCCAGTGGTCACCCATTCACCTCCATATCAAACAGAAATTCCTTGCCATTGGCTTTAAGAGACTCAGTCACCCTGCCTCCTCCTATTTTACTTCATGCATTTCCTACTACAACCCAGCACAGTCACTTTGCTTCTCTAACACCAACGTATTCAACGTACCTCAATCCTGTGTATCTTGCTGCCGAACATTTGCCCTCTTCCCTGGGACAGGACACCCTCCCCCTCCATATCCAACTGACCACCATGCTCCCCATCTTCAAAGAGTTATTAAAATCAAATCTCCTTCAAGAGGCTTCCCCTAAGCCATCATTTCCCTACTCTGTCACCCTTCTGCATTATCATTGCATTTGGATCTGTACAATTTCAGCGTTGAAATTTCTCCCACCCTCAGCCCTTCAGAACACATGTAATAATAATGTTGGTATTTGTTCAGCGCTATGTGCCAAGCACTGTTCTAAGTGCTGGGGGGGGATACAAGGTAATCAAGGTTGTCCCACATGGGGCTCACAGTCTTAATTCCCATTTTACAGATGAGGGAACTGAGGCACAGAGAAGTGAAGCGATTTGCCCAAAGTCACACAGCTGACAAGTGGTGGAGCCGGGATTAGAACCCATGACCTCTGACTCCCAAGCCCGGGCTCTTTCCATTGAGCCACGCTGCTTCTCATGTACATGTACATATCTGCAAGTTACATTAACGTCTGTCTCCCCCTCCAGAGCTGAAAGTTTCTTGTGGATAGGGAACATGTATACCAACTCTGTTGTAGTGTACTCTCCCAAGGCCTTAGTACAATGGTCAGCACACAATAAGTGCTCAATAAATGTCATTCATTGATTGATTGATTGATTGAAAGGATAATTAATGAATGAATATGATGAATAGATCAATAGCATTTATATGGTTTCAGTGGAAAGAGCACAAGCCTGGGAGTCAAAAGACCTGGGTTCTAATCCCAGCTCCACCAATTGCCTGCTGTAATACCTTCAGAAAGGTATTGAACTACTCTGTGCCTCAGTTTCCTCATTTGTAAAATGGGGTTTAGATACCTCACACTTACTCAGAAGTAAGCCAGACCAAGCCCAGACTAAACCCCCCACCTCAGCTCCCTCTCCCCCACCTCACCCCAACTCGCTCCCTTTGCTCTACCTCCCCTTCTCCCCATAGCACTTGTGTATATATGTACATATCTATAATTCTATATATTTATATCACTGTCTGTTTTACTTGTTCTGATGTATGTGTATATATATATATATATATGTATCTAATTCTATTTAGTTTTATTGATGCTATTGATGCCAGTTTAATGGTTTTGATGTCTGTCTCCCCCCTTCTAGACTTTTAGCCCATTGTGAGTAGGAATTGTCCCTCTTTGTTGCTGAATTGTACTTTCCAAGCTCTTAGTACAGTGCTTTGCACACAGTAAGCGCTCAATAAATGATTGAATGACTGACTGACAATGAATGAATGAATGAATGAAGTGTGGTTTCCTCTGAAACCAAAGCGTCTGTGGGTGAATTTGGAGCAACCTCCACAGTAGGGGAAATCTCAGTGCCCTCCCTCCTCAAATCTGCCAAACTATCACTCTTCCCCCCTTCAAAGCCCTACTGAAGGCTCACCTCCTCCAAGAGGCTTTCCCAGACTAAGCCCCCTTTTTCTCAGCTCCCCCTCTTCAACTTGCTCCCTTTGCTCTCCCCCCCACCCCACAGCACTTATGTATATATACATATATCTATAATTATATTTATTTATATTAATCACTGTTTACTTGTTTTAATATCTGTTTCTTCCCACCCACCAAGACTATAAGCCTTGTGTGGGCAGGGATTGCCTCTCTTTATTGCTGAACTGTACTCTCCAAGTGCTTTGTACAGCGCTCTGCACACTGTAAGCATTCCAAAATTTGATTGAATGAATGAATCAATCAATCATATTAAGTTCTCCCTGGGTGCAGAGTATTGCACTAAGCATTTGAAAAAGAAAAAAACAAAAGAGTTAGTAGACATGATCCCTGCTCACAAGAAAGATATACCAGTCACTTTTGAAATGATGATGATGATGATGATGGTAGTATTAGTTATTACTATGTGCCAAGCACTGTTCTAAGCAGTGGGGTAGATACAAGATAATCAAGTTGTCCCACATGGGGCTCATAGTCTTAATCCCCATTTTACAGATGAGGCCACTGAGGAAAAGAGAAGTTAAGTGACTTTCCCAAAGTCACACAGCTGACAAGTGGCGGAGCCGGGATTAGAACCCATGACCTCTGACTCCCAAGCCAGGTCTCTTTCCACTAAGCCACGCAGCTTCTCTTGAAATGCAAAGGGCATGTGGATGACACATGTTTCCAGAGAAAAAGGCAGAAGTAACTAAGCTCCATTCTCCTCTTTTAATAAGTATAGGATTTAGCAAGTGCTTACTATGTGCCAAGTCCTAAGGCAGATATGAGATAATCAGATCAGCACAGTCCCTGTCCCACATTGTGCTCTCCATTTAATACAGTGTAAGAATAACTATTTTCTCCCCATTTCACAGATGAGGAAACAAAAGCATTGAGAAGTTAAATGACTTTCCCAGGGTCACACAGCAAGGAAGTTATGGAGCCATTGCTAGAACCCAGGCCCTCTGACTCTCAGTCCTGGTCTCTGTCCACTTGGCCATGCTGCTTCCCTTCAGGCTCCAGGGGACCCAAGGACAGTCCAAAGAAAGAACTATGGTAAAAGTGTGGTGGCGTCTCCAACTCCAGAGGTCATCTTTTCTTGTTTTCAACTGATTTTCACTGGCATCATTTTGATTCCCATTTTGAGAACATTACCATTAGGTTTAAATTCACTTTGGATGTGTTCACATTCTGCTCAGGCCCTGGGTCTCCAATCCTAAAGATCCCCCTAGGAGGGAAGAGCAAAAAACTGAAGTGAAATAGTCCAAGGTCATCACATCCTTGGAAATTCCTGCCAACCTGCAATTTATCACACTAGCCATTAGACCATACTTTCACAATTCAAGAGCCGAGATATAAAGAGTAGTATCTTGAAGATACTGATGATACAGCAGACAATAAATAAAGAAGATCTGTTCTGGGAGGGTTTCTGAAGAATTCATTTTAATTTCTAAAAAATATTACTAGTTTAACACCAAATATACTTCCAAGAATCCAACTGTAATTAAGTTGCTAATGCGGTTTGAGAGAAGCAGCATGGCTCAGTGGAAAGAGCATGGACTTTGGAGTTAGAGGTCAAGGGTTCAAATCCTCGCTCTACCAACTGTCCGCTGTGTGACTTTGGGCAAGTCACTTAACTTCTCTGGGCCTCAGTTCCCTCATCTGTAAAATAGGGATTAAGACTGTGAGCCCCACGTGGGACAACCTGATCACCTTGTATCCCTCCAGTGCTTAGAACAGTGCTTTGCACATAGTAAGTGCTCAACAAATACCATTATTATTATTAATTATTGATTAGCTATAGCTGCATTCATAAATGATGGCTATCTCAGAAATGTAGGTCCTAAGAAAAGCCCAGCTGCTGAAGATTTTTTTCATTTAGAAAACTGACCTTCTAAGACGAACCACAAAAATTTGAGATATGAAATTTGGCATATAAGTTGGTTTGCTACTGGAATTGATTTAGAAACAGGGAAAGTATTTCACAGTTGAGACAAAGCTGAGTGTGTCAGGAGATTAGCCCAGACTGAGCCCCCTCCTTCCTCTCTCCCTCCTCCCCCTCCCCATACCCCCCGCCCTACCTCCTTCCCCGCCCCACAGCACCTGTATATATGTCTGTACAGATTTATTACTGTATTTATTTTACTTGTACATATTTACTATTCTATTTATTTTATTATGTTAATATGTGTTGTTTTGTTGTCTGTCTCCCCCTTCTAAACTGTGAGCCCGCTATTGGGTAGGGACCATTTCTATATCTATATGTTACCAACTTGTACTTCCCAAGCGCTTAGTACAGTGCTCTGCATACAGAAAGCACTCAATAAAATATGATTGAATGAATGAATGAATTAGAGTGGAGAATTTCTACTAAGTGACGAATCAAAAGGATTTGTTAGTTTAGCTAATTTTTGTCTGTTTCATTTAATTGCACTTCCTCTCGATAAAGCCATATATTTTTTTCAATATGGGCATTTGATATTCAAGCACAACATCATCATGGGCAAATCATTCCACTTCCCTCTGCCCCCAGTTTACCCTATAATGAAGCTCTTATGTTGGAAGAATATTGGCTTTAAGCCCAAAAATCTATCCCAGTGCCATCTCTCTGAGGAAACAGCCTTCCCTTTATCATCTCCTTCCTCCAGATTCTTCAGTTCAGAACTTCTCCCTCCCCCAGAACCCTCACAGATTTTGATCGGTTCCCAGTGTCTCCCCTGAGTCAAAAAATATCTTTCAAAGCTTGACAGCTTGATGGCCCAATTAACACTGTCAGTTGGGAGTGTTCCTGAGGGGAGTCTCCTTTTCCGGATGGCAGTTGGCAAGCTTAAAACACTCACTGTAAAAAGGTGTTTAGAAATCTTTGAGCACTAGTTGTTTCTGAGCCTGGCACAACTGCCGTAGACACAGAGGAGCAAGGCAGAAGAGAATCAGGAGATTTATCTTGAAAACTATGAACAGTAAATGACCCAGTGAGTGTCCCTTTAAAAAAACATCAGAAATTATCCTCCACCACTTCATATCTATGGGATGGGGATGATTTTCCATACTGACCTCTGTTTGGATTCCTTCAATCAATCCTATTTATTGAGCATTTACTATGTGCAGAGCACTGCACTAAGTGCTTGGGGGAGTACAATATAACACAGAGTCGGTATACACATTCCCTTTCCCCATCCCTTTTTTTGTGGTATCTGTTAAGTGATTACTATGTGCCAGACACTGTACTAAGCACAAGGGTAGATAAAAACTAGTCAGGTTAGATAGAGTCCACATTCCATAACGGGTTCACAGTCTTAATCCTCATTTTACAGATGAGGTAACTGAGGCACAGGGAACGTAAATGACTTTCCCAAGATCATACAACAGATATATGCAGAAGAGGAACTAGAACTAAGGTGTCAAATTTCTTTGAAAAATTCTTCAAACTCACTGTCTCTCCGTGGGTATTTCTCTAAAAAAACAGACTAGCCACAATTTGAGATTCTCAGTTTTCAATAATCTTGGATCTGAGTACTGGAATTATATTCTTTATAGCAGCTTCCCTCCTCTGAGACTTCCTTTGCGTAAAAACCTGCCTCTAGGGACACAGTTCGATAGCTTACAGTAGTAGTGGTTATTGATTCATATTAATGTCTGTCCCTTCCTCTAGACTGTAAACTCATTATGGGCAGGAAATGTGTCCACTAATTCTCTTGAATTGTACTCTCCCAAGCATTTAATACTGACCTCTGCACACAGTAAGTGCTCAATAAATACCACTGATTGAATTATTGTAGTAGTGGTGGTAGTAGTAGTAGTAGTATTCATAGAAGTAGTAGTACAAGCAGTAGTAGTGGTAGCAGTAGTACTTCTCTCCTACATCCTGCCTTTGGTTTGGAACACCCTTCCTCTTAACAGTCACTTTCTCCACCTTAAAAGACTTATTGAATGCACATTTCCTCTAAGAGGCCTTCCATGACTAAGCCATCATTTCCTCTTCTCTCACTTCCCCTCTGCATTGTCCTTGCACTTGGATTTGCTCTCTTTATTCTCCCCTCCCTCAACCCCACACCATTTATGAACATATCTGTAACTCATTTATTTATAGCAATGTCTGGGTCCCCCTTTAGACTGTAAGCACCTTATTGACAGGAAGCAATTCTATCAACTTTGTCATATATTACTCTCCCAAATGCTCTGGAAGAGTAAAATATGTATGCTCTGCATATGGTAAGCATTCAATAAACAGAATTGATTGGCTGATAGTAGTATTAGTAGAATTTATTAAGCATCCACTTGGTGCAGTGCACTGTTGTTGGGTAGGGACCGTCTCTATATACTGCTGACTTGTACTTCCCAGATGCTTAGTACAGTGCTCTGCACACAGTAAGTGCTCAATAAATATAAATGAATGAATGAATGAATGTTCCACACATTCGGGAAGTTCAGAATAACAGTCACACTTTGTCCAGAAGGAGTTTATACACTAATGAAGAAATTAGCATAAAACATTTTTACAATAAATAGAGTGTACATACAGAAAGACTGCTAAGTCATGAGAGCCCAGTACTTTAAATCTCTTGGAAACATATATCATTCATTCATTCAATCATATTTATTGAGCTCTTACAGTGCACAAAGCACTTTACTAAGCACTTGGGAAGTGCAAGTTGGCAACATAGAGAGACAGGCCCTACCCAACAGCATGTTCACAGTCTAGAAGGGGAAGACAGACAACAAAACAAAACATGTAGACAGTTGTCAAATTAGTAAGAACAAATAGAATTACAGCTATATGTACATCATTAAAAAAATAAATAGAATAGTAAATACGTACAAGTAAAATAGAGTAATAAATCTGTACAAATATATACAAGTGCTGTGGGGAGGGGAAGGAGGTAGGGTTGGGGGGGATGGGGAGGAGGAGAGGAAAAGGGGGGCTCAGTCTGGGAAGGCCTCCTGGAGGAGGTGAGCTCTCAGTAGGGCTTTGAAGGGAGGAAGAGAGCTAACTTGGCTGATGCATGGAGGGAGGGCATTCCAGGCCAGGGGAAGGACATGGGCCGGGGGTTGACAGTGGGACAGGCGAGAACGGGACACAGTGAGGAAGTTAGCGGCAGAGGAGCGGAGAGTGTGGGCTGGGCTGTAAAAGGAGAGAAGGGAGGTGAAGTAGGAGGGGGCCAGGTGATGAAGAGCCTTAAAGCCGAGACTGAGGAGTTTTTGCTTGATGAGTAGGTTGACAGGCAACCACTGGAGATTTTTGAGGAGAGGAGTGACATGCCCAGAGTGTTTCTGTCCAGAGCTAATCTGGGCAACAGAGTGAAGTACAGACTGAAGTGAGGAGAGACAGGAGGATGGGAGATCAGAGAGGAAGCTGATGCATGTAATCCAGTCGGGGTAGGATGAGAGATTGAACCAGCAAGGTAGCGGTTTGGATGGAGAGGAAAGGGCGGATCTTGGCGATATTGTGGAGGTGAGACTGGGAGGTTTTGGTGAGGGATTGTTTGTGTGGGGTGAATGGAGAGCAGAGTCGAGGATGACACCAAGGTTGTGGGCTTGTGAGATGGGAAGGATGGTAGTGCCGTCTACAGTGACGTGTGATATGGGACCAAAGTTTTTATTCAAGAATTCTGCTTCTTATCCAAAGAATCCACTATGGTGAGGCCACTAACATCCACCTTTTTGAGAATGAAAAATAAGTGGAACCCACAAGGATGTTTTCATGACATTTGAAAAAACCTCCTTCCTGTGGTCCCCAATGGAAAGGATCGGAAGGTTACACACAAGACCTTTATGGCTGTTCAAACTATCAGCAACCCTTAACACATCCATTTTTCTTGTTTTGCGACAACTCCATTCATCTCAGCTGCACGCAGGGACACTCAAATCTCTTCCTCTCACGACAATAATAATATCATTGTGGTTTTTGCGAAGCATTTACTATGTGTTGAGCTCTGTGTTCAGCACTGGAGTAGATACAATAAAATCAGATCAGACACATTATTTTCCCTCACATGAGGCTCAGAATCAAAGGGGGAGGGAGAACAGATATTTAATCCCCATTTTACGTATGAGGAAACTGAGACAGAAATTAGAAGATTTACATGCTTCGCTATATGCAGGAAACAAATTTCCAGCATGCCCCTCATTAGATTTTTAGAGAAGCAGTATTGCCTAGTGGAAAGAGCCCCAGGGCAGAAAATAACAGGACCTGGGTTCTAATCCCAGCTCTGCCACTAAACTGTAGTGTGACCTTTGAGCTAGTCACTTAACTTCTCTGTGGCTCAATTACCTGATGTGCAAATTGGGGATTCAATACCTATTTTCTCTCCTACTTAGACTGTGAGCCCCATGTAGGACCTGATTATCTTGTTTAGTACAGCCCCAGTGTTTTGTACAATGCTTGGTATGTAGGAAACACTTAACAAATAGTACAATTATTATTGTTATTTGGGCATGAGGCTGCTATGAAGCAGCATAATCTGAACCCAAATCCAGTTCTGGATTTACCAAATGAGGTGCTGGCAGGCATTGCCGCAGTCAGTGCTCAAGTGGGATACAAGAATACTCCTCTATTGCTGATCAAAAAAAAAAATCATACTGCCTTCCCTTCTGCCTCTGAGGGCTCCTGCTTCCAGCATGCTCCATGCATGCCCTGGCTGGTGATAAAAGCTGTTCTCTCACGCTCTTGACTCTTCCATCACCACTGAGGCTTTGAGCCTATTTTGGTTTTTTATTGTGTTGTGTTTTAATGTTTTATCACTCCTGATGGGTCTGCCTCCAGTTCCTTGTCCCCATTTAAACTCTTAGACTGTGAGCCCTCTGAGGAACAGGGACTTGGTCTTATTTATAGTCAATTGTATTTATTCAGTGCTTACTGTTTGCAGAACAATGTACTAAATGCTTGGGAAAGTACAACACAAAAATGAATAGTGACATTCCCTGCCCCCAACGAGATCACAGTCTAGAGCTGTGGTGGGGGGAGACAGACATCAATACAAATAAATGAAATTATAGCTATATACACAAGTGTTGTGGGGCTGGGGGAGCGGAAAAGAGCAAATAGAGCAGGTCAGGGTGATGTAGAAGGGAATGGGAGGTGAGAAAAAGTGGGCTTTAGTCTGGGAAGGCCTCTTGGAGGAGATGTGCTTTCAATAAGGCTTTGAAGGTGGGGAGAGTAATTACCATTTGATATGAGGAGGGAGGGCGTTCCAGACAAGAGACAGGATGTGAGCCAGGGGTTGGTGGCGAGACAGACGAGATGGAAGCACCGAGAGAAGGTTAGCACTAGAGGAGCCAAGTTTGTGGGCTGGGTTGTAGAAGGAGAGAAGGGAGGTGAGGTAAGAGGGGTTAAGGTGATGGAGTGCTTTAAAGTCATTGGTAAGGATATCTGTAAAATCTCTCCCAACACTTAGGATAATGCTCTGCACACTGTAGGACCAAATAAATACTACTACTATGACATTTTCTAAGTCTAGGCTTGGTGTAGAGGTAACAATAATAATAAAAAATAATTAAAATAATTGTGATATTTGTTAAGCTCTATGTGCCAGGTACTATACTAAATGATGGGGAAGATTTTAGGTAATTACAATTGTGTTAGTGTATCAGTACTGTGACTTGGGTTTAAACCAGCTAATGGAAGGGTCAGCTGCAGATAGACAGTCTGGATGGGAATAGAGAGAAACTCTTATGCCTTCTAAAGCCAGAATGCGAAGGAGTGAATTGGGATAAACCCTCTGATGATGATGTTAATCAATGCATAAGGAAGACAGAGCTATTCTGAAAATTGTTTGTGATTCCTACTAAGCACATTGCAGACTGATTTAAATTGAAGAAGATAAGTAGAGCAGAAGAAAAAGATGGAATTCTAGTTTGAACCCTTGGGAGAAAACTCCATGTAAAGAAATGAGTTGCCCTGGATTTTCTTTTTAATTGTTTTGTTTCCCCATTAAATATTCATTTGCTATTTACTGTAGAAAACTGCCTATCTTACAGTATGACTCCAAGCAGGCTGTTAGTACACATTACTGTGATACCATGGGAATGCTTTCTGGAGCAGTAATGTTCACCAAGTGAAAAGAGAAACGTTTTTACATTTCAGTGTTTGTAGAAACACTAGTGTTTCAGCTGGTAGCTAGTGGCCCAGCAGATCACATAGAGGTTATTAAAAAAAAAACTATGAACTGGGTTTCTGTGTGAAATTCTTTGGGAAATAATTGGTAAATCTCAACTCTTTAATACAGCCCTCTTATAGGGCCTCTGTTGTCTGTCTTCTTTGTAACACAGATAATCCTCCACATATGCTAGGCTAAACTCTTGGCTTCAAGGTCTTCTGTCATATTGCTCCATCATACTCAGTTCCTCTCTTCTCCTTCAAGTTTTACCTAGAAAAATATTTATTTTCTGATCCTGTTCCTTAGAATAACTTATACTACTGTATCTACCATCATTGTCAATAATGGTATTTATTGAGCCTTTACTCAATCTGAAACAATGTGTGAGCAAAGATCTCTCCTAAACATGCCCACTTACCTGGCTCTATCCTAAGCGAAGATCCATCTCATTCAGGCAAAAAAAATCTTACTTTGATCTCTATTATCTGGATAATATAGCAAGCTTTGATATTAAGCTGTTGGGTAGGGACTGTCTCTGTATGTTGCCAACTTGTACTTCCCAAGCGCTTACTACAGTGCTCTGCACACAGTACGCGCTCAATAAATACGATTGATTGATTGATTGATTAAGCACATGGTATGTGCAAAACACTGGGCTAAATGATGGGTCAGATAAAAGCGTATCATTTTGGGCACAATCGCAATATACAGGATTAGCCTAATTAAAGTGTTAGGCCATTTCATTAACCATGTGTAGCCACGTTGCCTAGTGGATAGACCCCAGCCAGGCCTGGGAGTCAGAAAGACCTGGATTCTAGTCCCAGGTCTGCCACTTGCCTGCTGTGTGAACTTGGGCAAGTCACTTAATTTCTCTGTGCCTCAGTTACCTAATCTGTAAAATGGAGATTAAAGTTGTGAGCCCTATGTGGCACATGAATTGTGTACAGCCTGATTACCTGAGAAGCTGCGTGGCTCAGTGGAAATTGCACGGGCTTGGGAGTCAGAGGTCATGGGTTCTAATCCCGGCTCCACCACTTGTCAGCTCTGTGACTTTGGGCAAGTCACTTCACTTCTGTACCCTGAGTTACCTCATCTGTAAAATAGGGATTAAGACTGTGAGCCCCACGTGAGACAACTTGATTACCTTCTATCCCCTCAAAGTGCTTAGAACAATATTTTGCACATAGTAAGTGCTTAACAAATACCATCATCCTCATTATTATTATTATTACCTCGTATCTACCACAGTGCTTAGAACAGTGTCTGGTGCACAGTAAGTGCTTAACAAATGCCATAAAACCCCCCTGCCTCCACGGTGCTCACAACCTATGAGATAGGGATAGAGGGTATTTAATCCCCACTTTATAGATGAGCAAACTGAGCCCCGGAGAAGTAAAGTGGTTTGCCCAAGGTGAAGGAGCAGGGAAGGGGAGGAGCTGGAGTTATCAATGAATTAATCAATGGCATTACTCTGCAGACCACTGTATTCAATTCTTGAAAAAGTAAAGTACAATAGAATTGGTAAACCTGATCCCTGCCCACAAGGTGGTTACAGTCTAGAGGGGGAGATCAATATTAAAATTAATTACATATAGGGGAATGGCAGAGTACAAGGATTATGTACGTAGGTACGTATGATGGGATGAGGGTGGGGGAAAATATCAAATGCTTAATGGGTACAGATCCAGTTGCACAGGTGATAAAGGGGAGGGTAGATAGGGAAAATGAGGACTTAGAGAAAGCATCTTAGAGAAGAAGGAATTTAAGCAGGCTTTGACGGTGGGGAAGGTGCTATGTCAGATTTGAATAAGGAGGGAGTTCCAGGCCAGACAGAGGATGTGGGCAAGGGGTGGGTGGTCAAACAAATGAGATTGAAGCACATAGAGTAGGTTGGATTAGAAGAGCAAAATGTGTGACTTGGTTTGTAGTAAATCAGTGAGGTAAGTAGGAGCAGGAGGCCAGACTGAGTGCATTAAAGCCGATGGTAAGGAGTTTCTGTTTGTTGAGTTGGAGGATGGGCAACCACTGGAGGTTTTTGAGGACTGGGAAGCTATGGACTGAATTATTTTAAGAAAAATGATCCGGACAGAATAGTAAACTATAGACTAGATAGGGGAGATAAATAAGACAGAGAGGTCAGCGAGGAGGCTGATGCGGTAGACAGAACTAATAATTAAAACCTAGTATCCCTAACTTGCTCTCTTTGCTAGGTCATGATACAAAATATGTGGGTTTATTTCATTTGTATTTCCTTCATAGAGATAATGATGGTTGAAGAAATCGGGTGAGGGTGCTTCTTGAATTGGAGGACAGGAAATTTGGGTGCTATATGTGTCAAGTGCAGTATATTTGGAAGTGTTTTTCATTTTCATTTTACAGGCTCACAGTGCTCAGGTGAAAAACTTGGAATTAATTTATTATGTAGGAACAACATGGAGAATGACTTCAGACTACCTTTGAGGCAGCTATCCCTCTTTTCAACTGATTCACCAGCTTTCCTGTCTCAAAATTCCATAATCTTGGTATTATCTTCTACCCAACTCTCTTATTCAACCCAAATATCCAAAATGTCACCAAATCCCGTTGGTTCTAACATCGTAACATGGCTAAAATCTGCTCTTTCCTCTATAACCAAACACTGACCATGTTGATCCAGACATTTATGCTATCCCACCTTCATTACTGCCTCAGGTAAACCTCTCACCTTCTTGCCCCCATCCCTCCCCACTCCAGCCAATCCTTATTTCACTCTGCTGCTCAGATCATTTTTCTAAAATGCATTCAGTGCATGTTTCTCCAGTACTCAAGAACCTCCAGTAGTTTCCCATCCACATTCACATCCAACAGAAAATTATTTGCCATTGGCTTTTAAAGCACTCAATTAGCTCTCCCCCTCCACTCTTCCTCCCCCTCCCATCCCTTTACTGTGGGGGTTCCTCAAGGTTCGGTTCTTGGTCCCCTTCTGTTCTCAATCTACACTCACTCCCTTGGTGACCTCATTCGCTCCCACAGCTTCAACTATCATCTCTACGCTGATGACACCCAAATCTACATTTCTGCCCCTGCTCTCTCCCCCTCCCTCCAGGCTCGCCTCTCCTCCTGCCTTCAGGACATCTCCATCTGGATGTCTGCCCACCACCTAAAACTCAACATGTCCAAGACTGAACTCCTTGTCTTCCCTCCCAAACCCTGCCCTCTCCCTGACTTTCCCATCACTGTTGAAGGCACTACCATCCTTCCCATCTCACAGGCCCGCAAACTTGGTGTCATCCTCGACTCCGCTCTCTTGTTCACCCCTCACATCCGAGCCATCACCAAAACCTGCCGGTCTCAGCTCCGCAACATTGCCAAGATCCGCCCTTTCCTCTCCATCCAAGCCGCCACCCTGCTCGTTCAAGCTCTCATCCTATCCTGTCTGGACTACTGCATCAGCCTTCTCTCTGATCTCCCATCCTTGTGTCTCTCCCCACTTCAATCCATACTTCATGCTGCTGCCCGGATTGTCTTTGTCCAGAAATGCTCTGGGCATGTTACTCCCCTCCTCAAAAATCTCCAGTGGCTACCAATCAATCTGCACATCAGGCAGAAACTCCTCACCCTGGACTTCAAGGCTGTCCATCACCTCGCCCCCTCCTACCTCACCTCCCTTCTCTCCTTCTACAGCCCACCGTGTTTCCTCCACTCCTCTGCCGCTAATCTCCTCACCGTGCCTCATTCTTACCTGTCCCGCCATCGACCCCCGGCCCACGTCATCCCCCGGGCCTGGAATGCCCTCCCTCTGCCCATCCGCCAAGCTAGCTCTCTTCCTCCCTTCAAGGCCCTACTGAGAGCTCACCTCCTCCAGGAGGCCTTTCCAGACTGAGCCCCTTCCTTCCTCTCCCCCTCGTCCCCCTCTCCATCCCCCCGTCTTACCTCCTTCCCTTCCCCACAGCACCTGTATATATGCATATATGTTTGTACATATTTATTACTCTATTTATTTAATTTACTTGTACATATCTACTCTATTTTATTTTGTTAATATGTTTGGTTTTGTTCTCTGTCTCCCCCTCCTAGACTGTGAGCCCACTGTTGGGTAGGGACTGTCTCTATATGTTGCCAACTTGTACTTCCCAAGTGCTTAGTACAGTGCTCTGCACACAGTAAGTGCTCAATAAATACGATTGATTGATTGATTGATTGATTGATTGATTGATACCTCAACTTGCTGATTTCCCTGCTACAATCAAGCATGCTCACTTGGCTCCTTTAATCCCAACCCACCCTCTGTACCTCGATCTCGCCTATCTTACTACTTACAGTTTACAGTTATCATGCCTCTGGCCTGGAACTCCCACCCCCCTTAATATACAACTGATCATGATTTTCCCCATTTTCAAAGATTTATTAAAATCACATTTCCTTCAAGAGGCCTTCCCCCCAAAAGCCCTCGTACCCACTAATCCCTCTCCCTTCTGCATCACTCCTTGGACTTGGATTTGTTCTCATCATTGTCTTCACCCTCAGACTCAAGTACTTGTGTACCTATTCATAATTTATTTTAATGGCTGTCTCCCCCTCTAATCTACTTGTGGGCAAGGAATATGTTTCCCAAATATGTTATACTGTACTCTCCCAAGTGCGTAATATAGTGCTCTCAATACATTCTTCTTCTTTGAATGTGATCAAATCATTTCCGATCCATAATGACTCAATGGACTCATCCTCTCCAGAACATCCCATCTTCTTCCATAAAGTCATTCTGGTATGTGTATCCATAGAGTTACACAATGACTCAACACAATAAGTGTTCAATAAATAGGATTTATTGATTGATCCACAGAAATAACTTCACAGAGGTCACTATTCTCTAGTCCAGAATGTACTAACTTCTTTTGGATATTATTGTTATTATCAATCAATCAATCAATCATATTTATTGAGCACTTACTGTGTGCAGAGCACTGTACTAAGCGCTTGGAAAGTACAAGTCGGCAACATATAGAGACGGTCCCTACCCAACAGTGGGCTCACGGTCTAGAAGGGGGAGACAGAGAACAAAACAAAACATATTAACAAAATAAAATAAATAGAATAGATATGTACAAGTAAAATAAATGGAGTAATAAATACGTACAAACATATATACATATATACAGGTGCTGTGGGGAAGGGATGGAGGTAAGGCGGGGGGGTGGAGGGGGGAGGAGGGGGAGAGGAAGGAAGGGGCTCAGTCTGGGAAGGCCTCCAGGAGGAGGTGAGCTCTCATTAGGGCCTTATACCCATGGACACTTGATCAGCAATTAGTTTTTTCTTCAAAAATTCATTCTGCAACTATTAACAATGACTTCTGACATTCACTGGGAAATTATTAAGGATGGTTGAGAGAAGGGGAATGTGAGACTGGTTAGAGGAGATGGGTAGGATTCCTCATTAATATTGATTCTGGAACCAAGGCTAGGGGATCAGAGGACAAAGAGCCGTTTGGTGATGGTAGGAATATGAGTCATTAAAATACCCCCTCTCCCTATCTTTCCAAGCTGAGGTATTTGTTCTCCTGCTCTTCTTTTTTGTTATCTACTAAACACTTACTCTTTTTTTTCCCTTGCCCTTATTTTCTTTGAGGAAAATAAAAACAAAAACAAGCTGGATAAGAAGCATTCTCGTAAAACTATCTGCTTCTCAGACATTCAAGACATTCAAGACCTGTTCACTGAGGTCTTCAAATGTGCCTGTATTCTATATTGAAACCACAAGGTTTTGGGGAGATTTTTCCCATGAATGGAGATTGAGACCTATGTTTTCTAGATATGCTGGTAATAGCTACATGGAAGTTGGGGAAGAAGGTTGTGTCTCAGAGACAGTTCAAACTAAATTGCTTGAATTGTCTCTCAGAATTATGAGTTGAAAACACTTGTAAATTTCTTGACTGTACTACAAAATGTAACTGCTTGACGTCAAATCACGCAGAATCATTGTGGAAAATATCAACAAAACTATTTATGATAATGTAGAAAATGATCCTGTATAATTAGCCATATTTTACAAAAGTCTCTTTCTGTTGATTGTTTTATTTTTAATAGCATTTGTTAATAATCATAACAATAATTGTGGTATTTGTTGAGCTCATACAATGTGCCAGGCACTGTACTTGGTGCTGGGGTGGATGCAAGCAAATCATGTTGGACTCAATCCCTGTCATGCATGGGGCTCACAGTCTCAATCCCCATTTTCAGATGAGGGAACTAAGGCACAGAGAAGGGAAGTGACTTGCCTAATGTCACACAGCAGAGTAGTGGCAGAGACAGGATTAGAACCCATAACCTTCTGACTACGAGGCTCGTGCTCTATCCTCTAAATCATGCTGCAAGTGCTTACTGTGTGCCAGGCACTGTACTAAGTGCTGAGGTAGATACAAGGTAATCAGGATGGACAATGCCCATGCCCCAAGTGGAAATCACAGTCTTAATCCCCATTTTACAGATGTGTTAACCAAGGAACAAACAAGTTAATTGACTTGCTCAAGGTCACACAGCAGGCAAGTCGCAGAGGCAGAATTAGAACCCATGTCCTATAACTCTAAGGCTTGTGCTCTTTCCACTAGGTCATCGTGCTTCTTATGGTTAATGAAATGGTTTAAATCTATTATTAGGTTTATATTTTGTATTTTTGGCAGAATAGAATATACACACAATCAGTTGATCAATTAATCATATTAACTGAGCAATTACTGCGTGCAGAGCATACTACTAAGCTCTTGGGAGAGTACAACTCCAAGAGAGTGCTCTTGGAGAAGCAGCGTGGCTCAGTGGAAAGATCATGGGCTTGAGAGTCAGAGGTCATGAGTTCAAATCCCGGCTCCTCCAATTGTCAGCTGTGCGACTTTGGGCAAGTCACTTAACTTCTCTGGGCCTCAGTGCCTCATCTATAAAATGGGGATTAAGACTGTGAGCCCCACGTGGGACAACATGATCACCTTGTATCCTCTCCAGCACTTAGAAAAGTGCTTTGCACATAGTAAGCGCTTAACAAATGCTATCATCACCATTATTATTATTATTACAATTAAGATTGTGAATCCTTTGTGGGACACACGGACTGTGTCCAACATGATTAGCCAGTATCTACCCCAGCACTTAGAAGACTGGTTCACATGTAGTAAGGCCTTAATAAACCCCATCATTATTATTATTATTATGATATAACATAATTGGTAGACACTTTTACTGCCCACAACAACCTCACAGTTTACAGGGGGAGACAGATATTAATATAAATAAATAAATTATAGGTATATCTACAAGTGCTGTGAGGCAGAGGGAAAGATGAATAAAGAATAAAAGGTGGAAATCCATGTGTAAGGGTGAAGTAAGGCTGATGCAAATTAGCCATTCTGCTTCCTGATTTCCAGAATCTCCCTCCAATCCCTTTCTCCCACAAGAAACCCTAAAGCCAAAGCACACAGTCTATCTTGCATGCATGGTCATCACCGGACAGCCCACAGTTATAATTTCCTTGGGTCTCAACTTTATCTTCTGAGGGGCTTGAAGCTTCCATTTGAAAAGCACTAGTCTATCCTATCCTGAAGGTAATTTATTGGAGAGTTGGTCCCTGCAGTCAAGTCCTTTCCTCACATCTAACTGGCTATTCTGGCAGATTTTCCAAAAGAGTTAGGCCCAGTAATGCTAAGTGATAGTGTAAGAAAGTGAACAATGGCTCAATCAAAGGATCAAGGGTAACCTTCAATTGCATTAAAAATCATCCAGTGATATTAGGATCTGGAGGCCTAGTGTTAAAATATCAATTAAGTTTGTTGGAGTCACTTTTATTTTAAAACTATTTCACTGTCTAGCCTTAGGCAAGTATATGACCTCATTAGGTGGTGCCTTGTAATCCTATATTAAGTGGTAAATAGATAAATATCTACTTTATTTTACTGGAATAATCAATGATGGTAAAATAAAGTACTTGGAGCACATTCAGTGTCAATCGTGGGAAACCTGGCTAGTTTCTTTTGAGCAAAAATATTACTTCAAATAGTTCATTGTAGGTTTAAGTCTATAAATGGATTCAAGTCCAAGGAGACTGGAAGTCTGGTCAGTCACAGTGTTTTGGAAACAGGAAAATGGACAACCTGGGCACATTATCAGCTGTTAACAGCCACTTTTGACTGATGATGATGATGATCACATTTGTTAAGTGCTTACTATGTGCCAAGCACTGTTCTAAGCACAGGGGTAGATACAGTGTCCTCAGGTTGTCCCACGTGGGACTCGGTCTTAATCCCCATTTTACAAATGAGGTAACTGAGACACAGAGAAGTTAAGTGACTTGCCCAAAATCACACAGCTGACAAGTGGCAGAGCTGGGATTAGAACCCATGACCTCTGACTCCCAAGCCCGTATTCTTTCCACTAAACCATGCTGGTTGACTTTCAGGCATCCCTTTAGGCCCCTATCTCATCATCCTTCACAGAGTCGAAAGCGTTGATTTATGACCCACTTAGGAATCTTGTCTTCTGGTTGGTTCCTGCAGACAGGATCTGACTGATGGGAAGATTTGCCAGTCTTTTGACACAGTGAAATCAAAATAGGGCACCGAGACTGAGAGACAAGAAGAAAGTTTCTGAAAATCAGCATCTGAATCTTATCCCGTCCCCACTGCCCCGCCACCCCGCCGACCTGACACACTCATCTCCTGGCCCAGTGCTGTGGAGAGTCAGAGAGAAAGCAGACGGGGACTCTGGCAGTGGAGGAGGAGGTCAGTCAATCACATTTATTGAGTGTTTACCATGTGCAGAGCATTGTACTAAGCACTTGTGAGAAGGCTCAATGGAAAGAGCCCGGGCTTTGGAGTCAGAGGTCATGGGTTCAAATCCCGGCTCCGCCACTTGTCAGCTGTGTGACTTTGGGCAAGTCACTTCACTTCTCTGGGCCTCAGTTCCCTCATCTGTAAAATGGGGATTGACTGTGAGCCCCCGGTGGGACAACCTGATCACCTTGTAACCTCCCCAGCACTTAGAACAGTGCTTTGCACATAGTAAGCGCTTAATAAATGCCATTATTATTATTATTATTATTATTACAATATGACAATAACAGACACATTCCCTGCCCAAAATTATCATTCTAGCTAAAAAAACTCTTTCCTCCAGATACTCTATTCTCTATGCTCTCTAGCTGATGCTTTGCATTATGATCTGGGTCATTATTGCCCTCTAATTTAAACACTCTTGTCTCCTTCTGGCATCTTTTCTCTGACCTGGGCACCTGCTCAGATCTTTTCAAATGGTCTCTGCTTCATAACAAACACATCATGCATTTGGCAAACACACTCCCCTCCCTCTGCCCCCTGGGAGCAGGGACAGAGAGGGGCCAGAGAGAATCTCCCAAGGGGCAGGGAGACACCATTATTGCTGTCATCACTCCTCTGGGAGAAATTGGAGTGGGGCAGTCATAGAGGGAGAGGGGGAAATAGTGTTGTCGCTGCCACTTAGAGGATAGAAAGGAGCCAAAGGGGTGTCTAGCAGGGGTGGAATCAGTGGAGCGAGACAGAGAGGCCTCTGTGAGAGGGATAAAAGCCAAGCTTTCTACCACTCTCTTTCCTGGCTCTGCTCACTTGTTGCTAGGCCAGCAACTGACAGAGTTTAAACCACTCAGAAAATGGAGTGGCAGTGTGGTCCTGTGGAAAGCCTTGTGGGCTGTTTACTTGTTTTGATGTCTGTCTCCCCACTTCAAGACTGTTAGCCCATTATGGGCAAAACTTGTCTCTGTTGCTGAATTGTACTTCCCAAGCACTTAGTACAGTGCTCTGAACACAGTAAGTGCTCAATAAATACGACTGATAAAGTGATAAAATCCATCAGGTCCGACCTCCCCAAAGTCTCTTCCCCCCCTTCTCCAACCCCTCGGCTCTCAACACTGTCTGCTACTCTCCCATCCTTCCCACCGGTATCCTCAGAGGAACTCTCCTCCCTCCTCTCAAGTGCTACTCCGGCCACCTGTGCTTCTGACCCCATTCCCTCTCATCTTATGAAATCTCTCGCTCCATCCCTTCTCCCCTCCTTAACTTCCATCTTCAACCGCTCACTCTCCACTGGTTCCTTCCCCTCTGCCTTCAAACATGCCGATGTCTCTCCCATCCTAAAAAAACCCTCTCTTGACCCCACCTCACCTTCTAGTTATCGTCCCATCTCCCTCCTACCATTCCTTTCCAAACTCCTTGAACGAGTTGTCTACACGCGCTGCCTAGAATTCCTCAACACCAACTCTCTCCTTGACCCCCTCCAGTCTGGCTTCCGTCCCCTTCATTCCACGGAAACTGCGCTCTCAAAGGTCACCAATGACCTCCTGCTTGCCAAATCCAACGGCTCATACTCTGTCCTAATCCTCCTCGACCTCTCAGCTGCCTTTGACACTGTGGACCACCCCCTTCTCCTCAACACACTATCTGACCTTGGCTTCACAGACTCCGTCCTCTCCTGGTTCTCCTCTTATCTCTCCGGTCGTTCTTTCTCAGTCTCTTTTGCAGGCTCCTCTTCCCCCTCCCATCCTCTTACTGTGGGGGTTCCCCAAGGTTCAGTGCTTGGTCCCCTTCTGTTCTCAATCTACACTCACTCCCTTGGTGACCTCATTCGCTCCCACGGCTTCAACTATCATCTCTACGCTGATGACACCCAGATCTACATCTCTGCCCCTGCTCTCTCCCCCTCCCTCCAGGCTCGCATCTCCTCCTGCCTTCAGGACATCTCCATCTGGATGTCCGCCCGCCACCTAAAGCTCAGCATGTCGAAGACTGAGCTCCTTGTCTTCCCTCCCATACCTTGTCCTCTCCCTGACTTTCCCATCTCTGTTGACGGCACTACCATCCTTCCCATCTCACAAGCCCGCAACCTTGGTGTCATCCTCGACTCCGCTCTCTCATTCACCCCTCACATCCAAGCCGTCACCAAAACCTGCCGGTCTCAGCTCCGCAACGTTGCCAAGATCCGCCCTTTCCTCTCCATCCATACCGCTACCCTGCTAATTCAAGCTCTCATCCTATCCCGTCTGGACTACTGCACTAGCCTTCTCTCTGATCTCCCATCCTCGTGTCTCTCTCCACTTCAATCCATACTTCATGCTGCTGCCCGGATTATCTTTGTCCAGAAACGCTCTGGACATATTACTCCCCTCCTCAAAAACCTCCAATGGCTACCAATCAATCTGCGCATCAAGCAGAAACTCCTCACCCTGGGCTTCAAGGCTGTCCATCACCTCGCCCCCTCCTACCTCACCTCCCTTCTCTCCTTCAACTGCCCAGCCCGCACCCTCCGCTCCTCCACCACTAATCTCCTCACCATACCTCGCTCTCGCCTGTCCCGCCGTCGACCCCCGGCCCACGTCATCCCCCGGGCCTGGAATGCCCTCCCTCTGCCCATCCGCCAAGCTAGCTCTCTTCCTCCCTTCAAGGCCCTGCTGAGAGCTCACCTCCTCCAGGAGGCCTTCCCAGACTGAGCCCCTTCTTTCCTCTCCCCCTCGTCCCCCTCTCCATCCCCCTGTCTTACCTCCTTCCCTTCCCCACAGCACCTGTATATATGTATATATGGTTGTACATATTTATTACTCTATTTATTTATTTATTCATTTATTTTACTTGTACATTTCTATCCTACTTATTTTATTTTGTTGGTATGTTTGGTTCTGTTCTCTGTCTCCCCCTTTTGGACTGTGAGCCCACTGTTGGGTAGGGACTGTCTCTATGTGATGCCAATTTGTACTTCCCAAGCGCTTAGTACAGTGCTCTGCACATAGTAAGTGCTCAATAAATATGATTGATTGATTGATTGACTGAATGACTGAATGAAAGAGCATGGTCCTGGGGGTCAGAGGACCTGGTTTCTAATCCCAGCTCTGCCACTTATTAGTGGTGTAACCTTGGGCAAATCATTTTACTTCTCTGTGCCTCAGTTTCCTCATCCACAAAATGGGGGCTCAATACCTGTGTTCCCTCTTATTTAGACTGTAAGCCCCATGTAAGACCTGATTATCTTGTATCTACCCTAGAGCTTAGTACTGTGTTTGGTATTTGCACTTAACAAATACCACAGTCCCTAATGGATGAGGCACCAAAATACTGCAGCAGCTTCTCCGCTCCTCTTGGAGGACTTTGCCAAATAATAGTGTCATAGAATATAACAATGACCACTTTTCAGGTAGTGAGGAAAGGATAAGGGGCACAGTCACCTCATAACCTCCCCAGCGCTTAGAACAGTGCTTTGCACATAGTAAGCTCTTAATAAATGCCATCATTATGATTATTATTAGGTGTGTAAATTATCATGGCATTTATTAAGCGGTTACTATGTGTCAAGCTCTGTTCTCATTAATGGTGAGATACAAGATATTCAGATCTGGCAGAGTTTTTGACCCAAATGGGGCTCACAGACTAAATAGGAGGGAAAACAATGTAAATGAAAAGAGAAGACAGTGTGTAGTACAAAGTTCAGCAACACCAGAAACTAGGCAGTTGGTATTCACAGTTCTTTATCTCCAAATAAAGTATTCAAATAACTCAATTCTATCTGCAGTCTCTACCCAGTCCTTTAATTATGAATGCCATCTAATTTTAAGGTGATACAATAAATTATAAATATGCAGACAGGTGTCAGTTACAGGAAGTCTGGATCATTGAGTATTTACTATAATTCTTTTTCCTTAAGAGCTGTATTTTTTCTTAAATTGCCCTTATTATTGTCTGGGAGGGTAGTGGTTAATGTTGAGCTGTCCCTTATGGGGGTAGGTCCCCATTTTCAGAGGAACCAGCTCTCTGAGATAACAACAGGATTGTGAGTAAAATACTAGAGAGACCTCAAAATTATATCGAGACGGTGGTGTCAATTGGAAACTGATGAGGAAATTGACAAGGAAGCAGTAGAGAAGCAGTATTTCCAAGTGGATAGACAACCAACTTGGCAGTAAGAAGAATCTGGGTTCTAATCCTGGTTCTGCCGCTTTTCTGGTGCGTGACCTTGGACAGGTCACTTAAATTCTCTGTGCCTCAAGTATAATAACAATAACAATAATAATAATAATGGCATTTATTAAGCACTTACAATGTGCAAAGCACTATTCTAAGTGCAGGGTAGGTTACAAGGTGATCAGGTTGTCCCACGGGAGGCTCACAGTCTTAATCCCCATTTTACAGATGAGGTAACTGAGGCACAGAGAAGTTAAGTGCCAAAAGACACACAGCTGACAATTGGTGGAGCCTGGATTTGAACCCATAACCTCTGACTCCAAAGCCCGTGCTCTCTCCACTGAGCCACGCTGCTTCTCCTCAGGTATCTCCTCAGGTATCTCAGGTATCTCTGTGCCTCAGGTATCTCAGGTATCAGGTAGAGGAGCAGGATGGCCTAGTGGCAAGAGCATGGGCGTGGGAGTCAGAGGTCATGGGTTCTAATCCCTACTCTGCCACTTTTCTGCTGAGTGACCTTGGGCAAGTCACTTCACTTCTCTGTGCCTCAGTTCCCTCATCTGTAAAATATGGATTGAGACCGTGAGCCCCACGTGAGCCAACCTGATTACCTTGTATCCCCACAGCACTTAGAATAGTGCTTTGCACATATTAAGTACTTAACAAATACCATTATTATTATTATTATTATTATCTCATCTATTTAATGGGAATCAAGACTGTGATCCCCATGTGGACCATGAACTGTGTCCAAACTGATTATCTACCTCAGCACTTAATACAGTGCCTGGCACACGGAAAGTGTTTATCAAATACAATTTAAAAAAAAGTTCTCCCCTGAGATGTAGGTGGAAAAACTCCTGTGCTCTCAACACAGTGACCTGATATACTCAGTGGCAAAGATGAAGAGTTTTAAGTAGCGAAAGACTGATTTGAACGGTCACGCCAAGCCTAGGTAGCATGCATGCTTCTGCTAGGCCTGTGTATTTGACCATAAGGGTGGGGAAGAAAGTAAGCCACATCCCTATACCCTCTGGGTGGTGTTTACATGAATCACGAATAATAAATTCTTATGCCAAGTGAATGACAACAGAACATATAACAGACATGTTCCCTGCCCACAGTGAGCTTACCATCTGCGGGGAGACAGACATTAATGTAAATCAATAAATTACAGATATATACATAAGTGCTGTGGGGCTGAGTGGTGGGGGTGAGGAAAGGAAGCAAATCAGGGTGTCACAGAAGGCGTGGGAAAAGAGGAAAAGTAAAGAAGCAGTGTGGATTAGTAGGAAGGGCATGGGTTTGGGAGTCAAAAGATATGGGTTCTAATCCCAGCTGCATCACTTCTCTGCAGGGTGACCTTGGGCAAGTCACTTAACTTCTCTGTGCCTCAGTTTGCTCACCTTCCAAATGGGGATCCAATACTTGTTCTCCCTCTTAGACTGTGAGCCCCATGTGGGACCTGATTATTTTGTACCTACCTCAGTACTACCATGGCATAGTGGATAGATCACTGTCCTGGGAGTCACAAGGTCATGGGTTCTAATCCCGGCTCTGCTACTTGTCTGCTGTGTGGCCTTGGGCAACTCACTTAACTTCTCTGTGCCTCAGTTACTTCCTCTGTAAAATGGGGTTTAAGACTGTGAGCCCCATGTGGGACAACCCTGATTACCTTGTAACTACCCCAGTGCTTAGAACTATTATTGTTACTATTAATTATTATTATTATTGTTAACTTCCCTGTGCTTCAGTTACCTCATCCATAAAATGGGAGTTAAGGCTGTGAGCCCCATGTGGAACATGAACTATGTCCAACCTGATTTGCTTGTATCCATCCCAGTGCTTAGTAGAGTGCCTGGCACATAGTAAAGCCCCCTCCTTCCTCTCCCCCTCGCCGCCCTCTCCATCCCCCCCGTCTTACCTCCTTCCCTTCCCCACAGCACCTGTATATATGTAGATATGTTTGTACGTATTTATTACTCTATTCGTTTATTTATTTTACTTGTACATATCTATTCTATTTATTTTATTTTGTTAATATGTTTGATTTTATTCTCTGTCTCCCCCTTCTAGACTGTGAGCCCACTGTTGGGTAGGGACCATCTCTTTATGTTGCCAACTTGTACTTCCCAAGCGCTTAGTACAGTGCTCTGCACACAGTAAGTGCTCAATAAATATGATTGATTGATTGATTGATTAACAAATGCCATAATACTCATTATTATTATTACAAATACAATGCTTGCTATACAGTGAGAGATTAACAAGCAACACAAGTATTATTATTATTATGTAGACTCAATCATTCTTAGTGAGAGAAGAGTGTGTTGTAAGAAACAAAGGAAAGAAAACTTGCTGCAAACCCAAATGGAGTCTAGCTCTTTTCATCAGGATTGAAGAGTGAAGTGGGGACAAGTAGAATGTGATAATGGCTAAAACTCAGATTACTCAGATACTGGCAACAACTGTGGGATAACTTCAGAATCATTTTAGGGTTGATCAGTAGTGGTGGCAGCAATCCTAAATTAGGTGTCTTGCCTAGTCTCAGCTGTGACTTATTTCACTTATATCCTACAGTCAGCTGTGTTTTAATGGATCAGCTGTGGTTTCATGGGTCATGTGGCTGCAAAGCACATTTATTCTGAGCGCAAAGCACTTAGTGTGTTTGGTGTCTTTATCCCTATGACCTAGTCAAGGTCTGCCTTTCACAGGTAAGAAAGTTGGTAGGGGTGGGGGGAATTTCTTTAAATCTTCATTTATCTTCCTAGGAAAATAGTCTGGGAGGTCAGCAAGGAGGTTGGTTCAGTAATCCAGGTGGGGTAGGATGTGATTGTATTAACATGGCCGCAGTTTGGATGGAGAGGAAAGAGCGGGTGATAAAGTCATGACAAGGACAGTTTGGATGAAAAGATGAGAAATTATGTTTTGGACTGTGAGGTTTGAGGTGCTGAGGGGAATATGTAAGTAGAGATGTCCTGAAGGCAGGAGGAAATGTGTGACTGCAGAGAAGGAGAAAGATCAGGGTTACAGATATCGATGTGAGAATCATCCACATAGAGATAGTAGTTGAAGCTAACGGAGTGAATAAGTATGGAGAATAGAAGGGGTCCCAGAACTAAACCTAGAAGTCCTACAGTTAGGGGATGGGAGAGAGAGGAGGAGCCTGGAGAGAACCTGAGAATGAGTGACCAGAGATATACTGTCATTATTATCATCATCAGTAGCCTTTATTGAGCACTTCATGTATTAAACACTTGGGAAAGTACAATATAAGAGTTTGCTATATATATATATATATATATATATATATTCCCTGTCCACAATAAGTTTACAGTCTAAATAGAAAGTGAACCAGGAGAAAAGTGTCGGTGAAGCCAAGATCAGAAAATGAATATTCAATATAGCATATTGACTAGACAATAATTACTATTTGAGTATTTACCACACAACTATTCCCCCAACACTTAGGCACCATGTGAGCACTTGCGAACATATCTTCTTCTTCTTGTACTATGCTGTCGAGTTGTGTCCGACCTAAGGTGACGCCATGAATACATCTCTCCCAGAACACCCCACCTCCATCTGCAATTGTTCTGGAAATGGATCCAGAGAGTGTTCTTGGTAAAAATATGAAAGCGCTTTACCATTGCCTCCTTCCGCAAAATAAATGAACATACCTTATATGCCCTATTAAGCACCAACTCCTGTACATATTGTGTTTTTCTTTTACCTATAAATTAGGGTGTTTTCCTCCTCTAGACTGTTGACTGCTTGAGAGTAGGGACCATATCCCTAACACCAGTGGACTTCCCAAGCTTAGTTCAATTTTCTGCACACTTTTTGCTCAAATTAATTCATTCAATCATATTTATTGAGCGCTTACTGTGTGCAGAGCGCTGTACTAAGTGCTTGGGAAGTACAAGCTGGCAACATATGATGGCCCCTACCCAACAACGGGCTCACAGTCTAGAAGGGGGAGACAGCCAGCAAAACAAAACATGTAGACAGGTATCAAAATCATCAGAACAAATAGAATTATAGCTATATGCACATCATTAATAAAATAGAGTAGTAAATGTGTACAAGTAAAATAGTGATAAATCTGTACAAATCTATACAAGTGCTGTGGGGATGGGAAGGAGGTATGGCAGAAACGGGGGGGATGGGGAGGAGGAGAGGAAAAAGGGGGCTCAGTCTGGGAAGGCCTCCTGGAGGAGGTGAGCTCTCAGTAGGGTGAGTTGATACTACTGATCAACTCACTTCCCTATTATCCTTCTTTCCCATCTCTTGTTTACTTATTATTTGGAGATATACATCTGTCCAACTGAAGCTGGTTAGGTTTAATATTTGTTCTGTCTCCATTCTCCATATGGGAGCAATTCAATGTTCTTAATTTACAATTTTTAAATGTTTGGGTTAATGATTTCCTCATTCTGGGCTTTTGTTTTTTAACCAAAGTACAGATTCTGCTGCATTGCAAACAGCTTCTGCAGCCCACTAACATCAAGGCAGCATTGGGATAAGAAGCATGGACTAGGGGAAAGAGCATTCATGGTCCTGGAAATCAGGGGACCTGGGCTTTAATCCCAGCTCTGCCTCTTGTCTATTTTGACATTTTGAGCAATTCACTTCTCTGTGACTCAGTTACCTTGTCTGTAATGATGATGATGATAATAACTGTGGTATTTGGTAAGCACTTACTATGTGCCAGGCACTGTACTAATTGCTGGGGTGGATACAGGCTAACTGGGTTGGACACAGTCCCTGTCCCACATTATAATAATAATAATTATGGTACTTTTTAAGTACTTACTATGTGCCAAGCACTGCTTTGAGCACTGGGGCAGATAGAAGCCAAGCAAGTTGGACACAGTCCCTGTCCCACATGGGGCTCACACTCTTAATCCCCATTTTTTTTACAGATGAGGTAACTGAAGCACAGAGAAGTTAAGTGACCTGCCCAAGGTCACACAGCAAGCAAGTGGTGGAGTTAGGACTAGAGCCCAGGTCTTTCAGCTCCCAGGCCTATGCCATAACCACTAAACCATGCTGTTAAATGGGGATTAAAATTGTGAGCCCCATGTGGAACATGGACTGCGTCCAACCTGATTAACTTGTGTCTACCCCAGAGCTTAGTATAGTGCCTGTCCCATAGTAAGCATTTAACAAACACCAAAGGGGAAAAGCACACTGCTGAAATTGAGCAAATGGTTAGTGTAGACCATTTTGAGCAGACCCAAGAAGGACTAGTGTGATGGGACTGGAATTACTGCACAAGCAAAGAAGCAAACATTTCTGGCAACCTGAGTGTCTCTTTTCAGGAACAGGAAGGGGAAAAAAGAATCTTTAAAGTTCATTTAGAGTTAAGCTTGTAATCCCTGGCAAACTGACCCATTTAAATCAATGTTTTTCATCACTACTTCATATTAATTTCAGGACTTCTAATTGTTCTCACTTTTTCAGAGCTATTCATAATATGAAATGTGGAAAAAAAATCAGAGAAATTCCCTTATTCCCACAAACCCCCAATTAGAGGTTTATGTGAAGACAGTCTTTAAAAGCTAAAAATGAAATATGCTTTTTCTATATGAAATAGAACATGGCTCAGTCAGTATACCATGGCACATGCTTTCATTATGTATTTTGGATATAACATAATGGCAGAATAGGGAGAATTCTTTTATCTACATGCATAAATCTAAATAGAATATGTTGTGATATTTTAAAAAAAAGTCTGTGCATGTGCAGGGCATCCTATATTGAGTGGGTAATTAAATTTGAATTTTCCTAACAGTCTCGACAGTATAGGGCATTTAAATGTGTTAAGCTGAAAATATTTTCCTAGAAAAATATTCTAGGAATTGCTGTGCTTAAAAGGCAAACTATTTAGTGAATATAGTACCTGATAAGAAATTTATACTTAAAATCCACTACTCTAGCCCTTTGGGAAAAAAATGTATACATAGTAAACTTAGAACTGTGTGTGTGTGGTGTGTGTTTAAAGGTATAATAAACTTGAAACAAAATGCTCTTCAAATAGTGAGACATCTACCATTTGTGTTGGAATAAGCCAAGCTAAGAGATGAAAAACTTACTATACCATGAAGATTTTTTTTAAACTATAAACTCTCCAGGATTGAATCTGTAAAACACCTGTCAAACACTACTTTTGGGTTGAAAGGTGAGTAGATTTATTTATACAGCTTTTTAATTCTTCCTTCCAAAAGTCAAGGATAAGAAGACAACATGAAGCAGAAAGTATTTTGTACTCAAGCAGAACATACAAACTAATGTGATTCTGGCTGCAAATGTATCTCATTTTAACTTTTTTCCACTCCTAGGGTTGTTTCAATATTTTAGGATGAGAATTATCAGTGCCTTAAGATTTTAGTGAAGCTTCAAAAGCAGTGAGGAAACTACCTTCATTCTAGTTCATTTCGAGAACAGCATCAGACCACTGTCTAACCAAAGTGTTCTGTAACACATGATTGCTAAAAGGAACTTTTTGTCAGTATTTTTCCTGACCATGAATGCTGTTGAGTTAATGTCCCCTCCACCTTAAATCATTCATTGAAATATTGTAACTGTGTCTGTTCTGAGCAACTGAGCAAGAAGTATTTTTATACCTCCTAAAAAACTTCAAGAAAATTGAGATGCTTTTGATAACTGATCTGTACAACTAGTGTATTCATATACTTCGCATCTGTTAAACGCTGGTAATTTCCTATTCTTTTGGAGATTCTAAAGCAAATGATTATCCACATTTAGAAAAACATATGCTCAAGAGTTGAAGTGGCTTGGTATATGAACAAAGCATCACAACTGAAAATGCTGAATTCAGGTAGAATGAACAGTCAATTCCTGATCTGATTACTATATATCTCTTCTAGTTCATGGATCTTAGTTCCGTGCTTATTAAGTTCTTGATCGCAGAATATATGCTGAATGTTTGAAGGATGGTAACAAACTCTGTCAGCTCATCGGCCATCTCTCAATTGTACTGTCCTTTCCCAAGGTGCTTAATATAGCGCTCTGTACACATTGAGGTTCTCGTCTAGACCATAAGCTCATTAAATTCAGGGAACGTTTCTTCCAATTGTACTGTACTTTCCCAAGTGCTTAGTACAATTCAATGCACATAGTAAGTGCTCAGTAAATACCATTGATTGCACCTCCAAACCCAATTTCTGGATCATCCTCTTAATAGGTTTTTTTCTACATGTTGAAGTGTGCTGTTGGCAGATATCTAGACAGAAGACCAACTTTAACTGTAATTTCACCCTTGCCTGTTACTACTCTGCCCCTCTGTTCAGCAACATACTTCCTTCCCACACCCATTATCTTTCCGGATCTTTAATGCTATTGAAAGCCCCCTCTTGCCTCTGACCTCACCAGTTGAGGAAATGGAAGCCATCAGGTTTTAGCTCCCAAATTCACTCCCACACTCCTCCAACTACCCCTACTCCTACATGTACACTCACCCTTCCCTGCTATCTACCCACAGGGCTCAGCCCTGCTCTCAAAATCTTTACTTTTACCTGTGAAAGTCAGTCAATCAATCATTATTACTGTACTAAGTGCTTGGGAGAGTACAATAGACACATTTTCTACCCACAAGGAGCTTTTTCTCTCACCTAAAATCACTGTTTCCATTCTCCTTCCCTCCATAATTATCATCTTCAACTGCTCACTCTCTCATGGCTCTTTCCCTCTTCTCTCTAGTATGCTCAAGACTCCCTTATATTCAAAATGTCTGCTTGGGATCCCACACACTCTCCATATATTCACTCCATCTCTCTGCTCCACTTTCTATCTAAACACTTAGAATGGGATGCATTATACCCACTTCCTCTCCTTCTACTTCCCTCTTTCTTATGGTATTTGTTAAATGCTAAGTGCTGAGTACGATGCACTCAATTTGGATAGAGTCTTAATCCCCATTTTACAGATGAGGTAACTGAGGCCCAGAGAAATGAAGTGCCTTGCCCAAGGTTACACAGCAGACAAGTTGTGGAGTCGGGATTAGAACGCAGGTCCTTCTGATTCCCAGATCCATGTTCTATCCACTAGGCCATGCTGCTTCCCTCTTGATCCATTGTAATCTAGTTTGCACTCCCTTCATTCACTTCACTAACCTGTACTTTCCGAAGTCACCAGTGGCTTCCTCCATGTCAAACACGTTGAGCTGCACTCTATTCTAATCCTCAATTTCTTTGTCAGTATCCACCATTTTCTTTTTCTAGAAACGCTAACTTCATTTTTACTGACAGTTATCTCCTGGTTTCCTCCTACCTCCTTGGTTATAAAAAGTATTATTAATGCTTTTTAGTGCATATGAATCATACTTGCCTGAATATCTTACAGTGGTCTACAATGTAGAATCTACCCCTTCTTCTCTGTCCAAGCTGCTACTACTTATCCTCTCCCACCTTTCCCACTGCGTCAACCTACTTGTTGACCTTCCTGCCTCTTGTCTCTCCCCATTCCAGTTCATACTTTGCTCGGTTGCCAAGATCAGCTTTCTAAAACCATTCAGCCCATGCCTTCCCACTTCACTCCTTTAACCCCACCCAACTTACTTGCTGTACCTTGATTTCATCTATATCACCACCGACCACTTGCCCTAATCCTCTCTCCGATCTAGAACTCCCTCTCTATTCGAGTCCCACTGACCACTGTTCTTCCCTACCTTCAGAGTCCTACATGAATCACATCTTCTCCAAGAGGCCTTCCCTGATTAGCTCCTGATTTGCCCTATTCTCCATTCCTTATGTTTCACCTATACACTTGGATTTGTACTCTTAGCACTTAATATTCACCCCAGCCCCAAAACACACTATGTACATTTCAACCAATCGATCAATCAGTGGTATTTATTGAGTACTTACTATGTGCAGCTCTCCTCTAAATTGATGCCTTATCACGGCAGGAAAGTTTTCATATGCTAAAGAAGCTTAGAGCTATGCCACATAGGGCTACCCAAAATGGAAAGGTCTAAGCCAAAGTGTCAGACCGTGTTTATTCACCTGTGCTGGACAGCAGTGGTATTGAAAAGAGTCCAAGGCGGATGATCAGGTGATCAAAATGTTCGACAAAGACAACAGCAGAGACTCAAGTTTGCTGTGTGGAAGAAGGCAATAGTAAATCACTTCCACATCTTTACCAAGAAAACTCTATGGATATACATACCAGAAGGACTTTGATAGAAGATGGGAGGTTCTGAAGAGGGTGTGTTCATGGAGTCGCTATGGGTCGGAAACGACTTGACAGCATTTGAAGACTATGTGCAGAGCACTGTTCTAAGCACTTGGGAGAGTACAATATTAGAGAAACAGGCTACGCATCCCCTGCCCAAATCTTTATCCTCTCATTTTCCCCAATTTTTCTCATCCAAATTGATATCTGCCAGCTCTCCACTGGACATTGTTCATATAATCCTATTCATTCATTCATTCAATCTTATTTATTGAGTGCTTACTGTGTGCAGAGCACTGTACTAAGCGCTTGGGAAGTACAAGTCGGCAACATATAGAGACTGTCCCTACCCAACAATGGGCTCACAGTCTAGAAGGGGGAGACAGACAAAATAAAACATGTGGACAGGTATCATATGTGGATATACAGGGACAAAGATTGCTGTTCTTTAAGGTATTTAAGCCCTTACTAATAATCATGGTAATAGGAAGTAGCATTGCCTAGTGTATAGAGCACGGGCCTGCGAGTCAGAAGGATCCTGGGTTATAACCTGGCTCTACCACTAGTCTGTTGTGTGACCTTGGACAAGTTACTTAACTTCTCTGTTCATCAGTTACCTCATCTGTAAAATGGGGATGAAGACTGTGAGCCCCATGTGGAACAGGGACTGTGTCCAACTTGTTGATCTTGTACCTACCCCAGCACTTAGAGCAGTGCTTGAAAGGTAGTAAGTTAACAAATACCATTATTATTATTATTATTATTATCATTATTGAAACTGTGAGATTAAGCAATTACTATGTGCCTGTCACTGTACTTAGCGCTGAGGTAGGTACAAGGTAATTGGGTTGAACAATTATTTTACTTGTACATATCTATTCTATTTATTTTATTTTGTTAGTATGTTTGGTTTTGTTCTCTGTCTCCCCCTTCTAGACTGTGAGCCCACTGTTGGGTAGGGACTGTCTCTATATGTTGCCAACTTGTACTTCCCAAGCTCTTAGTACAGTGCTCTGCACACAGTAAGCGCTCAATAAATATGATTGATTATAGTCTTCATCCCCATTTTACACGAGGTAACTGAGGCACAGAGAAGTTAAGTGACTTGCTGAAGGTCACACAGCAGACAAGTGGCAGAGCGAAGATTAGAACCGAGGACCTTCTGACTCACAGGCCCATGCTCTATCCACTAGGGAACCCTGCTTACTGTGTACTAGATAGTGTACTATGTGCTGGGGTAAATACAGGATAATTGAGTTGGACACAGTCCTTCTCCCACATAAGGTTATTGCATGCAGGGAATGTGACTACCAACTCTATTACAGTGATTCTTCCAAGCCCTTAGAACATGGCTCTGCACACCAAAAGGGCTCAAAAAATATTACCGATAGGGCTCAATGTCTTATTTCCTGTTTCAGAGATGATGTAATTGAGGCCCAGAGAAGTTAAGTGACTTGCCCAAGGTTACAAAGCAGACAAGCGGTGGAATCAGGATTGTAACCCAGGACCTATGACTGCCAGGCTTGTGCTCTTTCCACTAGACCATGTTGCTTCTCCCCTTTTCTCCTTCTCAAAGATGGCAGTGAGCCCTTAGCCATGCATGGAAATGTGGCTGAAAATTCTAATGAAGGACCAGTGCTCCACCAAATTGCTTGTCCTTGAGTACAGACAGATTTATGCTGTGCTATTGGAATTTTCCGCAAGTAGGATTGGTTTCAGTTGTTTTTTTTTTTTCTGGTTCTAGGCAAGTCAATCCTTGCAAACCCTTTACTTGAGATAGACAACCCTTTGCTCTTGACTTTTGCATGCTGGAATGGTCTGTTTGCTTCAGTGATCTCAGTGAAGTTGCATTGCTTGAGATGGTAAGATAGCAACACATTTACAGACAGTGGGATTAGAAATTTGCATTTTTCCATCTTTATCACTGAACCCCATCACTGGCCCCTTGAGTTGCCCTCTCATCTGTCTAGAATTCTCTCCCCCTTCAGATCTGGCAGATGATTGGTCTCCCCATCTTCAAGACTCTGCTGAAATTTCCTCTGGGAATCCTTCCCTGATTAATCACTCATCACCTCCCAAACGAGTTGCCATTTAAACACTCGGGTTTGCACATCCTTGTTTCAGCTATTCATTCATTCAATAGTATTTATTGAACAGTTACAATGTGCAGAGCACTGAACTAAGTGCTTCTGTATTCTTACTTCCTCCAATTTGTAACTTATTTTAGTGGCTGCCTCTCATGGTAGATTGCAAAGTCAATGAGCAGAAATTATGTTTATAAAAGAATAAGAAAGTGATATTTAAATGTTTCCTATATGACAAGCACTGGAGTAGATATAAGTGAATTAAATCATTTATAATCCCTGTCCCACATGAGATTTACATTCAAGTAGGAGGGAGGACAGGTACTGAATCCTCATTTTACAGATGAAGAAACTGAAGCATAGAAAAGTGAAATGACTTGTCCAAGGTCTCATAAGAAGCATTTGGCAGAGCCAGAAATAGAACCCAAGCCCTCTGACACCGAGGCCTGTGCTCTTTACACAACGTCACTCTGCCTCAAATAATTATTATTGTTGTCCTATCAATCAGTCATTTATTAAGTGCTTACTGTGTGCAGAGCCAGTGTGTACTAAGTGTACTAAGCACTAGGGAAACTACACTACAGCAATAAACAGTGACATTTTCTTCCCCTCAGTGAGCTCAATGTCTGGAGGGAGAGGAGATAGAAATCAATGCAAATAAATAAAATTATGGATATATACACAAGTGCTGTGGGCCTGAGGAGGGAGGAAAGAGTAAAGGAAGCAAGTCAGGGAAACACAGGGAGTGGGAGTTGAGGAAAAGTGGGGCGTAGTTTGGGAAGGCCTCAGACAGGAGATGTGCCTTCAGTAAGGCTTTCTGTATGTCTGTGTGGCCAGGGAGCAGAGAGGAAGGGAGAATATCCAAGTTCTTAGGTGAGATGCAAGTGCCCAAGTGGAAAGGTGGGGGAATAGGGTAAAAAGAGGAGAGATTAATTGGGGAATGTCTCATGGAGGAGATTTACAGAAAGCATTTGAAGATGATGACAGCAGTAATCTGACAGACATGAAAGGGATTTTGGAAAGATAAGAGATGGGATAATGTATTTTTTTCTTGGAAAAAGTTTTAAAGTGTAGTTGCATGGAGAATGGGCCAAGTCCCATTATTTGAGATTAAGCGAACCTGAATTTATCGGAAGTAAAAATCACAGCTATACTAGCTACAGCACAGAGCTGCTGCTTTGTGTGTCCATAGAATTCCAGTGACACGTTTTTTCCCCCTATGCTTATCCTTCTTCCCAAAATCACACTCACCACTGACTTCAAAGAACTCCATCACCTTGCTCCCTCCTACCTGACCTCACTTCTTTCCCACTACAATCCAGCCCACACACTTTGATCCTCTAACGCTAACCTTCTCACTGTGCCTTGATCCTGTCTATATCACCGCTGACTTCTCGCCCACATTCTGCCTCTGATCTGGAATGTCTTCTCTTCTCAAATCTGATTCACACTTACTCTCCACCCCCAAGCACAGTTCAAAGCCTTACTGAAGGCTCATCTTCTCCAAGAGACCTTTCCTGACTGAGCCTCCCTTTCCTTTTCTCCCACTCCCTTCTGGGTCACTCTGACTTGCTCACTTTGTTCTTCCTCCCTCCCAGCCCCATGGCACTTATGTACATATCTGTAATTTATTTATGTTAGTGTCTGTCTCCACCCCCTCTAGACTGTAAGCTTGTTGTGGGCAGGGAATGTATCTGTTTATTGTTGAACTGCACTCTCCCAAGTGCTTAGTTCAGTGCTCTGCACACAGTAAGCACTCAATAAATGCAACTGAATGAATGAATATTGACCCACTTTTTCAGTGAGACATCGATGATGGTCCCATTAATACTAATTGTGGTACTAAGCACATAGTAAGTGCTTAAAATGTGCTATGTGCCAAGAACTGTATTAATTACTGGGGAATACACATGATAGTCATGGAAATGAGACCAAAATCCCTATGAAGATTACAGAAGAGGAGGGACAGTAGCAGTAGTGTGTTTTGAGCACCCACTGGAAGACATGCACTGTATTAGGGACTTGGGAAAAGTACAATAGAAGGGAAGGGCATGTTTTCTGTCTTTAATTAAAAGCACTCACCTCGCTGCTCTCCTACTATAAATTCAACTGACACACTTCAGTCCTCCAATACCAACCTACTCATGGTACCTCAATCTTGTTCATCTCACCGCCAACTTCTCACCCACATCCTGCCTCTAGCATGGAATGACCTCCTTTTTCATATCTGTGAGATAATTACTCTCCTGCCTTCAAAGCCTTATTGAAGGCAAATCTCCTCCAAGAGGCCTTCCCTGACTAAACCTTTATATCCTCTTTTCCCACTCCCTTCTCTGTCACTCTGATTTGCTCCTTTGAATAATAATGATGATAATTATGGTACTCGTTAAGTGCTTACTATATGTCAGGCACTGTTCTAAGTGCTGGGAGAGATACAAATTAATCAGATTGGACATAGTCCCTGTCCCACTTGGGGCTCACGCACAGCCCCATTTTGCAGATGCGGTAACTGAGACACAGAGAAGTTAAGTGACTTACCCAAGGTCTCACAGCAGGCAAGTGGCAAAGCCAGGATTAGAACCCAGGTCCTTCTGATGCCCAGGCCCATGCTCTATCCACTAAGCCATGCTGCTTCTCACTTTATTCACTCCTCCCTTAGTCCCACAGTACCTATGCATTTATCCTTGAGGAGCAACGTGGCTTAGTGGAAAGGGCACGGGCTTGGGTGTCAGAGGTCGTGGGTTCTAATACCAGTTCTGCCGCTTATCAGCTGTCTGACTTTGGGCAAGTCACTTCTCTGTGCCTGTTACCTCATCTGTAAAATGGGAATTAAGACTGGGAGCCCCACGTGGGACAACCTGATTACCTTCTACCTACCCGAGTGATTAGAACAGTGCTGGGCACATAGTAAGCGCTTAACAAATACCAACATTATTATTATTAATATTATTACGTGGTTCTGCCTCTAGATTGTGAACTCATCACGGACAGGGAACATGTCTATCAAGACTTTTTGTTCTCTCCCAAGCTCTTAGTATAGTACACTGCACACAGGAAGTGCTCAAATATGACTGATTTGATCGTTACCCAAACACTTGCAACGGTGTTGAAAGGCTCATCTAACAGAACAGATCTTCACAGGGGAAAGGTGACTTCCTTCGATTTTTTTTCCTTTGTTATTTAGCAGACCTTTTCAGAACCTATTTCAAGGAATTCTGACTACTGACACACAACTCCAGGGAGCCGGGCCCTGTCAGTGTAGTGTGTCTTCATTATTTTCATGTGTTTTAGAACAGTAGCAAAAGAGTTTGTAACACTTTATTATATGTTTCCCTGGAAAGATAAAGTCCTCTGTTGGAGATGGATGAAATAACTGAGCTAGAGAAGTAATTGTAAGTGATGGGGTTTTTTTGTTGTTGTTTTCGGGTGTTTGGTTTTGGTTTTTTTTTTTTTTGCATAATGTCATCTCTCTAGCAGATGGAGGAGAAACAATGAGAGGAAGGGAGATTATGGGCCTAAATAAAGGCAATTTCTCTAAGAGCATTGTGGTGTTATTACATTTTTATCTTTGTCAGTCCCAGAGAGGGTTGGGTTGCTTTAAAATAAAATCCAAAATGGAAATTATTTTTCCTGGTAGTAGCACACTTTGCTCCAGTGTTATAGTGGGATCTGTCAGCATTATGAACCCCTATTTTCAAGGGGGTTGTAGCTTAGCCTTAAGTACTTGTTTCAGGCTCCAGAGAGAGCAAAAGTAGGCCATCGAGGAGCAATTTATATTTTTTTTGTTTCACAAATCATAGAAAAATATATTGGCCTGCCTGTTTTTTATTAAATTGCTTTGGATGAAACAGTGCCCATAAAAATCTGCCTCATCCAACTTAATGGTTTATGTTTCTCTCAAATCTCTCTCCTATGGATTTCAAAGCCCTCCCCACTTCAGCGACTCTAGATAGTGCCGTGTTTTGCAGATGAGTTAACAGAAACATAGGCGGCTTTTTGTGGATGCTTTTTTTCTTTTTGAAATTTATAGCAAAATAATTTGGAGGGCCAACTTGGTCATATTGTCTTTTCATTCTGTACTCAAGTACTTACTATGTGCTAAGTAATGTGACTGATTTAGGAAAATTGGACTGTACACAATCCCAGTCTCTCAATCAATCAATCAGTCGTATTTATTGAGCACTTACTGTGTGCAGAGCACTGTACTAAGCGCTTGGGAAGTACAAGTTGGCAACATATAGAGACGGTCCCTACCCAACAGTGGGCTCACAGTCTAGAAGGGGGAGACAGAGAACAAAACCAAGCATATTAACAAAATAAAATAAATAGAATAGATATGTACAAGTAAAATAAATACAGTAATAAATATGTACAAACATATACAGGTGCTGTGGGGAAGGGAAGGAGGTAAGGCGGGGGGATGGAGAGGGGAAGTAGGGGGAGGGGAAGGAGGAGGCTCAGGCTGGGAAGGCCTCCTGGAGGAGGTGAGCTCTCAGTAGGGCCTTGAAGGGAGGAAGAGAGCCAGCCTGGTGGACGTGGGGAGGGAGGGCATTCCAGGCCCGGGGGATGATGTGGGCCGGGGGTCGACGGCGGGACAGGCGAGAACGAGGCACAGTGAGGAGATTAGCGGCAGAGGAGCAGAGGTTGCGGGCTGGGCTGTAGAAGGAGAGAAGGGACGTGAGGTAGGAGGGGGCGAGGTGATGGAGAGCCTTGAAGCCGAGGGTGAGGAGTTTTTGCCTGATGTGTAGGTTGATTGGTAGCCACTGGAGATTTTTGAGGAGGGGAGTACCATGCCCAGAGCGTTTCTGGACAAAGACAATCCGGGCAGCAGCATGAAGTATGGATTGAAGTGGGGAGAGACAAGAGGATGGGAGATCGGAGAGGAGGTTGATACAGTAGTCCAGATGGAATAGGATGAGAGCTTGAACGAGCAGGGTAGCGGTTTGGATGGAGAGGAAAGGGCGGATCTTGGCAATGTTGCGGAGCGGAGACCGGCAGGTTTTGGTGACGGCGTGGATGTGAGTCTCTGTCTTGGGGGAGGGAGAATGGCTATTTAATACCATTTTATAGATGAGGAAACTGAGGCACAGAGAAATTGTCACTTGTCCAAGGTGTCACAGCAGGCAAGTGGCAGAGGTAGGATTAGAACACAGGTCTCCTGATTTCCAGTGATGTGATCTTTCTACTAGGCCACGCTACTTCTCAATCTTATCATGGAATGCCAGTCTCAAATTGGGAGAGCTTGCATTACAAGCTCTAATTCTAAATTTCCACCTTGGAGCATTATATTAGTAAATGGGGACCTGACATTGCACCTTTGCCTTTTCCATACCTGCTCTGTTCCTGTCCCTTACCTTGATGCCTCTTGTTGTCATCCTCTGGAGTTTCTGGATAATTTTTAGAGTCCTGGAGGATGGTCGCAGATTCTAATAATAATAATAATGGCATTAAGCGCTTACTATGTGCAAAGCACTGTTTTAAGCACTGGGGAGGTTACAAGGTGATCAGGTTGTCCCGGGGGGGGCTCACAGTCTTACCCCCATTGTACAGATGAGGAAACTGAGGCACAGAGAAGTTAAGTGACTTACCCGAAGTCACACAGCTGACAAGTGGCGGAGCCAGGATTTGAACCCATGACCTGTGACTCCAAAGCCCGTGCTCTTTCCACTGAGCCTTGCTGCTTCTCTATGAGCACAGGGCTTTCAGCACCTCTTCCTTTCTGCTCCCACCTCCCGCTGCAGTGAACTGGGCAGAGTCTAGATCCAAAAAGTAGTTCACAGAGAGACATGATTTGAACTTCCTCTGTATAAACACAACTGATCATTTGAGAAGCAGCGTGACCTAATGGATAGGGCACAGACCTGGGAGACAGCAGGTCATGGGTTCTAATCCCAGCTCTGCCACTTGTCTGCTGTGTGACCTTGGGCAAACCACTTCACTTCTCTGTGCCTCAGTTTTCTCATCTGTAAAATGGTAGTTAAGACTGTGAGCCCTATGTAAGACAGAGACTGTGTCAAAGCCGATTTTTTTTTATACCTACCCCAGCACTTAGAATAGTGCCTGGCATATAATCACTTGACAAATTCCATTATTATTATTATTATTTATTTGATAAGCAGCATTTTTCATCATTAGCATGGATGTCAGATGGGAAGCTGTGTGGCTTAGTGGAAAGAACATGGGCCTAGGAATCGGAGGCCCAGGCTTCTAATATCTCTACCACTTATCTGCTGTGTGGCCATGGGAAGTCATTTAACTTCTCTGTGCCTCAGTTCCCTCATATGCTAAATGGGGATTCAGTGTCCATTCTTTCACCTACTGAGACTGTGAACCCCATGTGGGACCTGATTATCTTGTAGCTATTCCAGTGCTTAGTACAGTGCTTGCTGCATAGTAAGAGTTTAGCAAATACCTCAATGAATGTAATTATCATCAGATGAGTAGCAGCCTGGGTTATGGGATAGAGAATGGGCCTGCAAGTCAGAGTTCTAATCTAGGCTCTGCCACTTGCCAAATGTGTTAAATTGGGCATGGCACTTAACTTCTCGGTGCCTCATATAAAAAATTGGAATTAGATATCTGTTTTTCCTCTTCCTTAGACTGTGTTTCATATGGGAGAGGAACTTTGCCCAAACTGATTATCCTGTACCTACCCCAGTACTTAGTAGAGTACTTGGCACATAGTTTTTATCAATGCTGTTATTATTATTCATATTCCTAATAGTAATAATATACATCAAGGGACAATCCTTTAAGGGAACCCAGTGGGAAAGAAATGATCAATTGTACAGTGGGTTTTGCCAGCTACTCTTGAACCCAGTGATTTTTTTTTTTGTTTTTAATCTCACTTTTAGTATTGTTATCTTTGAACCTGAAGGACATAATTATAATGATATATATGATACATATATGTGTGTGTACATACACATATATATGAGCAGAGTTAAAAATAGATCAATATTGAGTGCTTACTGTGTTCAGAGCACTGTGTAAGTGTTCAATAAATACAATTGATGGGGAGAATACAATCAAGTTCGTAGGCATGATACCTGCCCTCAAAGACTTTACTATCTAGCGAAGTGGGGTAAACACTAAATTACAGATAGGAGAAAGCAAGACAAAGTCGTATCTAAGAGCTAAGGATTTGGAGCCGGTACACAAGTGAGTAGCCAAGTACTTAAGTGATGTGGAAGTGCTGAATGGCAGTAGTTGAGGAAATAGGGCAGGGAGAGAGTAGTAAGGATGCAAGCTTGTGCAATGGGGTGTTTGATGAAATGTACAAGAATGGGGGGAAATTAGAATAAGTAGACAGTGGTGGGAAGGTGAGAATGTTGCGGCAGGAGAGGTTAATTTTTGGAGCCCTCTTCACAGAGCTATTAGTTGAAACCCAGTATTGTGCTTCCCAAAAGAATGAATGTAGGATACTTAGAATTTCACCTTTTGAGGCAGTTGAGGTCACATCAATTGGAAAATTCTCTTTACTAGAGCAAAGAAGACTGCTCCAATCGGGTGAGTAGATGGATCTTCACCTGGGGATTACTGATGTGTTTTGGGATACCTTAGAGGTTGAAATCTGATCATCCATAAAGAAATCAGACATATTCAACTTTCCTTTTGCCAACTCTATTTTATTATACTCTCCCAAATGCTTACTACAGTACTCTGCACACAGGAAGTAGTCAAATATGATTGATTGACTTAGCTGTAAGTTTAAGGAAACAGTATATTCATTCAATCATTTATTGAGCACCTATGTATACAAAGCACTATATTCAGTGCTTGGGAAAGTACAACACAACAATAAATGGACACATTCTTAGCCCAGAATAAGCTTACAGTCCAGAGGGGGAGACTACCATATTAAATTCACATAACTGCCTCCACATGATTATCCCTTTTCCCCACCTCCAATTTTTGAGGTGGAAAAAACAGGAAAAAAGTATGGTCAGGAAGCCAGGCACTATATTTTATTAGAATCCCACATAGATTTGGAAGAAGAAAAGAGAGTTAAGGTAATTGAAATTAGTACATTGAGCGTTTGTTGTATGCAGCATGGAGGACAGTAATAAAAACTGTGGTATTTAAGTGCTTACTAATGTGCCCAGCACTGTACTAAGTGCTGAGGTAGATAAAAGATCAAGATAAAAGATACAAGATCAGGTCCCACATGGGGCTTGTAGTCTAAGTAGGAGGGAGAATAGGCAAAAACTCCTCACCCTCGGCTTCAAGGTTCTCCATCACCTCGCCTCCTCCTACCTCACCTCCCTTCTCTCCTTCTACAGCCCTGCCTGCACTGTCTGCTCCTCTGCCGCTAATCTCCTCACTGTGCCTTGTTCTCACCTGTCCCACCATCGACCCCCAGCCCACATCATCCCCCTCACCTGGAATGCCCTCCCTCTGCACATCTGCCAAGCTAGCTCTCTTCCTCCTTTCGAAGCCCTACTGAGAGCTCACCTCCTCCAGGAGGCCTTCCCAGACTGAGCCCCATCCTTCCTCTCCCCCTCGTCCCCCTCCCCATTCCCCCGCCTTCCCCTCCCCACAGTACCTGTATATATGTATATATGTTTGTAAATATATATTACTCTTTATTTATTTTACTTGTACATATTTATTCTATTTATTTCATTTGGTTTATATGTTTTGTTTTCTGTCTCCCCCTTCTAGACTGTGAGCCCGCTGTTGGGTAGGGACCGTCTCTATATGTTGCCAACTTGGACTTCCCAAGGGCTTAGTACAGTGCTCTGCACACAGTAAGCACTCAACAAATATGAATGAATGAGAATAGCCATTTTTCAGATGAGGGAACTGAAGCACAGTGAAATGACTTGCCCAAAGTCATACAGCAGGTAAGAGGCAGAGCATTCTTTCCACTAGGGCACACCTCTTCCCTGTGCAATGGATGACAGGCTCCTCTTAGCTTTCTCTTCCCTACTTCTTTCTTCTTAGAGAAGCAGTGTGGCCTACTGGAAAGAGAGTCAGAGGTCATGGGTTCTAATCCCAGCTATGCCACTTGTCAGCTGTGTGACTTTGGGTGAGTCACTTAACTTCTCTGTGCCTCAGTTATCTCATCTGTAAAATGGGGATTAAGACTGTGAGCCCCACGTGGGACAATCTGAATACCTTGTGTCTACCCCAACGCTTAGAACAGTGCTTGGCACATAGTAAGCACTTAATTAATGCCAAAACAAATACCATAATTACTACTTATTATTATTATTCCTGCTTAATTTTTTTTCTCATTTCTCCTGCTCCTCTTATTGCTAGGGTTAATTCCCTGCATAATAGTCTCTCCCATCCTTGGGGTTGCAAAAAAGAGGGGCAATTATTTAGCTAAATACAGTGAGTCAGAGAAGCAAAGGTTGACTTTTATATTTAAAATCCTTGAAATATGACTACCATTGCATAACCTCTGAAGCCTGAAGTCCTATCTGTCCTCTAAGGCTGCTTTGTTTGGAAACTTCACTGATTGGTAGACCCTCTGTCTTCTGATAGGTCTACACTCAAACCTATGGGTGTCAACCTGTACCAGCCTACTATTTTTTATTTTTTTTGACTACTGAGATTATATGTACTTTTTTTTTTCAATTTTAGGAAATGGAATGCATCAAATCACTTTAGATATTTCAATTTATGCAACGGGCTCACAGTCTAGAAGGGGGAGACATCAATGTTTTCAGTTCCCTGCATAAATGAAGGAAAGTCACTTCATCTCAGCTTTTAAAAAACCAAAATGTTGGTCTCGCTGGTAGAATTCAAAGACTGCATTTCATTTACAGAGAGCTTAAAAGTAAACATGTAATAACTAGGATCAAAGATACATATATGAAGTTTTGTAGAATGTATCTACACAGGATCTGGTACAATTATTTCTTCTCTCAAAATACCCATCAACTTCATTTTCTTTTGGGAAAGGGAGAGTATTATTTTGCCTCAGTTATGATAATAGATCCTACATGTATTACACCTTTTTTAAAAAAAATTCTCAGTGGTATTTTCTGACTTTCTCACTGGGTTCTTTATATTTGCCATTTGTGTGCAGGCAGTGCATTAACTACCCAGTTATGAATAAATTCAATTTGGCATCTGATTCTGAAAAATTACACATAGAATACCAATTATGGGGTCTACTTGCCTTCGGATGAGCATAAATATCATCTACTGGTGTTAATGGCTGCATCAAGGGAATGGATTTATTTGATTGATTGGTGTAAATGGTCTGCGGCTAAACAAATTATATTTCCAAATCTCAGAAAAGTGGGTCTGGTGGTCATAAATGACACACTTCAGTTCACAAGGGATTGGTAATAATTGGGATCTGAAATATTTCCCTTCAAGCTCACTAGTTTGAATATGTCCCCTGGATTAGAAATGAGTGTAAGTTCTTCTCATCTGAAGGGGGGCCTTTTGGTGCTTTATTTGAAACATCTTAACAGTCTCAAAACAGTCTCTAGTAAGCAGCTGCCATTCATCTTATTGGTGGTGTCACTATACACTGGTAAGGAAACATCTATTACCCTCAAGAAAAGGTCCCTCAGTAGACAACTGGACTGGAGTTGTAATGTGGAATATGCTGCATTAAATATCAAGTTGTCTTTTCATTCAGAGTCAGCACTGCGGACTGTGAGATCATATCCATGAATGTGTCACACTGTAAATCTCATAACTTCATTTCAACATTAACTCTGAATTCTCACTGCACAATTTTGAGGCACTTAAAGCTCTCTGAGCAATCCAAAGGTTGGTCTGCACTAAATGAATGTTCTTTTTTTTTTTTTTCCCTGAACGCACTATTTGAAAGAATTTGAATATAGGATCTGAGTAATGTATAGATGACAAGTAGAACAAGCTAAATAGGCAATTTATTAAGTGAGCATGGGCCAAATGTAAGTGCTCACTGATGTGTCAGAGCAGAATTTTCATTAAAATGATGAATTGTAACTCAAAAGCATAGCAGCAAAGTCAAAATGTAAATGCATTGAGTTAAGAAATTGAGTATCTTGGTTGACCATATTTTAGGAAAACTAGTTGGAGAGTTTGAAGAAATCTTTGACCATATTCAAATAATGTGTAATTCAAATATTAAATTGACAAATTCCCATCATATGTTTCCTGCTAAGTGAAGTACTCCTCATCTTCTTTTCTTTTTCTTTTTCTTCTTTTTCTTTTCTTCTTTCTTCAGAGAAGCAGCATGGCTCAGTGGAAAAGAGCCTGGGCTTTGGAGTCAGAGGTCATGGGTTCAAATCCTGGCTCCGCCACTTGTCAGTTGTGTGACTTTGGGCAAGTCACTTCACTTCTCTGGGCCTCAGTTACTTCATCTGTAAAATGGTGATTAAGACTGTGAGCCCCCCGTGGGACAAACTGATCACCTTGTAACCCCCCCAGTGCTTAGAACAGTGCTTTGCACATAGTAAGTGCTTAATAAATGCCATTATTATCATTATTTTGTTGCAGTTTCTGGGATGAAATATCATTCATTAAAGTTGAAAGAATTGTAGTAGACCTTTTATTGATGTCATATGTTTTGATTTCTGTATTTGTAGCAACTCCTTAATTTCGAAACTTGAGTTGTTTTCTAGCTTGAAGAGGAAATGTAGACATTCAAAACTAGAGGTGGAACTTAATAATTGTGGTATTTAAGTGGTTACTAAGTAGCAAACACTGTTCTAAGTACTGGGGAAGATACAAGATAATCAGGTCAGACACTGTCTCTTTCCCACACAGGGCTCCCAATCTAAGAAGAAAGCAGAACAGGCATAGAATCCCCATTTTACTGATGAGGTAACTAATTCACAGAGAAGTTAAGTGACCTACTCAGGGTCCCGCAGATGGGTACTTGGCAGAGCCAGGATTAGAATCCAGATTCTCTCACTCGCTGGTCCATGCTCTTTTGACTAGGCCACACTGCTGGTCCAACAAAATGGAAATTCTAAAGTGGAAAACCTTGTTCCTCCAAAACACCTAAAGGATCATTGTTAACTAATAGGCTCCCTAGTCATGTGAACAGCTAACTAACCTAGAATTCTAAGGTGGTGGTTGTTAATAGGGGAAAAAATTTTCCCACATATCATCAAAGGAGTGGGTCTGTGATGTGAGATGTGTTCAGTTTCAGGGAAAGATGTTTACAGGACTATATTTCGGGATTATTTTGCATCTTGTTAGAACTAATACCTGGGTAGCAACAAGACTTCCAAAGAGCCATTGAACACATGATATGGGATTGAAGGGAGAAGGAGTTATGATCTGGGTGGAAGGGTACTTAGAACAGAAATCAATCATATTTAATGAGCATTTACTGTACGCAGATCACTGTCTTAAGTGCTTGGGAGAGTGCAATATAAGAGACATGTTGTTGCCCACATCCAGTTTACAGTCTAGATGAGGGAGAGAGGCATTATTCTAAATAAACAAATTGAGGATATGTACATAGGTGCTGTGGGACTGGGTAGGGGGATAAATAAAAGGAGCAAGTCAGGGCAACACAAAAGGGAGCGGAAGAAGTGATGTAATCATGTCATACGGCATGTGATGTCACCAACCGGTGATGCTCAGAACAGCATCTTATGTTACTGGCCAAGTGGCCTAATGAAAAAAGCACAGGTCTAGGATCCAGAGGACCTGGTTTCTAATCCCAGATCATTCACTTACCTGCTCTGTGGCCTTTGGTAAGTCACTTAACTTCTCTGGGCCTCAATTTCTTTGTCTGTCAAATGGAGATTCAATCCCTGTTTTCCCTCCTACTTAAGTTATGAGTCCCATGTTGGACTTGATTATTTGTATCTACCCTACTGCTTAGTACAGTACAGCTAAAAACCTCTAGCTCACATATTACCTCTGGCCTGGAGCACCCTCTCTCTTCATATCCAACAGATAATCACATTCCCCTACTTTAAAGTCTTATTGAAGGTTCATGTCCAAGTGGCCTACCCTGAATAAACCCTCATTTCCTCTTCTCCCACTTGCCTCTGGGTTACCCTTGCAGTTGGATTGGTACACTTCACCTCTCCCTCAGCTTCATAAAACTTATGTATATCTGTAAGTCATTTATCTTAATGTCTGTCTACCCCTATATGCTTTATGCTTGTTGTTGGCAGGGAGTGTGTCTACCAAGTCTGTTATATTGTACTCTCCCAAGTGTTTATTAGAGTGCTCTTCACACACTAAGTGCTCTATAAATGCGATTGAATGAACAAATGAATCAATTTAGTGATCCGGTGGAAATTTCCCCCTAGGAAGCAGGAAGAAAATGAGGAAGTGACTATAATCGGGAGGGGAGAAATGGTTGGGGAGTGGGGAGGGATTGTAGGAAGTTAACACCTTAACTCTAGTGCTCAGATACTGTTTGTGATTTCTGAGTTCCAACACTAGGTTTTTGATGTCACTTGCAGGAAATGTTAGCAGTGTCTTGAAATCTCATAATTTAAATATGGCAGCCGTAACACTGCTCGATAGCAGAGGACCCGTAATACTGGACCCCTCCTCATCTTGTTCTCTATTTACTTTTTCAAGAAACATTAATGCGTGATGTTGTTTTACCTTGAACACTGACTGAAGGAACTGTTTGCTAGGTCCATCTATAGCTTATTGCATTGCTACTTTACTAGGTGGAGGTGAGTGGGAGAATAATACTCCCCAATCTTCCAGATTGCAGTCAGTTTTTAAAATCCATCATTTGAAAATGACTCAAAGATCTACTCCAGAAACTAAACACATCTCATCCATTATGTGGTTCTTCTCGAAGCTGAGACAATATGCAGAGAACAGAAAACAATGCAGAGAAGTAGCTTGGTGTAGTTACTAGAATATGGGCCTTGGGAGTCGGAAGGTCATGGGTTCTAATCCCAGCTCCGCCACTCGTCTGCTGTGTGACCTTGGTCAAGTTGCTTCACCTTTCTGGACAGAGTTACCTCATCTGTAAAGTGGGGATTGAGATTGTGAGTCACATGTGGGAGGGACTGTGTCCAACCTGATCTGCCTGTATCCACCCCAGTGCTTAGTTCAGTGCCTGGCACATAGTAAGTGCTTAACAAACACTACAGTTATTAAATATGAGGTTAAAGAGATCATACCAGGGAAACCACTGGGATAAAAATAAAAACGCTGGCATTTTAGGACCGGGGTTCTGAGTTACACATATTAAAAAAGAGATAGAATTACTTGGAATCCTAGCTCTAGTACAGTTCTAGCCCAAATAACTTTGTTTTAGAAGCTGCTGAGAGAAGGGGTAGAGCCATAAGTATTCTCTAGTTTGGAAAGGAGGAGGATTTGGAAGGAGCTTCTGAACCATGAAAGCCTTCCAGTAATTATGAAGCAAGTTTTACTATGCTTTGTCTCACCTTTATATTGACAACATGAAGCAATATTCTCCTTTTTTATCTTTCACTCTCCTCCTCCAGGTTCCACAGACTCTGCTTTTAAAACGTGTCTGCTTTGTTCTTTATGTGATATCTTCATCAAATGTAAGCAGTGAGCATATGCTTACAAAATCTGTTGGGCTTGGATGATGCATCTGTCACTAGAACAGAAGCAAATTCTCTGACTTTCAAGGAGAAATTTGCAGTGAGTGAGTTTTCTCAGGTTCATATAAGAATCAAGATGGTGAAGCCCTGAGCTATTGCTTCTCCAAATGAGCAGAGTAGTTTGAAGCTGCACTTCTGAAACAAGAATCTTCACGGGACTACGATTTCTCTTCATGTTATGCGTCTAACTCATTCCCAAAATGGTATTTATCAATCACTTATAGGATCCTGAGCACTATACTAACATCTGGGAAAGAATACATAGGTGAGAATTAGACACAGTCCCTGTTCCTGAAGAGCATCTGACAACCTAAAACTTCTGACTGCTTCTCAGCAATCCTGTGGAACAGGAGCCTGTAAACTCGTTGAAGGAGGGAATGTGTCTACCAGCTCTGTTATATTGTACTCTCCCAAACATTTAGAACAGCACTTTGCCTAAAGTGTTCAACAAATATGATATTCTGGGACAGCGAATTTCATTTTTCTCATAGTATAGGTTCTTTAAATGAGGTCAGAGGGAATCAGTTTGAGCTCACTTCTAAAATAGATTTAGAGCTCCCAAATTAGTTCAAAAGCACCCTGAGAAATACCATAGCACCTTCCCACTCCATCACCTTCTGTTAAAGATACTACAATGTACATAGGCAGGGTGGAAATCTTTTAAAAAAGAAAAAAAGCCGGGTGGCATGGGGGGTGAAAACTTCACATTAATTCTAAAGAGTCTAGTCTTCAGGGAGGAAAGAAGGGGCTCAGTCTCGGAAGGCCTCCTGGAGGAGGTGAGCTCTCAGCAGGGCCTTGAAGGGAGGAAGAGAGCTAGCTTGGCGGAGGGGCAGAGGGAGGGCATTCCAGGCCCGGGGGATGATGTGGGCCGGGGGTCGATGGCGGGACAGGCGAGAACGAGGTACAGTGAGGAGATTAGTGGTGGAGGAGCGGAGGGTGTGGGCTGGGCAGTAGAAGGAGAGAAGGGAGGTGAGGTAGGAGGGGGCGAGGTGATGGAGAGCCTTGAAGCCCAGGGTGAGGAGTTTTTGCCTGATGCGCAGATTGATCGGTAGCCATTGGAGGTTTTTGAGGAGGGGAGTAATATGTCCAGAGCGTTTCTGGACAAAGATAATCCAGGCAGCAGCATGAAGTATGGATTGAAGTGGAGAGAGACACGAGGATGGGAGATCAGAGAGAAGGCTGATGCAGTAGTCCAGACGGGATAGGATGAGAGCTTGAATTAGCAGGGTAGCAGTTTGGATGGAGAGGAAAGGGCGGATCTTGGCAATGTTGCGGAGCTGAGACCGGCAGGTTTTGGTGACGGCTTGGATTAAAAAATACATTCATTATTGTTGTTATTATTACCACCCCCACAATCCCCAAGCAATTTTCCATATCTGACATCCAAGGGGCATTTCATTCAGAGATAGAAACTGGGGTCCCAGCTTCTCATTTTAAATAAGCAGGGTGGTGGTGGGGGACCGAGTGTGAAAGCTTTGAAGGGACAGGAATGGAAGAAGTGGAGGAAAAAAGGGTGGAAGAAGGGAAAGAAGAGTAGGTGGACATGACAGGAAGGAAAAGGTACTAAAGGAGGAGTTTTCCTTTACCACTTCTTGCCTCTGGTCCACAATGGGGATGGACAGTAACTGCTCCACCTTGAAACTCTCCACCTTCTTGCCTCACCCAAACCTAACTGGGTGCCTATGACTGGTAGTAACATGTATCAAGGATCGACCTGGTGCAGTGCTCTGTTCTAGGAGATTGGAAAGTAAAAAATAATTAACTGATCCCTCCGCAAAAGTAGTTTTCAGGCTAACGCGGAAGAAAAACATGAAGATATTTATAAAGTGGACAAATTAGCAGAAATATTGACAGGAACACTATGGAGATTGTAAAGTCCTAAATTCTAGAACTGTTTGAAGGGATGCCATGGCTCAGAGTTGTGGGAAATTGGGCAATTGGAGGAGGTGGGGGTGGGGTGGGGGTTGTTTGCTTTTTATTTTTTAAAGGATGGATTTTTAGTTGATCTGCCTGTAGAGAGGGAGTGAGTTCCAAGCTGGGGGAACAATATTAGTGAGAGTCTAGAGGTGGAAGAGGTGAGAACAAGTTACTGCTAGGAGGTGTCAAGACAGTGGGTTAGGGAATAATGGATGAAGATATCTGATAAGGCCAGATGGTGGAGGGTTGTGAGGAGTTGGTTTGATTTGAGGAGATATAAGGAGCCAGTGAAGGTTTTGAGGAGAGATGGAGGTTAGGTCAGTTCAACAAGAAGTATAGATTGGACAGGAGAGAGACTGGAAGTTGGTTTGAATGAGGCATTGTTTTGAGATGATTAGATCCAGAGTATTTCCCGGTCTGGAGAAAGGTGATAATGGGATGTTGTAAAAGATTGGTGGATGAGAGTAGGGAGAAAAAGTGGACAGCATGAGGGGATGTCAGTGAGATCATCAACATGCTGATTGAAGTCTCCAAGAATTAGAGAATGAAACAGGAAGTGAAAGCCAGCATCAAAATTAGCAAGGGATTCAGAGGTGGGGCCAGGAGGTTGGTAGATAATGGCAAGTAGTAGCCATGGAGGCTGGTAGAGATGGATGATGTGGGATAATAATAATAATTAGGCTATTTAAGTGCTATGTGCCAGACACTGTACTAAATGCTGAGGTAAATAAAATCAAATTGGGTTGGGCACAGTACCTGTGCCACATGGGGCTCAAAGTCTCAGTCCCCATTTTACAGATGAGTTAACTGAGGCACGGAGAAGTAAAGTGACTCGCCCAAGGTCACACAGCAGACACGTGGCAGAGGCAGGATTAGAACCCATGACCTGACTCTTGTCACTTCAGTTTTCTCATAGAGATCTAGGATGACATGGAAGAACATTTTAAACTCCAAAAGAAGGTTCCCCAGGAAATTGAAGGCATTGTTCCGAGAGGAATCACTGATATTTGTAGCATCACAGACTCTGCCACATTGCCCACTGTGTGACATTGGGCAAGTTGCCTAACTTATCTGTGCCTCAGTTTTCTTAATTTTAAAAATGGGGATCAGCGAAGGAGAGTGACAGAGGAGTAAAATAGAAAGAAAGCAGTGTTGAGGTTGAGGAGGAGTTGCATACCACCCCCTTTCCCTGAGAGTCAAGAGAGCCGGAGAAGATGAGAGCACTGGGGGAGATGACATTTATTTTCCATTTTATTCCTCAAAAGATGTTCAAGGAAAAAGGCTGAAACTAATGTATGAGCCCAGAATGGACAGGTAAGCCAGAGAAGCAATGCCAATCCTTATTTAACTATCAAGTACTTAGATCCGTTCACATATTGGAATGGAAAATGTCCATAATGATGCTCACCTGGTTGCCACTCACTGAAATAACTAGGAGGGAAACTGGAAGAGGGCTCTCATAATGATATGAAGTTCCTAATTCGTAAAGCAACTGACCCAGCCTCACAAATAGTTCCCAAAAAAATCTTCTGTCCCAATAGTAACAAGTTCCAAACTTTCCCCATTTATTTTCAATCAGTCAGTGGTGTTTACTGAGGACTTAATGTGGGCAGAGCACTGTATTAAGCACTTGGGAAATACTATACAATAGAGTTGATAGAGGCAATCCCTGACCACGAGAAACTTACAGTCTACAGGGGGAGACAGATACTAAAATAAATTACGGAGAGGGGAAATGTTAAAGTATGAGCATATTCATTCATTCAAGCAATCTTATTTGAGTGCTTTCTGTGTGCAGAGCACTGTACTAAGTGCTTGGAACGTACAATTTCGCAACAGATAGAGGCAATCCCTACCCAACAATGGGCTCACAGTATAGAAGGTGGGGACAGACAACAAAACAAGTAGATAGGCATCAATAGCATCAAAATAGAATTATATATACATATATATATATATATATATATATATATATATATATACACACCACTAATCAAATAGAATAATAAATATGCACAAATATACACAAGTGCTGTGGGGCAGGAAATGGAGTACAGCAGAGGGAGGAAGTAGGGGTGATGGGGGGAGGAGGAGAGGAAAAGGGGGGCTCAGTTTGGAAAGCCCTCCTGAAGGAGGTGAGTTCTCAGTAGGACTTTGAAGTGGGGAAGAGTGATAGTTTGTCAGATGTGAGGAGGAAGGACATTCCAGGCCAGGAGCAGGACATGGGCCAGGCATTGATGGTGAGATAGGTGCAGTGAGGAGGTTAATGGCAGAGGATTGGAGTGTGTGGGTTGGGCTGTAGAAGGAAAGAAGGGAGGTGAGGTAGGAGGGTGCAAGGTGATGCAGAACTTTGAAGCCAATAGTGAGGAGTTTTTGCTTCATTCGAAGGTTGATAGGCAACCACTGGAGATTTTTGAGGAGGGGGGTGACATGTCCAGAGCATTTCTTTAGAAAGATAATCTAGGCAGCAGAGTGTAGTATAGACTGAAGCAGGGAGAGATTGGAGGTTGGGAGATCAGAAAGGATGCTGATGCTGTAATCCAGTTGGGATATGATAAGAGTTTGCACCAACAAGACAGTGGTTTGGATGGAGAAGAAAGGGCAGATCTTGGCGATGTTGTGAAGGTTTTGGTGACAGATTGGATGTGTGGGTTGAATGAGAGAACAGAGTCAAGGATGACACCAAGGTTATGGGCTTGTGAGATGGGAAGGATGGTAGTGCCATCCACAGTGACAGGAAAGTCAAGGAGGGGTCAGGGATATTTACATAAGGGCTGCAGGGCTGGACTGAGTATCAAAATCCTTAAGGTCTACACAGCCAAATTCACTGTTGATGCAGAAGGGAGGAATAATAAGGAAAATAAATTGAAAATCTGACATCAGAGGCTCTTCGTTTCCTGGCCAAGGTATCCACATCTAATGGTCATAGGAATTGTCCTGTTTTCTGTTGGAAAAGTATGTGGCAGCAGAAGCCTGCCTAACTCTAAAGCACTTCTGTCATATATTGAATAAGAAGCACCATGGTATAATGAATAGAGCACAGGCCTGTGAGTCCAAATACCATGGGTTCTAATTTTGGCTCTGGCACATTCTTGCTGTGTGATGATGGGCAAGTCACCTCACTTCTCTGTGCCTCAATTACCTCATCTGTAAAATGGGAATTGAGAAAGTGAATCCCATGTGGGACAAGGACTGTGTCCAACCTGATTTGCTCGTATCCACTCCAGTGCTTAGTATAGTGTTTGACACATAGTAAGCACTTAACAAGTACCATAATCATTATTAAGCACTAAGTGGGTGGTGGAATAACAACTATTATTGTATTTAAGTGTTTCCATGTGTCAAAACTACTAAGGGCTGGGACAGATATAAAATAACCAGGTTGGCACACTTACCATGCCACCTGGGGCTTTCAGTCAGAGGAAGGGGAGGAAATTGAAATGGTAAACTCCTTGTGGATAATGAATGCCAACTAACTCTGTTTGCATTGTACTCTCCCAAGTGCTTAGTACAGTGCTCTGCACACAGTAAGTGCTCAATAAATATGGTTGAAGGCATAATTGTTCCAAAAATTTGCCCCATAGTAATGAATGCAGCAGAAGAATGCAGGTAATAATAATAATAATAATGTTGGTATTAATCACTTACTATGTGCCGAGCACTGCTCTAAGCACTGGGGTAGATACAGGGTAATCAGGTTGTCCCACGTGGTGCTCACAGTCTTAATCCCCATTTTACAGATGAGGTAACTGAGGCACCGAGAAGTTATTTAACTTGCCCAAAGTCACACAGTTGACAGGTAACAGAGCCGGGGTTAGAGCCCATGACCTCTGATTCCCAAGCCAGGCTCTTTCCACTAAGCCACACTGCTTCTGGTAAAGGTAATGGGGTAACTTTACCCCAATAACGGGGTAGGAAATTTAAATTATTTAAATAAAGTGGAAATTTAAATATTTAAACTTCTTAAGGGCAACTGTTGTGCCACATGGTTTAGTGGAAAGAGCACTTGCTTGGGAGTCAGAGAATATGGGTTCTAATCCCGCCTCCACCACTTGTCTGCTGTGTGACTTTGGGCAAGCCGCTTGTCTGTGCCTGTTACCTCTTCTGTAAAATGGGGATTAAGACGTGGACATGGGACAACCTGATTACCTTGCATCTACACCAGCGCTTAGAACAGTGCTTGGGACGTAGTAAGCGCTTAACAAATACCACTATTATTATCATTAATATAATCTGCCCTCAAAGGGTGCTCAGATAATGAGGTTGGGCCCCTTAGTCCTCACTTCAATGGCTTCTCAAGGGCTCTGCTGCCTCTGATAGGCAACCTGTTTTGTTTGAGGGTTTTTTATGGCACTTAAGTGCTTATTGTGGGTCAAACATTGTTCCAATCTGTTCTCCTTTCTGCCAATACCATGAGCCCCATGTGGGACAGGGAATGTGTATGATCCCTTCTAGACTGTTAGCTCATTGTAGGCAGGGAATATCTGTTTCTTGTTATATTGTACTCTCCCAAACGCTTAGTACAGTGTTGTGCACACAGTAAGTGTTAAATGAATGTGATCGAATGAATGAATTTGCTTATCTTGTGTCTACTCCAGGGCTTAGTTCAGTGCTTGACACATAGTAATAGTTAAGCAGCAGGAAGCAACACAGCCTAAAGAGCCTGGGAGTCAGAGGACCTGGGCTTTAATCCCAGTTCAGCAACTTGCCTGCTGTGTGATCTTGGGCAAGATACTTCACTTCTCTGTGCCTCAGTTTCCTCAGCTGTAAAATGAGTATTTAATACCTGATCTCCTGCCTACTTAGTGAGTCCCATGTGGGACGGGGTCTGTGTCTGTCCTGATTAACTTGTATCTACCCCACTGCTTAGAAAAGTTCTTGGCGCATAGTTGAGCTTAACAAATACCATTTAAAAATCAAAAACAATTCCACAGTTAATATTAGAACAGGCCAACCCAAGGGGTCAAGATCTTCCTGTAGGATATCATGACAAATCAAGAATAGGTGCTCAAATAGGGTTTCCTAATACCATACCAGAACCAAAACCCCTCTTCCTACCTATGCAATGACTCAAAGGATGCAATGACCTATCCTGCCAACAGTAAAGTGAGAAGCAGCATGGCTCAGTGGAAAGAGCCCGGGCTTTGGAGTCAGAGGTCATGGGTTCGAATCCCAGCTCCGCCACATGTCTGCTGTGTGACCTTGGGCAAGTCACTTCACTTCTCTGAGCCTCAGTTCCCTCATCTGGAAAATGGGGATTTAGACTGTGAGCCCCATTGTGGGACAACTTGATCACCTTGTGTTCCCCCCCAGCACTTAGAACAGTGCTCTGCACATAGTAAGCGCTTAGCAAATGCCATTATTATTATTATTATTATTGTTAATAAAGTATTTCCATTAAAGATATTTATAGAGTGCTTAACTGTGTGCAGAGTACTGTACTAAGCATTCGGAAACTAACGTACACAGAGTTGGCAGACATATCTCCTGCCCACAGAGCTTACAGTCTAGAGGGAGAGACAGACATCAATATATAATCTATAATCTAAAGATACGTACATAAGTGCAGTGGGGTGAATCCCAATTGCTCAGTGGTCACAGATCCAATCCTTAGATGACACAGGTGGGAAGGGAGCTAGGGAAAAGAAGGTTTAAATTAGGAAAGGCTCCATGGTAGAGAGATGACCTTATTTCTCTTATTTCTGTCTAGATGTTACCTCACTGAAGTCAGTGTTCTCCCATGACCCATTCCTTTGTTTGACAAATTTGGCAGAGAAACATTTGACTGCTTGAATTTGGACAGTTAATTGGGTGCTCCCTTCAAGATGCCATGAAGTTAATCCATTGTATTTATTGAGTGCTTACTGTGTGCAGAGCAATATACTAAGCACTTGGGAGAGTACAATCTAACAATAGAACAGACAACTTCCTACAACAAGTTGGCTGTAAATCAGCATGGCCTTGAGGAAAAATCATAATCCTGGAAATCAGAACATCTGAATGCTAATCTTAGTTATATCACTTGATTGCTGTTTGGCCTTGGCAAGTCACTTTTCTACTCTAAATCCATTTCCTCCTCTTTAAAATGGGATTAAATTCCTGCTCTTCCTCTTTCTAAAACTGCGAGCCCCATGTAGGACAGGAACTGAGTCCAAACTGATTAGGCTGTGTCTAACCCAGTAGTTTTTAGTATTCATTCGGTCATTCATTCAAATTTATTGAGTGCTTATGGTGTGCAGAGAATTGTACTGAGTTCTTGGAAGAGTACAAAATAATAAACAGGCACATTCCCTGGCCCCAATGATCGTAGAGTCTACAGGGGGAGGCAGACATTAATATAAATAAATTACAGATGTGTACATGAGTGCTGCTGGGTTGGGGGATGAATAAAGGGAGCAAGTCACTTTGACACAGAAGGAAGTGGGAGAAGGGGAAAGGAGGCCTTAAAAATCTCCAGTGGTTGCCTGTCAACCTACAAATCAAGCAAAAACTCCTCCCTCTCGGCTTCCAGGCTGTCCATCCCCTCGCCCTCACCTCCTTTCTCTCCTCCAGCCCAGCCCGCACCCTCTGCTCCTCTGCCACTGTTCACCGCCTCATTGGGTCTCGCTCTTGCCTGTCCTGCCATCCACCCCTGGCCCACGTCCTCCCCCAGCCTGGAATGCCCTCCTTCCTCACATCCGCCAAACTAGCTCTCTTCCTCCCTTCAAAGCCCTACTGAGAGCTCACCTCCTCCAGGAGGCCTTCCCACACTGAGCCCCCTTTTTCCTCTCCTCCCCTTCCCATCACCCCCCACCCCACCCTACCCTACCCCCCACAGCACTTGTATGTTCGCACATATTTATTATTCTATTTTACTTGTATATATTTACTGCTGTATTTATTTTATTAATGATTTGTATATAGCTATAATTCTATTTATTCTGTTTTGACACCTGTCTACATGTTTTGTTGTCTGTCTCCCCCTTCTAGACTGTGAGCCCATTGTTGGGTAGGGTCTGACTCTATCTGTTGCTGACTTGTGCTTCCCAAGCACTTAGTACAGTGCTCTGCACACAGTAAGCGCTCAATAAATACAACTGAATGAATGAATGAAAGTCCTCATGCAGGAGTTGCTCCTTCAATAAAGCTTTAATGGGGAGGAGAGTAATTGTCTGATGGATTTGAGGCTGGTAGGCCAGAGGCAGGGCATGAGTGAGGAGTCGGCAGCAAGATAGGTGAGATTGAGGTACCATGAAATGGTTGTCATTTTAGGAGGGTGCACGCTGGATTGTGGTAGGAGAATAGTGAGGTGAGGGAAGAGCAGGCAAGGTGAATGAGTGTTTTGAAGCCAGTTGTGAGGAGGCTTTGTTTGCCGAGGTGGATGGGCAACCACTGGAGTTTCTTGAGGAGTGGGGAAACAGGTCCTGAACACTTTTGTAGGAAAATGATCCTGCAAAAGAGTGAAATATGGACTGGAGTGGGGAGAGACAAGAGGCTGGGAGGTCAACAACGAGGTTAATACAGTAATCAAGGCAGGATTTTTATTAACGTGGTAGCAGTTTGGATGGCGAGGAAAGGGCAGATTTTAGCCATGTGGAACTGACAAGATTCACTACAAAGCATGGCACAGAGTAAATGCTTAACAGATACCATGATTATTCTTATTACATTTGCTTGTACTGGGTGGGTTGAATTGCAAGTGTCTCATTCAAAAGTATTCTTTATCCTGTAATCTTTAAGATTAATTTTCTTTATTAAAGTAAATGTAGTAATCATGAATATGACTGGAAAGCAGAGATCCTGAATGGCCTTAGTATTATCTTTAAAAAAAAAAATATTTCACTGATATCCTCACCCCAAACCTAGTTCCCTTAGATTATTTTTAAATCATCTAAGTAACTCCCTGGAAATAATGTTTTTTTTTATATTTTTGCAGCCAGTTGTCTTCTGGCCAAAGCTCTGTAAGAATCAAGCTTTTCACTGTTGTTTTATAAGACACGCTTATTTTAGCAGCCACTGGCCCAGATTTTTTTTCCTTTAGAAATATCCTTACTTTCACTCTCTTTGCACACACATAAAAAACTGCTTGCCTCTTGATTCTATTTTATCTTGCCTATATATCCTATCTCTTCATGTGATTTATCCCCTAAGTGGGTTGTTGAAATGCCCCTCAGCAGGTAAAGAACTTCATAGATTCTTAGATCTAAAATTGAATTCGGGAGAAGACTTGGTTTAAATTTAAAGGCAGGTAATTTTTCCTTTTGACAGCTCCCCACCCTGCCTCCAAAGTGACTTTTAGGCTGAGTCTAGTCAGAAAAAGTGGTGATGAGAAGGTAGCTCTCTGCATTATATGAACAAAAATTTTTGCTCTTGAGGGTATAAGATACTTTGGCGGGGGGACTTTATTGAATCATCAGGGACACCAGATAAACCTTTAACCCTTTTTCAGTCAATGATATTTGAGTGCTTACTCTGTTCAGAACACTGTGCTAAACAGTTGGGAGAGTACAATATAGCAGAGTTGGTAGCTATGATCCCTCCCTAAAAGGAATGACTTGTGGAGACCCTAACTGAAAAACTTAATGGAGACTCAAGAGAATATGAACATTTCATATAGCTATCCTTTAGAGAAGCAAATAAAATTGATTTGGTTTCACTTTACCATTGAATCCTCAAGCATTACTCATTTAAGGCAAACTCACTGAGTGGTTTGGGGGAAGTGGGGTTGGGTGGGAGGACTTTGATTTTCTTAAATTTGCAAAAATCAAAGAGATTTTCTAACCTTCTTAGGGAGTGACTTCCCCTGGGTTCTCAGTAAAAGGCAAATCCCAAGGTATCTAGCTTTTATCTTGAGAAGCTTCTGAAAAAATTTAAAATTTGGAAACCTAAGTGGAGACAAGATGTTAATACTGACTCTAATACCATTTAAAATATAGCCTTTTATAGTGGGCTTTATAGTGCTTGGGAAATTACTGCCATTAAACATGTTTGTCTTTGCTTTTAAAGAAAGCTGTGAAGATTTTAGTTGGGGTTGCACTTAGGAAGATGATTGCTGGAATTTTCTGATTATTCATGCATTTTTTTCAATATGTTTCATGGAGTATTAGCTTGTGCAGGGGTGGGGGGGATATTTGAAAGCTCAGACTTCAGGAATGTTTTTTATCAGTAAGGTTACTTAGATGCGTAGTACAATATGTTTCTGGAGAGTGCCCTTCCTTATTTCTTCTCTGTAGAGGGCTTCAATTCTGACTCACAACACAAAACATATTATGGCTTAAAAACAAGTTGCTCTTCAACTTTATCCAAATCTTAAGAGCCTGAATTTTCTGCTTTAACAAGCAAAAGAGGAATCCATACTCAAAATTGAAGGACATTAACCTGTGGAGGAGCCAAACCAGGAGATATGCTACAATATAACTCTCTTGTATTGTTCTCTCCCAAGGGCCTAGTACAGTGCTTTGCCCACAGTAAGTGCTCAATAAATTTCACTGATGATGACAATAATATTTTTTTTTTGTCCACAGTTTCCCAACAGCATAAGCAAGGGGGAGGATAGGAGTGCTGTTGGATATTTTTTCTCTGAAGGAAGATGCTATTTTCTACTCTTGAGTAATGAAAAGAAAAATATCCATAATATAGGTACACACAAATATACATTTCAGGGGCTTTTTTAAAGTCAAAATATATTCTATCTTTGAGGGGAAAACACATCAACTGAAGTATCAGTTGACTCCAACTGACAGAGAATTGCTGAAAATAGAAATCTACGGAACTCTATTAACTTTTTCCTTTTTTAATAGAAAAATGTACCTAAAGCATATAGGGCCAAATAAATAAGGACAACAAATATATTGTGACAAATTGTAAAAAGAACATTGAAAATCTTTCCTACTCTTAACACCCCTGAAAGAAAATCAATTTATTATTTTAAAGTTGGAAGAATGCATTATGTTTTATTCTATGTTAAAATGTCTGTGTTGGTGTTTTTTCAAAGCATCTATAGGTTTTCCATTTGCTGCTGGTGGCAGCCATTCAGCCCATTAACAAATGGTTAAACTATCACTTTTCCCTTGGCACTCTATTAGTTGGTATTTTGGTTTTGGTCATTTTTTTTGGTTCCATCCTAATGACAGCCAGCTGTGCTCTCTTGGGTCATTTGCAAGTTGTCCGTGAATGCCAAATTAGATTAACTTTTTTTTTTTTTGCTTTTTCAAATAGTTCTCCTTGTGTGCTGTTCTGCAATTTATTGGGCATTCTCTAATTGGTTGAAAACCATCATAAGAGCTTTGGTCAGTACTTCAGATTCATTTTAGAAGTTAGAGATTTAATATCTGAAATGGAAATCATATTGATCTCTCAGTGATGAATTACTAATAAAAATATTAGAGCACATTATATACTAAGGGCTATCCAAGTGGCTTAGAGGAATTATTCATGCTTGACTTGTTTATTGAATTAGTAGAGTATTGCTTACTTGTAAAATAAAGCAACTTTGTATTCTTGCATCATATAAATGAACATAGTTGTGATGGACTCCCACCCTTTCCCTGCTGTTTCCTCCACACTGTAAGCTCATTATGGGCAGGGAATGTTCCTGCTAATTCTGTTGTATTGTACTCTCCCAAGTGCTTAGTATAGTCCTCTGCACATAATAAGCACTCAATAAATACCACTAACTGATTAACATAGAAGAATCACAAAACTGGGATGTATATTTCAGGAGATGCCTCCAACTTCTGGAATAATTTTGTTAGGGGCATCTACAAACCAGATTCAACATTCATTCAATCACATTTATTGAGCACGTAGTGTGCAAAACACTGTATTAAGTGGTTGGGAGAGCACAATATAAAAACAAGCAGACACATTCCCTGCCCACAATGAGCTCATGGTCTGGAGAGTCAATTTCAGATGGCAGGTCAAAGCACCAATAACATGCAACAAGGTCAGTTCAATCAACCTAAAGTATTTGAGCACCTGGTCTGTGATAAATGCTATACTAGGCATGTGGGAGAGTACAATAGTGAGTAGACCTGATCACTTCCCTCAAGAAGGTAAAGATTTACCAGTCATGTGAGGAGAATGAATGACAGTGGGATGTAAGCTTGTGGGCATAGAACACATCTACCAACTCTGTTATGTTGTACTCTCCCAAGTGCTTAGTACAGTGCTCTGCCCCCAGTGCTCATATGTAATTGATTGATACCTAGGCATCTTGGAAACTGAGAGATGCCTATGCAAGCCTGGAAGGAAGAAAACGACTTGCACACAGAGAAGCACAATTTTCAGCAATGAGCTATAGCAGTGTACTGTTGGCAGACCACTAAGTCAAACAGACCAGTCTGGAAGCAGAAGTTGGAAAGGGATTGTTCTCGAGAGCAATGATTTCGTGAAGATCAAGATGTCAGAAGGCAGAACCACAAACAGAAACCAGCCCGATTATGGGTCAAGCTCATTAGCGCAAGAGTTTATCCTTGTGTGTATCCAGCACATGAGAGAATGTCAGTCTCACATGGGCATTTTCAGCCCCACTCACACACACAGATGGAACAATAGCGTCATCTACAAAAATGAGAGAGTAATCAGTGGTATTTAGTGCATACTATATGTAGAGCACTGCACTAAGCACTTGGGAATATAAAATATAACAGAGTTAACAGCCACATTTCCTGCCCATAATTACTCTGCAGTCTAGAGAGGGAGAAAATGACACTAGGCGCTCGGTAAAATTACTAATTGATTACTGATGCAGTTCTATACAGATGTAGGACACCATACACGCATACATATATCCCTTAGTCACAAACCTCCCAATCCATTTCCTGTCTTCCAGACAAGTCTGTCTCTAAAAATCATCCCCAGCATCATTATTCTTGTGAGACAAGCCATCCACATTCCTGGTCGAATCAGTTAACCCAGGCACTTCATTGCCAACTTTCTGGGATGGTTTTGCAGACCACATTGCTTGGCCATCAAGAAACTTACACCACATTAATTATTTCCTGGCCCAAAATGTAAGAGCAAAAATGAGTCTTTGAAAATTTTTTGTCTTTCAGAAACACAGAAAAATTGGCTCCACCTAATCAGAGCCATGAACCCTGCAGGGGCTCAATAAATCTTTTTTTGATGGTAATTCATAGATGTTTGTCAAAACCTCTACAGAAAGACAGTTTGTGAAATGTTCTACCCGGTGTCGGTATGCCTGGATTTTGCTTACAGAGATCCTGAGTCAGCTCTGCTAAGGTAGCTAATTAGAAGTTAAATCAGTTACCTTTCAACAAAGTATATTCTGCTGTCCTGAAAACCTTAAAATTGATCCAGATGACCTCTTCTCTGTTGAAATACATAAAATTATTCCCACCCTGGTTATGTAAACCTAGGTCACTTATTCTATTTCTATTTTAATCCATTCATTTGTTTTTTTAAAATTTTGTTTTAAACAGCTCCAAAGCTACTGAGTTCCATTTGGGACTTTTGCTGCTCCCGTCAGAGGAATTTCCACCATCTGGGGCTGCTGTGCCATAAGTCCAGTGTTTGGGGAGAGATCAGATGGTGGTAGAAGAAAAACCACCTCTCCCCAAGATGGCAGGGACTGCCAGTGGCACGGATAGGGGCAATGCCAGCAGGAGTAGAGGGGTCCAAAATGGAACCCAAGATAAGTCGATGGAATTAGCCAAAGTGGAAATACAAGTGTTAATCACCACAATTGATTCCACATTTTTACTTCGATCCAGTGAGGGCGGAAATAAACAGGAGGAGAAGCAGCATGGCCTAGTGGAAAGAACATGGGCCTAGAAGTTAGAGGACTAGAGTTCTAATCCCAAGTCCACCACTTGTCTGCTTTGTGACCTTAAGCAAGTCACTTAACTTCTCTGTCCCTTAGTTACCTCATCTGTAAAATGAGGCTTTGAGCCATTCTACTTCCCTCTTATACTGTGAACCCTGGGTGGGAAAGGACTGTGGACAACCTCCTAATGCAGTGCTTAGCAAATTGCATTATTATTTTGTCTAAAAATTATATTTATAAATTTACTTCAATCAATTTCTAGTCCTCAATCTTCCTTTCTACCATCTGCATTCATTATAGAATGCCATGGAAGAAAATTACAGAATGGCTACAGAGGTGATTTCATAATGGCATTTATTAAGCACTTACTATGTGCAAAGCACTGTTCTAAGTGCTGGGAAGGTTACAAGGTGATCAGGTTGTCCCACCGGGGGCTCACAGTCTTCATCCCCATTTCCCAGATGAGGGAACTGAGGCACAGAGAAGTGAAGTGATTTGCCCAAAGTCACACAACTCACAAGTGGCAGAGTCAGGATTTGAACCCATGACCTCTGACTCCGAAGCCCAGGCTCCTTCCATTGAGCCACGCTGCTTCTCTGATTTGGTTGATTTGGTGAGGTGATTTGGTTCTACACCATAGTTAACATTGTCCGGTATGATGTTCCAAATATAACCACCTCATTTTAGGCTATTCAGGTCCATTTCAATCCAATGAAGTAGTAGTAGTATTTAAGTGCTTACTGTATGCAG